>NC_086355.1:7410517-7717392 GCF_036324505.1 Eleginops maclovinus
CTTTTTGATAAGGGTCCCCCCTTACGTAAAAAATATCTTTTTTGATAAGGGTCCCCCCTTACGTAAAAAATTGCTTTTTTGATAAGGGTCCCCCCTTACGTAAAAAATTATTTTTTGATAAGGGTCCCCCCTTACGTAAAAAATATCTTTTTTGATAAGGGTCCCCCCTTACGTAAAAAATATCTTTTTTGATAAGGGTCCCCCCTTACGTAAAAAATATCTTTTTTGATAAGGGTCCCCCCTTACGTAAAAAATATCTTTTTTGATAAGGGTCCCCCCTTACGTAAAAAATATATTTTTTGATAAGGGTCCCCCCTTACGTAAAAAATTGCTTTTTTGATAAGGGTCCCCCCTTACGTAAAAAATACTTTTTTGATAAGGGTCCCCCCTTACGTAAAAAATTGCTTTTTTGATAAGGGTCCCCCCTTACGTAAAAAATAGCTTTTTTGATAAGGGTCCCCCCTTACGTAAAAAATATCTTTTTTGATAAGGGTCCCCCCTTACGTAAAAATTATCTTTTTTGATAAGGGTCCCCCCTTACGTAAAAAATATATTTTTGATAAGGGTCCCCCCTTACGTAAAAAATTGCTTTTTTGATAAGGGTCCACCCTTACGTAAAAATGATCTTTTTTGATAAGGGTCCCCCCTTATGTAAAAATTATGTTTTTGATAAGGGTCCCCCCTTACGTAGAAAATATATTTTTTGGTTTTTGTCATTTTTGAAAAAAAATCCAAATTTTGAAAATGTTGATATTATCACCTCATATGACAGAATATTGTGTTACCTATCCAATGCCACAATCCCCAGCTTTTTTGGGCAAATATTGGCCAAGTTATGATGTTTTGAAAAAAGGGGTAAAAAAACAAAAAAACAGGATTTGGTTTTTGTCATTTTTGAAAAAAAATCCAAATTTTGAAAATGTGGATATTATCACTTAATATGACAGAATACGATGTTACCTACACCATGCAGCAATCCCCAGCTTTTTTGAGCAATGTTTGGCCAAGTTATGATGTTTTGAAAAGATGGGCGAAAAAACCCAAAATAAATTAGGATTTGGTTTTTCCCATTTTTGAAAAAAAAGCCATTTTTTGAAAATGTGGATATTATCACTTAATATGACAGAATACGATGTTACCTATCCAATGCAGCAATCCCCAGCTTTTTTGAGCAATGTTTGGCCAAGTTATGATGTTTTGAAAAGATGGGCGAAAAAACCCAAAATAAATTAGGATTTGGTTTTTCCCGTTTTTGAAAAAAAAGCCATTTTTTGAAAATGTGGATATTATCACTTACTATGACAGAATACGATGTTACCTACACCATGCAGCAATCCCCAGATTATATGATAAGGGTCCCCCCTTTATCTAAAACTTTTTTATAATTGGGGACCCTTATCCAAAATAAAAATGTTTTACGTAAAAATGACCTTTTTGATAAGGGTCCCCCTTTATGTAAATGTTTTATTTCTTGATAAGGGTCCCCGCTTACGCAAAATGACCTTTTTTGAAAAGGGTCCCCCCTTACGTAAAAATGACCTTTTTGATAAGGGTCCCCCCTTATGTAAAAATTATATTTTTTGATAAGGCTCCCCGCTTACGCAAAATGACCTTTTTTGATAAGGGTCCCCCCTTATGTACAAATTATCTTTTTTCATTATATGGTATTTATCAGAATATAGATTTTATCTGAATAATATAAGTGCAGGTGTGTCTTATAAAGGAGTTTTGGTTTGGGGAGAAGTACAAAGCCACAGTGAAAAGATAAAGGCCATATAAATAGTAAAGCTTCCTGAGGCAAAAGTGTGATATTGTTGAATAAATAAAATTGATTTGACTTCATAATTCCATGTTATGTGAATGGATAAAAATACAATGTGTTTCAGGCCTCATCACCAACCAAAACAATATATTATTCTACCTTCATCATGTGTATTTGTAAGTACATTCATTTGAAGAACCACAGATCCCAGTTTACATCATTATCAACAAACCAGAAACCTCAATAAACCTACTTTTATTTATGTGCAGTTCACATTGTCACAGATCTCCATACAATTGGAAAGTGTTTGCATTATTGTTCACATGCAACAAAAGGTATCAATCAATTGTGATTTGATCGCATATCTTCAATACCTTCTGGCATGATGATTTTCAAAGACAGCTGTGCATGTATTCAATCATGCTTTTCAAGTGATTTATATGGATTTGTATTTTGTCCCATAAGACGGCTACATTTCACAGGTGGTGAGTTTTCTTTGCTGACACAAGGCTGGTTACGTTCATATTAATATTTGCTAAATACACACGCAAAACATCAGCACCAAAACTCATGCTGCATTTGTTTCAAGTTCACAAATATCAGTTTAAAACACAACTTAAATAAATAAAATCACACCTGGTTTCCCCCACAGTTTCAATGTACCTTATTGGTCCTTATACTTGAAATCTATGCTATCCCTTAATTTATTGTATGCACTGAATACTGTAGATAATATGCGGCGCTACCAGATGGCTGATTGCATGTGAAAGTGCAATCCGCAATGCACTGTTTCTAGAAGTGATTTCAAGTGCAGTTTGAGAATGCTTGGCATACCTCCAATTCCATTGATGCATTTCTTTGAAATGTTTGTTTAAAATGTGCAAACATATAGGCCTATATTGTCACTAGCTATGACTTGCATCAGGCAGGGGAAAGTGGAAAACCCTGGTACATATCTTCCTTTTTTCTCTAATGATCATAAAAGACCTCAATTCAGTCGCTACATAGATACAATGCTTTTCTCAGCAACATTATCCTGATGACGTGATCACTCCATCGATACAGGTTGGACGTGACTTCAGCATTGACAAGTTGCTGCTTCCTGCTCTCTCTGGTTCCACAGCTGCCTGATGTTGCTCTCACTCGGCTGCTTCAGTCTCAGGGGTTTGTGGTTCTTCAGTCTATAAGCCAGAGTCAGAAAAATGGCGTCAACATGTTCCTTCTCAGCAGGATCCTTTGCTGAAGTCTCAAACAGTGGGAAGTTGTAGCTGTCGGCAAGACACTGGGCAGCTGTGGTTGGGACCTCCCGGCGGTCCCTCAGGTCAGATTTGTTACCCACCATGATGCGGGGAATCAGTGGCCCCACACAGTGTCGGCTGCACTCTTCAATCCACTCTGGGATGCTCTCGAAGGAGGAGAGGCTGGTCACGTCATACACAAAGATGACGGCATGGACGCTGCGGTAGTAGTGTTCCACCATGCTCCTCCTGAAACGCTCCTGACCTGCCGTGTCCCAGATCTGCAACTGGCACAGCAGAAACAGATAATGTATGTGAGTAAGTCATATTTAAAAGGTGTATGTCATTTTATATTTTACAACCAATCCCAATAAAATAAATGATGGTGATTATTTTCTTCTTCTTTTGATTGTGTATGGTTTTAACTTACTCACACTGAAAGAGGAGTGGTTGTTCTGAATTAGAATGGTCTGATAATTTGCTGGATGTTTTGTTATTGACTTGTTGTTTTTTGTACTATTCTGTTTATTTGTATGGTGAGTGTTTTTTTGGGCCCCCCTTGAAAACGACATGATACATTTCAAAGCGTTTATCTTGACATAATAACGTGACATAATGTTATTTTAGTATTTTATTTCACAGGTTGTGGGTTAGCTGTGTGTAGGTGTATACTATGTGTTTAGAGTGACATTGTATGTGTCATTTGTGTAGGTATATTTTGATTCAATATACTTAACAATCCTTATACTTATTTTTAAAAATGATTTATTAAATTCACAACCCTGTATGTCTATCTATTCGTTTTGAATAATAAAATACATTTGATCACAAAAGAATACTGACTGATTTCTCTGTACATCTTTATTTTAATCAATGCAGTGTGGAAATGAAAGTGTTTTCTGCAGGATCATGGGTTAAATTATATTTGTAGACTTCTTCCATTCTAACTGCGGGCTGTTTGTCAATGGCTATAAACTACTATCTATTTTATTGAGCAATGCAAGGATACCCTGGCTGGTACATTTAGAGAGGTAGGCCTATATTTTGTAGGGGTGCTATTCTATCCCCATACAGGCTTTCAATGTCTGAAAGCAGGCTCCATGTCGTACTTAATTCATTTGAGCATGACATTAAAGTGCAGGTTGTTTTTGTGAGTCCTCTCACCTTGATAGTCTCCCCATCGAGCTGCAGCGTCCTCTCTCTGAAGTCTACCCCGATCGTTGCCTCCGGATTTTTCAGGAAAGTGCCCCCGCAGAATCTGTAAGTTAAACACGTCTTTCCCACATTTGAATCCCCTATGACTATTATCTTAAATATCCGAGCTTGTGCAGTGCCATAATCGTGGCTCGAAGACAGCTCTAACGAGTCATTTTGATCAAAAACAGTGTCAAATTCGTCCTCAGGTTTTGTTTCTATTGCCATCGCTCATCTTCTCGCAGTCTGAATGTGAACGGGACCTGAAACATCGCGAGATTGCCGTTAATCGTTTTACAGTAAACATTGTATTACATCTCATTTAGCTGACGCTTTTATCCAAAGTGATTTAATTTAAGAGCAATCAAATAAGAGCATACACATTTTAGGATGTGATTGTATTTTTTCTGTTGCATTGGGAACATTGAAATATTGTTGATAAGCACACGTCTTTTCCTTTTCGATTAATCAAACATTAAAAAAGGTAGCAAGTTCATAAAACAATGTGGAAGATGTTTGAGGGAACAAATGAATTGCCTTATTATTTCAACTTTATATTAATTCAAAGTTTTATGTCATTTTTTTCGATTTAAATAATCAATGTAACTTATTAATGTTTTATTTATTGTAAATAAACGAGTATCTGGTTATCCTTGTTAATCACAATTACATGATGCATCGTTTAAAATGCAAATTCAAAATTAGGCTTTATATATATATATTAGAAAACCTTTGTTAAAACCTTTGAATCCAATATATTAGGAATTACAATACACTGATCAACACGCCCTAAAACAAAACAAAACACAAATGTCAGTGACTAGTAGATCATTTCATTTTTCATTAAATCTTGTGTTTAGTGCTGTATGTGTTATAAACAAGACCAGTTACAAAAAGCTTTGGAAAATGAACACACACACAAACGCTCTTCTGCATCAGACACATTTATTTGAAACGAACACCAAAAAAAACTATAATCCCGACCATGTGTTAGCTCAGCCAATCAACCTTTCATGGTCATTTTTAACTCAGACTTTAGTTGTAACCCACAGAAGACAATCCGAAAACATGCACTTTTTATCTGTGTTGATAAAAAGTCTGTATAAGCACATATAACTTTTAATTTGAACCTATAACACTATTGTGTTAAAGCATGTATGTGTTAACATGGCGAGTATTTCCAAATCCCTTCGTTTTGTGGATATGGCTTTACACAACATTAACACAAACAATGCATGATTGTGAAAAGTGAGATAGTTTCACCTTATTTAAATATTGTCTTCTTTGAGTTACAGTACAACTACTGGAGTCCAATAAAGTAAACTCTCTCCCACAGAGACAACTAAAAACCGAACACTTCAGTTATGCATCATACAGGGGACAACACTAAGCACTTCACTTATTTACCAGTTTATTGTGAACAACTAGCTCAAACCAAAAGGCTCATTGTCATTGTTATAAAGGGGTTCATTAAACTTTATGTTAAATTAAGAGGCTGCAGTTATTTCTATTTTGATATATACTGGGAGATGATTTTAATATTTGTATAAAGCATTAATATCGATGAGAGAAGCCACATTGGAAACCCATCTATTTTCTTCAACATAACTAATAAATAAATAAATACAATAAACTGGTAACTGAGTGTATGTCTGCTTGGGAAGGATGACGGCTTTGCAACAGGTTTTTAGTCGCCATGCAAACAAAATGTCCTCAAACTAAAACAGCTGATCAGGACCAACCAATACTCAACATTTTGGCTCCCGGGATACAACACACTTCTTAAATGAAAAATCATAGATAAGAAAACACATAAACTCCATTAAATAATAAAAAAAATAAAATACACAAAGTGTATAGTTTGTCACCAAACATCAGTTCATTTTACTTCCTCAAATAAATCATGGCAGTGAGGCTTTTGCTGAAGCCTAGACCTGAGTGAGCTTACAGTACATTGGCTTGTACACACCCAGCTGTGTGTGACATATTGGGAGTGCATTAACAAGATAAAAAAAAGGATGGCACATTTTCAAGCCCTTCACGTTTTGTTGAGTCATAACCATGAGGCACTTCAGCTGCCTGACGCCCCAAAAGTCTCAGTCATGATTTCACAGCAATCGTCAGCAGACGTGCTCATTTATTAAAGTTAAATAAAATCTATATTTCTGTCTTTATACAACATAACACAATTTCTGAGCATTAAAGGGGAAATATGGTGATATAACACGCAAGTCAATTTTCTTTTAGGGATAACTACTCAACCCGTGCACACTATTAACTAAAAACTATTTAGTAACTCTGGAGGAGAAATTTCAAATATAAAGCAATTTGCATGAGGGATTCGGTTCCCAAACTTTTTTTTTTGCTATATCGCACCGAAAGAAATACAAACAAATGAAGCTGACAGATGCAACATACACACACAACATTTCCATGCTATAGTGACTCAAGAGCAGATTAGATATAGGTCTTTGTATTTTTATTTAAATGATGTGCCTTGATTAGTATCACTAGTTTTTTTGCCTATTATTTTGTAGGCTACTTGTTTGTTAGTTACTTTTATGTTGCCGCCTCAAAGTACTCTTAAATTAGAAATGTTCACAGACATTTCGACAAGTGGAGCACAGGTGGAAGTGATAACATCACCAATGAAAAGGTAGATTAAATTATAGTTGAATTCCAAAGGCTCAGTTTGGAAACGATTGCATTATAGACAACCTAAGAGGCAAAACATTCAAATGTTATGTCACTTGCATTCAGCTGCCCTTATGAATGTGCTAAATTATGGCTCTTAAGACGAACTCCCATCACATATTAGTCAAGAGTAATTGTGTAAACAAGAATTTACTAGACCTTCTTGGTGGCAGCATATGATAGAAATTGAACAAAAAAAGCCTTGTCTCTTGGCATTTCTGAAACAAACTCTGCTAAGTTTATTTTCTTTCAAAAATAATCATTATCCATCTATGTGAAATAAAGGTTTCAATGGACTCCTTCTACTGTATGGCTGGCTTTAATACTTCATTCATCTCTGATCTTTTCCTGGCAGTCATAACCCTGTAAAAAAATCAATTATAGATAAATAATTCAAACTTTTATTGACACAGTTACACATTTGACTACCAGTTCTCATCTGAGAAAGAGCTAGAGCTGCCAGAGTCAGAGTCTGCGTCTGTCAACCCATCAAAGTCCCAGTCGGCACTAGAGCCACTGTCATCGTCCTCCTCTGTAGAGAAGCTGTGCGCAGAGCCAAGACATGACGGGTACACGCGTGTGGAGACGCACACGGGCCCCAGGGTGGACACATATACCGCCATGATGTTCTTCCAGTTGTCCCTGCCGGGGTCGTATTCATGAATGAGGACCCTGTTTTTGTTGTGCTGCAGTAAAGTCTGAGTGAGGAGGAGCAGCTTGTTGTTGTGCTGGATCACCTGGTAGTTCAGGGCCCGACTGTCAATGGGAATGTCCCCCAGCCTTTTCCATTCCCCTCGGGTGGGGCTGTAGGCTTTCACCACAGGGATGTCACACACACAGATGATCTGGTCCTGATACACACAGGCCTTGTGAAGCTTGTCCCTCCTTAGTGACCCACAGTGGCGCCAGCGGTTCCTCCTGGGATCATAGCAAAGCATTCTCCTTTTATTCACCACATACAGTTGATCGTTTAGGGCCACCACCTGCATTTTACCTAAGGAATGAGGCAAAGGAGCCACAAATGTCCACTGGTTCCTCTGGATGCTGTAACACTCCACTTCCTTCAGTCTGGCATCCGTCACTGGGTTTCTACCTCCCAGGAGGTACACATGGCCGTTGAGGTAGCCCATTCCGGAGTGAATCCTCCCCAGTGGCCTTTCTGCTAACTCCTGCCAGCTGTTCATCACAGGGTTGTACAGCCAGAAGTGTTTCGAGAGGTGGGAGGCTAGGTACAAGGTTGTTGTCAGGGCTGGCACAGGCGATTAAGGACTCCATGGTTGAGCGTTTGTAATCCTGACTGCTGAGGTCTTCTAAAGGAGGAGCCATGAAATACAAGTCCCCCGAGTAAGGGTCGCAGCACATGATGTTGTCGTTTGGCAGGCCAAAAAAGAGGATCATTTCTTTTGCATTAACACCTATTCTCTGTTTTGGTATGTCCAGAGGTGCAGGTATGCCAGGGCTGTCGTCTGCAGACTTGTTAAAGAAGGTTTCAAGGTATTTCTCAATTAAAGGCCTGGCCATGAGACCCTCCAGGTAACACTTGTCCTTCTCTGTAAACAAGTTCCAGCGTACGCATTTCAATGCCTGTAATGCATCCTCCCTTTTCTGTGGTGCATTCGCCTCTATCCACTGCAAAGCCGCTGAGCACACCTTTCTTTCACAGTCCACATCCAAAGCGTCAAGAGACAATATCTCCTTCAGTTGTGTCAAATCCAACTCACATAGCTCCCCTCCACTACACACTGGGCTGAAGTTCCTGGCTATAAAGGCTTGAGCAGTCGCCTTCAATTCAGGATTGTCATAAGAGTCAGCAAATTTCAGTATGCCCACACAGTTTGAGAGGTCCAGTCTCCTTGTCATGAAGCTGGAGCAGGCCTTCCTTATGTACTCCAGCTGGAGCATGTTTGCTGCTGCGTAAAGCCTCTGGACGTTGCTCTCCGTAATAGTCACCCTGCCTGTGTAACAGTAGTCGATGATAACAGACATGGACTCAGAGTCCACCCCGCGGATCACCACTCTCTGTTGCATGCTTTCATTTAACCCCCCGGTGAACATGCTTTTGAAGTAAGGGCTGGCAGCTGCGAGGACGTTGCGGCTGCACAGGAAAAGTTGTCCAATGTCACCCCTGGGTGTCTCCACGTTTGACTCTCCCTCTTCACTCTCCACTCCGATAGTAATATCCGCGAGCAGGCGGCAGTCGTAGAGGGATTTCAACTCGTCCATCAAACCCCGAGCATGATTCACGTCCTCCAACATCTCGGGACCACTGAAGCAACTCAACGCCATAGCCATTGCAACAACTTAACTATGAGCAATGTGTGTCTATTTAACGTCGGCGGATGTGTCAAATGATCAGACCTCATACGGTTGACATATTCGTATAACGCGAGTGTCCGTCCGCTGATAATAACACATCCGTTCATAGAGGAAAATCAGACATATGCTGTGAAAAATACATTACCAGCTGAAAGTCAATATTTTTCGGGGTCCAACTGATCCTAATATCGCTTTTAAATGTACGATAATCCATCAATTTGACCGAGAGTCACTGTGACAGTAATACGCGCTTCCCTTGATTTCTCTGGTCAATTCTGAAAACTGTTTTGAGTGTCAAACGGTTTTGCGAATGGAACTACAATTTCCGGGAGACGTTGTCAAAATAAAGACCAGCTTCATGTACAAGTGTTACACGTATTCTTCTTTGTTTCACTCTATATCCAATTTAATACGTTATATAATTATTATGATACCACTATTCACTTTAATCACCCTCCTCAACTTAAATGTGTCTTTTTAACTCAATATGGAAAAATTGAATCTCTTAATTTGAAGGCATTCTTACTTGACTTCCGCTCTGGCTCAAACAACCTTGCTAGGGTAGTTTTCGCTTTTCTGATTGGTTTATGTAACTGGGTCAAATTGAGGTTTATTCAAAATAAGGGGTTGTGTTACAATAATGCTTATAACAAACTGTATTTATTCAGCCAGCATTCTACATTTTGTACACATATTATTATATAAATGTAAATATATTGATTTTTAAGATTTCCTGAGTGTAGCTTCTCAGATTGTCAGCCATTGCTTTCTCTTTTAATACAGCAAAAAATAATAATCACAGAACATTTTATTTCCTGAGACAAAACAAGAAATTTGAAGATTGTAATTGCATAAAATGATTTTTTTCATGATTAAAAAAAGGTAAATGAGCTTTTCATCTTTATTGAAACCTTTTATTTTATTCCATGATAGAAAGTTGCATTACTTTATACATGGTCTATGCTTCTCACCTATTTGTTCAGTGACACAATACATTTATTTCCAGTGGGGCATGTAGAAAGTTTGCCACATTTTCCACATTTTCACCCAGCTTTAATTGTATCTACGGTTGAGATCGTTGATCCTGCGTAGTGCTTCTTGGTTGTGGATGGTCTTGTGAACTGTGATGAGGAAGGGGAAGGCAGAGGGCAGTTCAACCCTATTGCTCAGCTTCTGGTGGCCCCAGTGGAGGCAGCGCAGCCTCTCAGCCAGATCCCGTCTGCCTGCTCGATCCAGTGCATCCTGCAGCAGCTTGGTCTTATTGGGCTTGTCCCATGACTTATCATACCTGTGGATAAAGATTGACTTCTTAGAAACATTTGAGCCCAAGGAAGTGAGCAGCAGTGAGTTTATTATAAATATAGTGCAAAGGAGTTGCATTAAGGAGGCAATGTCTGTAAAGTGAAGTCAAAGCCCAGTAGACCACAACAACACTCAAATGACTTACTAAATGTAGTATATAAGACGTCATGAGCATTTTGAATCTATAACTAATGCAATTGTTTGTTATTCAGAGGAAAAACCCCCTTCAGGGTAACTGTTATAATAATATCTGCACAATAACAGTGCCTATATCTTAACACAATATCAAGTTACACACACATGCACACACACTGTACCAGCTCCCCAACATGGTCCTAGCCTGCACACTCTTTTCTGGAGATTTGGAGTGAAATCGAGCAATCTCAGTTCGGTTGAAACCAAGCTCATACGCCAAAACGGTCCACTCAAAACCGAGCTGACTGGAAATCTCTTGCAGTGTCTTTAGGTTAATCACAGCATCCTAAAAAAACAACATACAAAATCCCCTTTAAGACAAAGAGATTTAGATGGAGATATCCAAGAGAAATGCTGATTTAAAAGATATGAAAGTGAAAATAAAAAAAGATCAAACATACCTCTTGGGCTTTGTTGGGCATTATTTCAAATTCCAAAAGATCAGCAGTGCAAGACACTCAAAGTAACTGTACTCGTAAACCTAATTACATAAAAAAAAACATGCACACATATCATTGATTTCTATATAATAAACATACATAGACCATCCTAAATTCCAAATCCCAGAATATAGATTTATTCCCTCACCTGAAATACAGTATGCCAAAAGCGAGCGTGGTTTGAGGGTTACTGGGGAGATTCATAACCAACACATACCTCTGTTAAACATTAGTCACTTTAGCTCAAGGCTCCCTTTTGGAGATAACACTTGTCAGGTTAAACCATTACCCACTGCTAAACACTTTAACTGTGCTACAATTACAAGGCAATCCTCACTAGCCTCTTCTGAACAACTCAATCTAAGTATTTGGACTTCTTTATTGACTTGATGCTGTTTGCTAAAGGCATCTCACCTTCAAGTCTTTGTTGTTTTACAACGTTGGACGATTAGAGTGCATGGTCTTTAGCTTCTGAGGTGTGTGTGAGGTTAAGAATGAAATAAATTGCCTCATTAATTCAGACTAAACATGTCAACAATATCCTGTTTGGTGTTTTTTTTAACAGTTTATCAACTTTCATTTTAAATTAGCAGGTAAATAACATATCACATACATAAAATACTGCCATATAATATTTCAGAATAATGTCAGTTATTTCCGGTCCATGGCTAATTAACAATATAATTGATATTAATCTGGTTGAGAAATAGTTTTTCCTCATAGATACTAAAACTATACAGACTGGAAAAATAAAAGCAAATATTTTAAAAGACTTTTATTCACATTAAAAATCCACATCCTCTCTAAAGTCTTGTCATCCAGAAAAAGCATTAGGGCTCTTTGTGCAATGTCATTGCAGCGATTATGTTTATCAAAGAACATTACAAATCTTAGCTCTTGTGTAAACAATAACAGAAAGGAAAGATAATGTGTGTGCACTAACTTAGGTCATATTATCTTTCACCTTAAAGTGTTAATCATAATTCTGATCACAAGTGCTGTGAGGTCCAGCCAATAAATATAACATGAATTACATTACTATTTTAACAGGCACAGGATTTAACAAAATTCCAGGTTCAACTTCAAATCTGACACCACAGAGAGACAATAAATCATTAATTGCAAAATTAGTCGTACAAAATCATTCATAGCATGTACAAAAGCTGGGGCTGTTTTTTTCCTATGCCTTATCTGCAGAGAACTCTTTGTATGAAAGCCTTAACTATCCACAATGACAAATCAGTAACACATATCAAAGAAGATCCAGTTCACATTTCTCAACAGAGTATCAGAATATTGCCAGGTTGTTTTGTAGTGTCAGTCTGTGTTACAGCAGGTAGTAATGTAGAGATCCAGCCTGCTGGACCCGTACTGTCTCTACTTTGTCCTTCAATAAGGAGTAGAGCCCGTTTGAAATGTTAACAGTCACTCTTTTGGGTCACAGCCCAAGACCAGGCCCTCCTGACGGCATCATCTTAAATCATTGAGGCCCCATGCAGCGTTACCCTGTGCACCTCTTGAACTTCAGTTTATTTGGGTTCAGTAGCAGCCGTCTTTCCAGCTGCTGTCCCTCAGGGCACTCAGGGCAGCCACGCTCTTTGGAGGAGTCAGCAAACTGTGGACAGAAATAAACATCTTGATTAAATACCTAAAGTAATAAAAGAAAAAGCAACATCCCCTGAAGTATCATAAACAGATTGATTTAGCTTGACTTTGAAAATTCGACCTTTACCTATAGCACCACCCGCTGGACAATATGTGTAAGTGTTAAAAGGAGTACTTCATTAAAATAACTATTTGTATGATAGTTAGTTAAAAATCTCTAATGCAAATTCTCAGGTTTCTCTCTGGGTTTTTAGAGGCTTATATGAATTGCAACCTCACTACTACTAGTTACTACATTCCAAAAATCGTAACGGCCAAACTTCTGATAGTTCATTAAATATTTGACGATTATCACAAAGCACCAGACATTTAATTTCCGTGTTTGCCCTGTAAAGCAAAAGAACAGATTCCGAAAACTTTCTATTATTTGTTTCATTTCTGCTATAAAAACAGAAGGAAAGAACAAACGGGGTACAAATGGTTGAACCAGATGAAGCTTGCTGAAGACAGAAGCAGGACGTCAACATTGTCTTCATAACACTGTGCGTTAGCTGGCATGGCAGGATTTATAACGTTTTACACTACAGACAGCACACAAACAGCAACACACTGTATCTCGTATCAGCCACAGCAACACTGCCAACAACAGGAAACCAATGCATGTGGAATGCAAGGAGATAAAGAGGGGAGTGGGGCAGCGTAAGGATGACCCAAAACCTGGTTATTAAACTGTATGATAAAGCAGGACAGCGAGGATACAGCAATTTCCTAAAGGAGACATGCACAGATCTAACAATTCGCAGTCATATGATGAGACAGTATTTATTCTGTGTATTTGAACAAAAGGCCTAGAGAAAAAGCAAGTGACGTTTAGATTTGTCAATTTGTGGAAACAATCACATTAAACTGTAACTATATATTGCCTTACCTGCGTGTGGGTTGGGTGATTTTGCTTGCACGTGGAACTCCGCTTGCTCCTACAAAGGAGGCTGGGCGAGGAAGGGAGCTGCGAGTGACAGCTGACTGGTTGCCACTGGCTTTTAAAGGTTGTTGTACAAAACTGCTGCTGTGTTTGAGGGGCTGAGGCAGCGCAGTGCTGCTGGGGATGGAGTGCAGACTGGTGGAGGTGGTCAGGGAGCTGATGGGTGGGCACTGCTGCACCGTGGGGCTTACATAAGCTGTGGCTTTTAGTGGGTTTCGGGGAGTGGTTGGAAAGTTCCCCACGCTCTGGACTCGCTGGGTGAGCTGGCCTGGGGAGGGAACTGAAACACAGCAAGAGAGCCGTTAGATAAATAAATCCAACATCAGTGACAGAAATGCAATTACTGCATGTGAAATTGCCATGCGCTCAACATTCACTCATGAATAAAAATGAGCCACAGTGCAGATTTATTCATGGACTTGAAGAAAAGATCCTTACTGGAGGACTGGAGTCGTGCAAGCCCACTGGACGAGTCAAAGCTCTGGCTGCTCCGGAGGGAGGATATCATTGGCAGGGAGGAGGGGCCATGGGAGGGTGGGTTGATAGGGGAAGCCAGGCATGGATTGCTGGGAACACTGGACATGCTGGGAGATCGATCAGGTTGGGCATGCTTCTCCGTAGCTTGTCTATGCAACCATATCAACAAACCAAATCAAGTATCGAAGTTGTTGACTCAATATAAAGTTCTGGACGTTTCTTTCGCACATAAAGACATATTTTCACAGTTTGGGGAAAACTAAAGTAACTGATGCCAGCGAAGGAGTAGTTCTTCACATATCACCCGTTAAAACCATAAGTTATTTTAACAACTTTTGTGTGAATTATACAAACAAGATACAATGTCTTCATCAGTGAACTTTAGAGGTGATAGTATGCAGATTTTGAGTTGTGTTAAGTTGGTAAACCTTGATTTACAAAACCTTGCAAAAACTCTTGCAGTACTTGTTATCAAGTATGACCATATATACACAACTAGATTTGTTACCTTGGACAGAGAAAGGCTAGATGTCTCCAGTCTTTATGTTAAGCTACACTAGCCTGCTACCGACAGTGTACAGCAATGAGTATGTTCTCAACTACTTTAACTCTCTGCAGGAACACAAAGAATCATATTTTAAATGTGGAGAAATGTTTTCATCCTTTTCCATTTGTTTCATCTAAACTTGTTGCTCCTCACCATAATAATCAGTCAGTCGGAAGTACGATGACACACTGACTGACCCTAACTGAGGATGCTTTCTTAATCCTGTAAACAAGAGCACTCTCTAAATCTTTCTTGGCAAATTAATTGTCTGTTCAGAACATAGGGGCATCTTGAATGTGGGTTATTGTGACAAAATATTTAGGTTATTTAGTGATCTCATAACTAAAACTGCACAATAAATTCACTCACCTGTGCTATTCCTGTATACTGTGTGGTTTTCTGTGGTCAGGCTGGAGGGTCCAAGGTAGTGGGAGAGTCCGCTGAGTGAAAACTGAGGTGTGTTTGAGCTGCGCTTGCAGTCTCTGATACTGGAGAAGGTGTGAGAGTGGGGCAGGCTGCCCCGCTGCATAGACCCTGTGCGGAACAGTCGAGGCTGGGGAGGAGGGAGCTGGTCGTACCCTTCGTCGTCATCGTCGTCCTCGTCCTCCTCCTCCAGATCCATCTCACTGCGCCTGAGGGTCTGTAAGGTGAAGCCGGAATTGCGCCGGCTAGCTGTGGTGGGGTGTGAGGTAGAGGCGTAGTCCTGTCGGAGACCTACAGAGGGACAGATCAATTCTTATATCTGTGGAAAAACATGAACCTGAACCTCATATACTATATGATACATTTCCTTCCGTAAGGCACCCTTCATCTATTATTCAGGTCATGTTTATGTAGACTAGACTGATACGTTTCTTCTGAGATCTCCAGCATAATTTAACAACACACATCAAGATTTGTGATACTGTCAACTAAAATGTAACTGTTCAAAGGTCAAACATTTATCTTAGTTTCAGCGATACACAAGTAATGTAAAATGGTGATCCGTTTCAATCGCTCTTCGGAAGGTCAGACCTCAGTGTCTATAGGGTGGACCCTTAATGTTCATTTGAATGGAACCAATAGAGATCTGCAGGGATGACATCATTTTGTAGCCCGACCTAAAAGGTTAGTATTGTCCTGGGATTGTTTCCCTGAATTATTGCAGGAAAGTGCCAGTGGCAAACAAAAAACGTCTTTAATGACT
Organism: Eleginops maclovinus; assembly: GCF_036324505.1. Taxonomy (NCBI): domain Eukaryota; kingdom Metazoa; phylum Chordata; class Actinopteri; order Perciformes; family Eleginopidae; genus Eleginops; species Eleginops maclovinus. Next base: position 7,426,456 of record NC_086355.1, read on the forward strand.
TTCGAAGCATAAATGCAATCGCCAGAATTCAAGAGCTAATAATAGGCCACAGAAAATTATGCCACAGTTGCATGATCTTAGCATCATCAACCCGTGTGGGCCTTATGACTTTTGCTTTCCCGACAACCTTTTCAGTCTTATTTAGCCACATCTTTTTTGAGATAATCGCATATTTTATTCGGTAGAAAACACATGTAAACGTCTTTCAGGCTTAACTACAGACCTTATGTCAAGCATCTCACCAAAAACCCACACAAATAATCCAATCAATTTGAGACAAAGGAATCAGAAGAGCAGTTATGCTATATCATTACTGGGTTTCGTTCCTGCTTCACTCTATTATCACCCGCAATGCTTGCAGTTTTCATGAAGGATATCTCTTTGCATGACATTTTTATGGTCCACTCACTCTCCTCCTGAAGTCGTGCCATGACCTCCACATCTGTCATGTCCTGCAGTTTGTAGCTCATAGAGATGGAGTCGTCCTCCAGCTCTGACACACCCACCTCACTGTCCACGGAAGACTGTGGGCTGATCGCTGCATGCCGGCGACCCACGTCTAAAAACACACAGGAGAGGCACACGTTATATCACCAAGATATTATTAATATATATATATATATATATATATTTTCCATAACGAATGTGACATTTAGGTATTGATAATCATTTCAGATGTGTGGTGAATCAAATCAGGTGAAATTGCAGACATGACTGACTGAGCGGCGAAGACAAATTGTCAGTGAGGTCTTACTGTGGAGATTGGAGTTTGATAGGAAGGTGGGCGTTCTGTCACTGAGGTTGCAGCTGGCCCTGAAAGGTAGAGTCGGCTGGAGTAAAGACTGAGCAGATGATGGAGCTAGGATGGAGAGAAACGCACAGAAAAAGAGAGAGAAGAATCAATCACCGACATTAACATGCAAATCAAAGCTTAACCTGAACCCACTGACTTCTGCCATCGTATATAATATGGATGAACATGCTGATGGTTTTTCCTCTGATGGTTGTCTCAATCTGTTCGAGTACATGAGCAGATAATCTCCAGGAATGGGCTGTAATCTGATTGTAAACTGCAAGTAACAGGTTGTTTAAGAATCTAGACTAGCGACATGCAGTGAGCTCCAAAAGTAGTTTAGGCCCAACAAATTACTTTGGCTCTGTCTCCTTATCACTTTGGATTTGAAATGTAGCAATAAATATGAGGTTACAGGAAAAAGTGAGTTAGAATTTGAGCGTTGAAGATTTGTATGTCTAAAGGTGAATAGACTTTAAATGTAAGAATTAATGTAGACGTTCTGTCTACATTTCTGATGCGTTGTTATGCTGTTCAATTTTGGAAAGATAACAACAGTGGCCTATGGTTAAAAGAGTTATCTTGAGCCCCCACACTGGCAGGATAACACTGGGTGAGGAGAATACAAAAAGCAGCGCTGTTCAGAGGCCATCAGATCAGACTCTGGTAGCTATCTGCAGTTTGAATGTGTGATTGTGTGAATGTTGAAAAGGGCGTTCCTAAACAGACAGCACTGAAATTACCCTGGTTAAATAGAAATGAACAAGACTAGGAGTCAACAGCTGTACTAGTGACTATCCAAGGCTGTATTTAAGCACAGCAGTGTTTTGAACTGAATGCTATTATCAGCATGCTAACATGCTATCATACTCACAATGGCAAAGATATTTACCAGGCAATGTTTACCCTGTTAACCACCTTAGTTTGCAAGTTAGCACGCTAACATCCCTTGAAGTTCTTATGAATGTTTTGCAGGTATTTGTTCGTAAAACAAAGTTTGGTACAAAAAATACATTTTGACGCAAGAAAAAGATCTGAGGATGCCATAATTAATCAGGACTCATCCTCTTGGGCCCATGTATGTCTTCACACAATTTGTTTGTAATAAATTGTAATACTACTACTGATCTAAAAACATCTTACATTTCCATCAACAAATCAATGCATTGACTATTAGAGTGACTATGTGGTTAGCAGGGGTTAAATGCATGTGTTGTTTGTGTTTTTATGTTACCTGGGGACTCGGTTAGTGCAGCAGGTTTAGTGTAAGGCAGGACGGGGCAGCTGAGGGTGGAGAGCCCCTCTATGCAGCTGTAAGGACGGACGGAGGAGACTCCTCGCCACCGCTTAGCTGGACACAAGATTGTAGGGAAGGACTAATGTTAATCGGATTGCTTCATCACACACACACACACACACACACACACACACACACACACACACACACACACACACACACACACACACACACACACACACACACACACACACACACACACACACACACACACACACACACACACACACACACACACACACACACACACACACACACACACACACACACACACATATAGAGCATATTGATTAGTATCCAACACTCTCTGGCCAAATGTTAATCTGCTTTTTACAGCTCAGTATTGATGTTTTAAATGATTAGGTCCTGGCTCTGACTGTAGAGGCTGATACAGTAAGACAAGGTTTATCTTATTACTGCAGCTTATTGGGCTAAACTACAGATTTTTTTGGAGGGATCTTAGGATAAGCAGGGATTGTGCGTGTAGGCTACATTCCATTCCAAAAATGTAGAATTAGATATATAGTACTTTGGGTTGTGGAGGTTACTATTATATTGCTAAAAATGACTCATGGTACAATGCTATCAACCCATATTCTTTTATAAAAAGGTATATGTTGTATTTCATTATTATTGGTCAAAACATAATTAATCAAGTTAATCTCACTCGTAAATTATTAATATGGAAAGCCTGAAACACCCATTGGTTATGAGAGGAACATATTAAATGCACATTTGTTTCATGTGAGTGAAATATGCCATATTATAAAGTGGTATTTTTTCAGTAATCAATGATGGCTAGAGTCAAATCTGGCTAGTGAAAATAGATCTTTATAGTCCACCCATAAGTAAATGTCCTTGACTTTACATATGAACACATGTCTGTAACATGTCCATATGTCGTCTGCCATGGTTTAGAATTCGTCACATAAAATAAATAAATACTTAATAAGTGGGCCTCATGTTTTTTGGATAAAAGGGCTAAAATATTAACAAGCTTTTACCCCTAGCCCTGAAATTTCTGTACCAGCATGTGATATTATAATGTCCATTAGACTAATGCAACTATTCTTCTGTGGACTTCTTGTAAAATCTCAACACAATTAAAGTTCCTTAGAGCTAGACTTATGTGCTGAACTTTTGTCTATTTGGAAAGGGTTTTCAGTCTGTGTGTTCATAAAAAATGTAGTTGGGCTCTAAAATCATTACTAAATATCTAAAACTACATACCCCCATTCACAGTTAGGCCTGTTATAATGTCATACGTGCACAACTTCATCAGATAATGTGTTTCCAATGTGTAAACAGAGTTCCCCATCTGATTGGTAGTCAGAGAGGCACACACCTGACAGAGAGGAGCATTAGACATTCCTGACACAATTAGCCTCAACTGCCCCCGGATAAAACTAGCATTCAGGGCAAGTTACACAAACAACAGCTCCTGGAGCTCAGAGACAAGGAAGTATTCATGACCCAGAGGAGGAGAGCCAACCTTCACTGAATACAGCTTTTAGGGAAAGAAGTGGACCTTGAACCGTACATAAACACACACACACACACACACACACACCACACACACACACACACACACACACACACACACACACACACACACACACACACACACACACACACACACACACACACACACACACACACACACACACACACACTAATGAACATCCAAATAAACACTAACAAGCACATTGTTAAATCCAACAACAAATTTGAAGCTATATCTCAGAAAAATTGTTTCAAATATTAAAATCAAAGCACACACACACACAAAAACATACTGGTACACACAGTAAATACTTTTGTGTGCATAAGCACAAGAGTATCTTGTGCAGTCTATTGGAGTGGCTATGTGGAGCAAATCGGCTTCAAAAAACCCAGTTAATGTAAGCATGGTTCCCATGGAAACCATATCCCTGTGCATGAGTGTAGCAATGGTAAAAGAACCACATCCAAAAAAACTGTGTCAAGCAGCAAATGTATTTTAGTAGCAGTCTAGCTTCCTGCTTATATGATAGTGGATATGAACATCATATCCTGGTTGTAGTAAACCACAATAATAGACCATCAGCAACCTGGATAAGGATGAAATCATGTATAAAGCGTGCTATGTCCATGTAAATGTTACATTTTATCCTAAATATGTCCAAAAACAAGAAGAATACTCAAAGCCTGTGTAATGTGGACAATTTGTTGGCCCGGGAACCAACACTTTGTGTCCTCTCGACTGGTCTTCATGCTAAGCTAAGTGGTTGCCAGCTCCACTTACATTTTGAACATACAGGCATGAGAGCGGCATTAATCTTCCCATATAACTCTCTACAAAAAAATGATATCAACGTTCCTTGAAAACGTTGAGGATGGAATGTGACCATGTGATGGTGTTTCATTGTAATGGTGATACTTTGACTACAGCTTCATAATCCCCTCGATGCTGATCTCGACGTTTTCCACTTAACACAGTGTGATGCCCTCCACCAGCACAGCATGAGTTCCTCCAAACTAAATTGTTTTTATGTCATACGGGCAAAGTAGTAATCCCATAAACTGGTCTTAATTATTCTCTGGAGACAGTGAAATGTGTGAATGGGAGTCCTTCCAACTACCACAGAAAATAATCACTATGTGTGAAGGAAGCTGAGGTGCTTAAAAACCCATAAATTCAAGGAGAGTGAGTTAAATGTCCAAATGGTGAGAAACCACAGAGCTGCGTGCAGAGAAACGCTTCCACGGCTCATAAACTGCTGCTGAAATCCTGATGCATGTGGAGACATTTTGAGGGTGATTTGTGTCACAGCTTATGATCACATGTCAGCAGCCAGAGAAACAGATGTCCACATGTGGACGCAGATCAAGTCCGTTAATCTGAGTGATGAATACACAGTATGTACCTTGGTCCAGTCTGTGAAGGAGGGTCATCTTAGCCAGCTCCACCTCGGGCCCCAGGTGGTCCAGTACCTGCCTGCACCACTGGAGAGGGCTGAGGACACTCTCACCCTGCAGCCTGGCTTTGGGACTCACATATAGCCTGCAACACATAACACAACCCACAAATGAGTCCTGAGAGCTTTACAGCCCATATTGTTACTGTACAGAGTGAGCAGAAGTTAAATAAGCCGCTTTAATGTTTATCTTGGGAGATCTGGAGGGACCTGTTATACAGTGGCGATATTTCATAAATTAAAGCAAAACATGACATTGCAAAGTCTGTGTAAAGGGAATTATTTTTATAGAACCCAAATGGCTATGCACTGTAAAGGTTTTCACCAAAAGCAATTCCCTTTTACTAGCTACAACATAAACTAGGACACCAACGGTGTGTAATAAAAATTCAAGTGGTGACAACTTCCTTCGATGCAGTGATATATAGGATGTGAGTACGTGACCGTTACAGCGTGACACAGGATGACAGTATCTTTTCTCACTGTGGGTTGTAGATACTGGTAGGCCTGAAACCATTAGTCAGTTGATGTATTGGACAATTATTACAGTCATTATTTGGATACATATTGGACTCATCATTTAAGTCATTTTCTGACCAAAAATATGAAATATTCTCTGCGTTCAGCTTATAATATACTGCTTTTATTTATCATAACTGACTTTGATTTGACAAGAGTGGGATTTGGGATCAAAATAATAATAATTTGAAGATGCCATCTTAACATCATAATAATTGTTGTTTCCTGCCATAAGTTGCCTTCCTAGTTACTGCACCTTTTGCCAAAAATAAATGGAGTTTATAACCTGGAAACTGATTCCCAATTTATTAGCTAATTGTGATAAGTGGAATGAATCTAAAACCAGCTTTACAATTCAGAATTTAGCATTCAAGACTGTAACATATTTAAAAAAACCAAAATATAGGAATATGCTACAATTGGCTGGAGGTTAGGTTGGTTGTAAAAAAAATGATGTGTCACTTACAACAGAAACAGAACTAACCTTTAATCTAGCAACTAGGCCATGGTTACGTGCCTAACCCTTGAGGGTCAGTAATGTTAAATGGAGTGAGTTATATTACGCTGGTGCTACATTCAGCGTTGTGCTACATTTTCCACATCATCACATCAGATATGAAAAGCTGGGAACAGTTCAGTAGTCAGCATGTCAGAGTGTGAGCTACCTAAGTCAGCAGAGTAGATATAGTGCTTCAAAGTAGTTCAGCCTGGAGCCAAACACTACACACAGAGCTGAGCTGTTGGATCACAGGCTGAAGGGAGTCATTGTTTCTAATTTCATCCCAGTGCTTTCTTATTTTGAAAAGATACCCATACTGCAACTATAATGCATTCTGGGATGCCCACAGCTTGTCTCAAATCTGTTTTTGCACAAAGTGAGTCTGTTTGCTAGTGTCTGCAAGTCTATTCCAGGAGGAAATGGATCAATAATGTGATCAATAAGAGGATACATGTCAGGGTAGAATTACACATTATTTCACAAAATTGTGGCTAGTTGACAATCGTATGGCCTATGAGGCAGAGTTATAAAACAAAACACACAACACTGATTATTTTTCACCGCAAATGCAGATATATATGAACAATATAGTGTTAGATATAAACACAGTAGTTACCAGCTATCAGGCTCTCCGATAGGGAGCACGGTGTTAAGATCCAAAATATCAACCTCATCCAAAACTGTGGCTCCGAGGTCGACGCTGTCCTCCTCAGCGGCGTCAGGAGACACCGAGCTCGGCTGAAAATACGCGATAGGCTCCTCCGGTGAACCTCGGGCTCCGGGGGCACACGTATGAGCCTGTGTCGGACCCGGAATGCCATATTTACAGGAGAAATTGTCACTCGGACAGGCTGTACCCCCGTGCAGACACGACAACGAGGTCTGGAGATGAGGGCCGATGGAGCAATTGTTTACAGCGTTCGCTCGTGTCCGCAATTGTTCGTTTTGCTTCTCCAATTTTCGGACTAATTCCTGCAGCTTCAACACCTCCAGCTCCGCGTTGCTGATTTTATTGTTGCCATTGACGTCTGCCATCATCTGGGGGTTTAAGACCTCTGCTTCCATTTGTTAAAAAGCACATTGAGAGGGACAGAAAAGCACGGCCTGCCTGCAGAGGGTTCTATTCAATTCGTAGAGGGTGTCCAGATTCCCCCCCGTTTAAAGCTACTACTGCACACACATACACACACACACACACACACACACACACACACTCTCACACACACTGATGCTGCTGCTGCTGCTCCTGGGATGATGGCACAGCCTCTCTCTGATTGGTCAGCAGCTCGGAGTTTCACTCCCATCACACCACTGCTGAGGAAATATTTATTATGGACAAAAATAAATAAATAGTTAAATTCTTGTGTTTGTGATTGGTTGAAGAGGTATGTGTGGTAGCATTTCAGATCTTTTATACTGAATATAATAGTACTACTACTACTTCTACAAAAAATAATAATACAATTAGTGATTGTTGTATTATTCAATCACTTTTTGGTGCAATGTGTTTCCAGTTCTTAAACATTTAAAAATGAATATATGAAACAAAAAAAGACTTTGAAGAATAGCCTATTTGCATCTGTTCCTTGAAACCAACTTAATATTCTTTCACAAAGTTGGATTTTGGACATGACCTGAGTGTTATTTAAGGTCGAATGAGGCCTACATCTCTATTGAAAAGGTTCAACCACGTGTTAGTAAGTGGTGTGTCAAAACAGTTCTTCATAAATACAAAGGAATAATTTCAGCAAATCTGTGTAAGGGTTATCATGTAATTAAGGAACGAACAAAAGAGGAAAAACTGACAGGAATACTGGGAACAGGCTACTGTATGCAAGGTCATGTTGAATAAAGTAAGGTTATGTTATGTACTGTATGTCTATTGCTTCCATGTTTGTGTCTGTTATAGGATAACTAACATATGAGAAATGATAAAAGTCCATACAAATAGTTCTGTTAGATATGCTAATTAACATTAGAATGTGATAGCGTTGATATAAAATACATTCAAGAAAGAATATACATTTTGTACAGTAGTTTAAATGTATTCTCTTAAGTAAACAACAATATGTTAAAATAAATTAAATATTGTACTTTATAAGTATACAGAAATGACCAATTCAATAATTCCAATAGAATTCAAATGTAATTATTCAAATTGGAGAAATATTATTTTGTAAAGAAACAAACATCTTAATACTTCCATTTCATACCATTTCACTTTAAATGATTAACTTCATTATAGGTAAATATATATACTGTATATACATACACCTCAGATTGCCACTCCTCAAAAGGCATGTAAATAATAAAAGAACACATATTGATATGAACTACAAACAGGGCAGCTAAACAACAAAGTAATTGACACATTAGTAGATAAAGCTATATTGATTGCCTTTATTGCACTCAGAAAAAGCCCCCGGCCCTAAATATTGCATTATCTTATTTTATGTTTCACACAAGAGTCTGCTAAAAGGCTACATTTGTGAAAAGTTGTAGAAACAGAGGCAGCAATATCACAATGTCAACAACACAGTAACAGATAGCTGTAGGTGCATGTTACTAAAAAGGTATATTCAATATGTAACTGTCATTTGTCAAAACACCAAGATAAAGCTTTTTATCAGCTTGTAAAAACACAAGAACCCATATCACCATAAACATACTGATAAACAGCAATCCATTTTTATCTATAATCATATATGCTTCTTCTCCAGGGAGCGCTTGGGGATATTCAGCGACACCATTTTTCTGTAGAGTAAAACAAAACAAAAAAATGTAATATCAAAGCAAACAGATCTTTTACATTTATGTTCATTAATTCACACTTTTATTTATGCATTTATTTTCTTACCTCTGGTGATCTCAAAGCAGTTTTCACAGTGCACCATGCGTTTGTAGATCCACATGCTGTCCCCAGCTTTCATATAACCCATATTGCTGTTACACACCTCACACTGCAAAAACACACACGCATGAGTAAAATACACAAACACACACTTAGCAGTCAGCTGCACAATACCTGTTAGCAGAGAAGAACACTTTATCTAAGTATTCCCATTTGAAGCAGATTTAAAATTCCCCTAAAGGCGAATATTGTGGCTAATACTCTGAAACATCAACAGCTGTAGTTGCTTTTTTATGTTGCAAATTAAACCCCTACAGGTGTTTACAATTACTCAGGCTGATTAGGCTGCTTGTCAGTTGGGAGGAGCAATGCAGGTAATTACCACGAACTCTACGCACTTCACAAAAGAAGTAGGAATGTATTTATTTAAAAGTACGAATTGCAACTTATAGAGCGTCTTATAGTTCCTTAAACACTGATTTAGCTAAATTTTGATTGAATGTTGTTCTACTCACTTTAAAGCAGGTAATGTGGCAGTTGATCTTCATGTCATCCAGGACCATCTTGGCGTCACCAGTGAAGGGCTTACGGCAGTAGGTGCACAGGTCTTTCTCAAGCACCGTCCTGTGTGGGACACAAGAGTGTTAAGAAAGTCATCATATATTTGTTGCTGAACTAGGATATACAGTCTCTGTCTTTGACCTATATGGTCTAAAATGTGTTTTTTCCTCTAGTGCCACCAGCAGATTTATATTTTTGTAAAATGAAAATGAGCATAATAGGGCCCCTTTAAGACGATGAGCATGCCTTACATAATACATGCCCTCGATCACCATGTTAGCATTATCATTGCGAGCATGTTAGCATTGGGACATTTGCTCATAGCACCACCAAGCCTACATACAGCCTTGCAGGGCTATCAGTACGATTGTTTACTATTAGTCTTTTGTTTTTATGGAACTTCTGTTTCCAAGTTTCTACAAATAATGTGGTTACAATTCTTACCTCTCAGGAGCTCCATACACACTCTTCATGGAGGATGAGTAGACTGAATCTGACACGTCATCTGACCGGCTGTGAGAGTAACACAAATACCAGTTTCCATAAGGGTCTTGCTTTACTCCCATATAATGTTTGAACAACAGTATTAAACATGTTTAATTTCATGAAATACCTGCTGCTCCTGTATGTTTTTGAGGTGTAGGAGGTGGGACTGGAGATACTGGTGTACTCATAGCTGTGCAAAAACAAAGTGAACCATAGATGAGTAATACTTCTACTTCACTGTACATGCAGAGATAGTAAATGTTTTCTCTGATTCCTACCTGGAGTTTGGTTTGGAGTAAGAGTAGGACTTGTCGCTGCTGTAGTCGTCACTGTGTGTGCAAACACAGAACAGATAAGGGATATCATAAAGACTGCAGCCACATTTTCATCTGGTTGTACAGCATAGGCCCTGCAATGGATGTGTGTGTGGGTGTGAGAGCTGTCGATAATAGTCAAATGATTACCTGGGTGTGCTGCTGATGGTGTAGGAGGAGGTGCGGGTGGAAGGAAGATCATCAGTGTACGAGCTGTAGCTGTGTGTCCACAAGGAATATGAATGAGTTGCAAATTGTACTCAACACTTTTTTATCTATCGATACATTGGATCTTTATATATTTTTTAATTGTAGATATTATACTATTTGTTCTTATGTAATCTCTCTCAATACACATTGTTGATTCTTGACCTATTAAATATAATTACATTCACATCAGACCCAGCTGTACTTTGTCTTCATGTTCACAAGCAAACAACAACAAATTATTGTCTTGTTTTCCTGATATAAACAGTCAAGAAACGGCGAAAGATACAAATGCCATGATCTCTAAGATAAACTTAAATGTCAGGTTTCCAAAAAGGACATGAAATCAATGCATACTCTAATATTGCTACACAGATGAATGTGAATTATAATTTCTATTTAGCAATTTGATTAAATGCGACAAATGCTACAAATTGTTGGCTCTTTTTTTCCCTTGCAGGTTAAAATCTTTAAAGAAGCCTCATTGAATGAACATTGCCTTTGAATTTTTTCCCCCCAACATATACATGTAAAATGTTTTTGATGAATTAGCATTCAAATCCAAATGATTGTTATTTTGTAATTGAAAACTACATTTAATACAAACACGTATTATCTGATCTGGTTTGGTTTACAGCCAATCTTACATTACATCCTATCATTTTCTGTCAATAGACAATTTTCTTCATATGTCATAAAGCCCCATTTTATCCTACTTCAGTAGTCAGCATGTTTACCTGGAGGTCCTTAGGGTGGAGGATGGGCTTGAACCTCTAAATGCATAAAACACAATGTCAGAATAAATTAGGATAACTAAATTTAACAAGCAAATAACCATTGCATTACTTCAATTATTCAAATCCAGCACTCACCCTCTGCTGCTCTCAACTGTGGTGATCTCTCTCTTTGAGATGCTGCTGCTGCTGCTGCTGCTGCAATGACAGTGTAATTATTTCAATGACATGATAAATAAATGGTTGTGTTTTGTGAAATGTTATTCACCGAGGCATCTCACCTGACAGGAGAGGACAGGCTGGACGCATTTGTAATGCCACTAGGCAAGAGTGTGCCATACAGGTCATCCTCGGCCCTGTAGAGACAACCAAATCACAAATATATGAGTTTGTGAGTAAAAAACACTTTTTCATTTTAAAATAAAAAATGTGCAGAGGCAGGTCGATCTTACGAGGCAGAACTCCTAGTCGTGGTGGTAGTTTTAGTCTCCTTTCTGAAAAAAACAAAACAAAATATTGTTATCAGACTGATTGGTATTTAATGTTATCGTCAGTTCGTCAATGCTGTGACTCACCCATTACTGCTGCTTCTCACTGTCACGTACTCAGTGCTGGAGACAGTTGTTTTGCTGTAAAGAGAGAGATATACCTCCATTACATGTATAGTTATTGTAATATTATTTGATTTCCTTGACTTGTTATGGATATAATTCATTTTCAAGGTTTTTCTTGAAAATATCACCTGTCTGTGGGTGAGTAGTCATCCTTGGTCTTTGAGGGGACGAGTGTGTTAAAAAGATGGTCCTCCGCACTGCACAGAAATACAGGTTAAGTTGTAGGTGATGTAAACATTTAAGCATATTATTTTGAGTAAGGAAGCTTTACACTTCTTATTAATTCATCTTTTCTATATTTTCTTTAAACATCCTATTATCTTTCTGGTAAAATGTACTTTGTCTTACTTTATTTAAAGGATATCAACAATAATGGTAGGGTAATATTACCTATAAATTAATTATTATACCTATCTATTCCTATCTTTGTTCTAAGGCACGGAGACACACTGAAAGGGGAACAGGCATTGCAAGACCACACTGTACACTCACACCATTCACACGCCCACAGACCATCTGGGCTTCAAATAAGCCTCTGTGCATGGAGCTAAATCTTTATTATGTATAGGCTCAGTGGCAATACAGTATATAGAGGATATCTTTATTGAAGTCATGGTTTTAAAGCATAAGGCTAACATTTGTCTATATTTATCTTTTCGTCAACAAATCCCATGAAACCAAGTACTTTATGACTTTTCTAACCTGTCTTTGGCACTCAGTCCTTAGCCCATTGGCTCCAATTGAAGATGTATATATAAATATATTTTAATTTGTTAGAAAGGTCTCAGTCATTTCCGTTACTGTATATTAAGAAGACATTACTTTAACAGGACTAAACAGTGCGTTTCTAGTGGCCTGTTTTTAAGAGGAAAACATTTAGTTTTTTCTATTATTACATTTTCTTCTGACTATAACTGGAATTTAAAGTTACCAGAATAATACACAGCCTCCCCCTGCATTGTACACACTATGGGAAGAAAACTCACTCAATGTCAGCGCTGCTTTTCACAGTGACAGTCTCAACCGTGGAAACAGTCTTTTTGCTGTAGAGAAAAAAAAGTATGTAGTTACTGACGGCCTGACATCACAAACAACATCATTTATTTTGTAGGCTTTTCTGTATGAAAATATCACCTGTCTGTGGGTGAGTAATCCTCCCTGATCTTTGAAGGGATGAGGGTATCAAAAAGATCGTCCTCAGCACTGCAGAGAAATACAGTTTATGTTGTAAATGATGTAAAGATTTAAATTATATTATGATTTAATAATATGTTTTGTCCATTATATATCTTACTCGTTATTGCTGCTAACAGTTGTTTCAGTCACTTTGGTTGTCTTTGTTGGTGAGAAGCTTGAGTACATTGTCCTGTGAGAAAATATATGAGATTTACCATTGTAGTGAAGTTCAAGTTTGTACTTGTGCATTTCAACAAATGTTATAATTTTACTACAGATATTGTACTTTTCACCTAGCTATTTATCTGAAAACTACAGTTGTTGGTGACCTTTCAGATGAATTCAAATTAACATATTGGATACACTGATAAAAAATGAGTTTCAATGAGTGATTCCCAGAATTTAGACATTTAGAGGCCCAATCGGATTAAATGATCATATATTTCACCAAAGAGTCAATAGATGAAAATACATTTGTGTAGCAGTTGATATTTAGTAATTTTATTTTAACTTAAGAATATGATCTGAGTACTAAGACCACCATTGAATATGTTGAAGTATATTTTCACCCTTTGCTTGTATTCTTGACCCTCTCGCTGAATGTCTCAGTCATGGTGGGACTCTTAAGCACAGGGGATCTGGAAGAAAAAAGTCAGTTGTCATTAAACAGATATCAGTGCTAAGATAACACATCATAATGGTGTTATATTCTCTACCTAAGACTCTGGGTGGTGGTGATGGTGGTCTCAGTGGTTTTGCCATCCTTGGAGACAGAGGAGGTCCTTGTGCTAAAGAAAGAGTGATACAAAACAAATTTAAAAAATGCTCTGAAAATATTTTTCTTTTTTGGTTAGTAGCAAGTGTTAGTACCTTGTCTGAGGTTTCCCTATGACAGTCATTTTGGGAGTGGTTCTGTTGTGATATGATAAATACAAAATTACACATAATGTTCTCTGTTGATTTTTGCTTTGAGTTTAATAGACTGAAGACTTTACATACCTGACCGGCGAGTCGGACTTCACAGATGAGTAGGTGCTGCTACAGAGAGGCAGATTGTTAAGATAACTTCGTAATAATGGAACACGAAAGAAGCTAAATATTGCACCATTTGTTCTTTTATTATGAAAATGTACCTTTTGGAGTAGGAGGATGTCTTGCTGGAGGGGAGGGTGCTGCTTAAAAGAGACACATTGTTAAGCCAGACATTTGGTTAAAATTACTCAAAGTGACTTAACATAGATAAAGGATTTCAGCATAAATGAACAGATAAAATCATTACAATGCTGCACTGTGCGTCTGCAGAGGATAACAATTATAATATAATTATTGTACCAACCTGCTGTTCAGATCTTCCTGACTTGCGCCAAATCTGCAAAAACAGAGACACAATTAAAGTTTCTGCTATTGTGTTGTTTTATGTGTTTTAAATAATGCTAACCAGACCTTTAATTAAAATCTAAATACATTGGAACGTCAGTATACTAAAAAGATAACAGAATGTTTATTAATATCATACCTCTTGCTGAGCGCCTGCACAGATGTGGAAGTTTTTGTAGTTGTGGTGGTTTTTACTTCTTCCCCCCCTGGACTGTGAGCAAAGGGTAATCAAAGACATCATTTTATTTACGACCAGATGCCAATGTTATTGATAGTTTCCCATTAATGCAACCCTTATTTTAATAAATATCTAAATGTTTGTTTTACCCCACAGAAGTCTCCTCGGTTTTGACCTGGCTTAGAACAGTCTTGCCAAAGTTTGGGTCTCGACTGAAGGAGGAAAGATCACAAGTTAATTAATTTACACTACCAGAGGTGACTCATGGCTGTCTCTTGCAAAAGGAATGTACAAAGAGGTTTATTTTAGACAAAGGCAAACTTAGACTTGAAATACAAGTCACACCCAACAGCTGTTTGGCATTTCCTGAGTATATGGGTTTGCCAGTTTGAAATATTTTATCTGTGTTTCAGTTTTCATGACTCACTCGACAGCTTCATCCTCATCGTCCACTTTTCTGATCCAGCTGTTGTCTTTCAGCAGAGTGGCTAAAAACAAAAAAGACAAGGAACACTTGAGTGTCTCGAACTCACATTTTAAAGGAAGTTAGACATATTTTGAGCAGGTAAAAACTTAAATCAATACAAAAGTGCCTATTCATTCAGCGTATACTGTATTCTTTTGACATTGTACACATAATATTCCACTTTGGCTTTGAACGTACTGTTTCCTGGAGATACTCAGAAATTGATGATGTTGAGGCTGATACAAAATAAATATGCAGTGTGTTTTAAAGTGTTCAGAATTGTCTTGCATTGGAATGGACAGAAAGTATGAAATGTGCTTAAATATTTGAATAAAGAAAAATGATTGCCAATGGTTGGCATTTGAGTAAAAACCCACAATTCAAATATTTGTTTGTGTTTGAAATATAATTTGGTTGTGAATGGGTTCATCATTGTTCTTCATTATACACAGGCCTTTCAGTTCAGCCTCAAGAATATGTTGTCATTTGGCGTTTTCTTTCATCCATTATACTGTTTTTAATCACTCTTCCTATTTTTTATTTTATTTAACTATATGACAGTTCTATTTATCCTGTGCATAAGTCTCACGTTACTTTTACTTGTTAATTATCAGCTTGTTCATTGAACAGTAATGCACTTTGACTCTTTGACTTATATATGAAGGGGTACTATACTAAATACTCAAAGATTATAAACCTTTATTTGTTAATATTTTAAAAACCTGGTAATAACTCCTATGGCTGTGATTAAAGGTTAATGTGCAATAAATAAAAAATGTATATAAAAATAAATGAATGTAAAACAAGAAATAGAGAAAAATATATTATGGAAAAAATAAGTCAATTCAAATACCATTTATAAACGGGTATTACAGAGTTGTATTAACGTCATTTGACAAATGTTACCATTGGATATTGACATTAAAATGAATTTAATTATGTTCTGCATTTTATTAATTTATATTTCTTAATACTTACGATTCTTGTATGCTGAATACTTGCTCATTTTGAAACCTGTGTGTGTGACAGAACAAGAAGGGAATTCATCACATAATGAAACCACAGAGTACATTAGCCACTACATGGTACTGTGGAATAGGATTTGACCTGAGATAACTACACAAACTTAACAATCAAAGCTTTTACTAAAGTGATTGTTCTCCTTATGTGCACTTACTCATGGCATCCAGGGTTTTCTCACCATGCCTGACATAATTCAATTCTGCTCAACCCTAAACTCACTGATTGAGCCCCAAACTGGTTTGTCTTGATCTGTGCCCACATGGAGACACACCTACTCTTCATAACACACCTTTTTCAAACACAGTATTGTCGGCAAAACATAGGGGCGTACCAGTAACATGCCATTTGCTATTCATGATAAGATCATGGCCTTTCAACTACATGCACTATAGAGCACAAACAAATCCATATCAGGAACAATTAGGCATATATCCACAGCTGGAAGGGAAGTTATATTTTGTAAATTGTCTGATGGAGGTTGCTCTGTCAAATAAGTGCCATTTGCCCCTTAAAAGTGTGTTTAGAGTTGGGTTTTTCTATATTACTCTGGCATGTGTGGAGTTGTTTGAATATCACAGATGATGAGCTAAACAATGAACTTTTTTATTTGAGTTGTCTTTAAATGTTCACTACTGTTGAGTAAAAACACATTATGATTGATTAAGTGGAATCCTTGAATTGCCTTTTTTTAGCATTGGGAAGCTGAAAGACTTTTTTCTTGAGGATACTTTAGAAATGTACTGTCAATAACACACTGGTACTGAAATTACTGAAGTGATTGTATTTCTACAAGATGCTTTAATATTTTGTCCCCCATAAAATATTACTAATAGTGTGTAGCAGATCAGATAGTGTGTAGCAGATCAGATCAGATTTCTTAAAGAAGTTTAGCAGCGTTGACTGAAAGCGTTATCAAGACCGAACATGTCAGTTCCACCTCTACAGGTTAGCATTAAAAATACGCAAATCATGCAATGTTTGCTAAGCACCATTTCTGCTCTATGGAAACGTTTGATCTTAAGCAAAACATCAAAGAAATAAAAGTGTCTGTTTGTGTGCGATGTATCCCTATAAGGAATCAATGTACTTAAAAAGAACATCATTAAATGGTTTACAATATGTTCTGCTTCTATTTTCCAGGACCATTACACCCTAGTTTTAAACATCTGGCTCACAGAACTCCTAAAATCATTCCTTTTTTTAGAAGCACTTTCTTTTTCTATGTCTTACATTTCATTACACGAAAATACAAGTGTAAGCTGGCAACTGGCAAAAGATTAGTAAGTAAGAGACAGGGTACGTACCTTCACTGATGGCTAGTTGGACAGATAAGTAAACTCTGACTGTATCTCAGGTCTAATCACCTGTCTATCACTCGACAGTTTGCACTCCTTGTCATTCCTTGTGCTTTTAACCTTAAGGGAGGAGATTCTGAGGCCACCCACGGGTGTGGCTTCAGACGACAATCAAAGAAAACGCTCACTCTCTCACTCCAGATTTTTCTCTTTCTGTCATCGGCGTTTATACCTTAATAATGTACGGCTGTCTATCGACAAAAAATATGTAATTGGGTGGAGTGCTGAAGGACTTGAAATTCAACTTCGAGGAAGTAGAACTGCAATGTGGGTGTGGAAGTGTGTGCCTCTACCTTCTATAACTTTGAAGTGATCTGTAATATGGTTTTACGAGACACTATTAAATAATATCCTATGTGAAAGATGTTTTCCATATTCATTGTCACATAAAGCAAGAACACTATAAAATGCATTTATCTGTGGTCAAGATATGCGAGTTACCTGTCCCCTTGAACTTTGAACCGAGAACAAAAGGCTCTCTTTTTAAATCAGTGACTGGCTGAGAGTGGACTTCGCACTTTACACGTGTTTGCTACTACAATTACAGTAAGGTTTTACTGGGTTTGTCTCAGATTATTAGATTAATCATCTATCGCTCAGGTCTCATAAATTAAATACTTACACCTTGGTGCTGATCACAAAGATACACAATTGGTGCCAGCGCAGGTCTCACATATGCCCTGAAACTTTTAATAAAACTTATACTTAATGGCATTTAATATAATATTACTTATATATATGAAGAACAACCATTTTTGTGCTATCAAAAGGAAGGTACCTGAGCTGCTTAATGGAAGTAATGGGTTATTTAGGATTACATATAAATCCAAAATCCTCAGGAGTAAAAATGCAATGTAAGTGACAATCAGACTTAAACTGGAAATGCCCTGTTGTCTGTGACTGCGAGTTTTATTATTGGGTGTGCCCTGTTATGAATGAACATAAGTATGAACTGCGCATAGCATGCAGAGGTGTGACAACATGATACTAAAGTGAACCTCTCCTATTCACAGTGACAGAACGAAAGGAATGCAGACTAATCTGGAATGGTCGATCTAGGCTGAATGTGAACAGGGAGAGAAAATATCTAATAGAAAGACATTATATGAATGAAGAAGCATGAATGAAAGGGTTCAAAATAACATACATGACAATAACAACATTGCTCATTGTACTCTAATCGAACTAGCAACATGCTCAGCTAATTTGGGAAATGAGATCAACTCAAAAAAGCTGAACATTCAAAGTCAAATTTTGGTATAATTGTCATTAAGGAAATGTGAGAAAGCTGTAAAATGTAATCACTGAAGTGAACACTAATTTCACTTCAGGGCATACAATTCAAGTGGGATTTACTGACACTGGGAGGCGCTAGAGTTACAATGATGAAATGACAATCCTGGTTGTGCAACACTATTAAAAAAGATACATATTACAAGTGCTAAGGATATACTGGTCCTAATCATTTTAAACACAGTTAGTCAAAGACGCAGAAAAGAGAGCAACCCGTTCTATGTTGACCTAAAGATACTGCAGTGAGTATGAAAGTCAAGACACAAAGTTAGAGCTTTAAACAAATAAGTGCCTAATTTCATCACAGAAATACCAACAGACAAAACAATTCAGCATTTAGTTATGAACAAATCTCCCCTCCTATCTTTATAGTTCTGAATTTATAACATTAGGAGTTTTTTTAGGATTACTGATGCCACACACTTCTATTATCTGTGATTCCACGGAATTTTTCATTCTAGCCTTGCTTCCTGCATGTGTGTACACCAACTGGATTGCATGTCTGCCATCTCATTTCATGCTTGTGATACTCATGCCTGAACTATAGCATAATCTTGGCCCAGATATCATGAGAACACCAGGGGTTAAATAGCAGCCTCTAGATGTAACTGCATCCTAGGCTACACAATCTTATGACACAATGTTTTAAACCTTCTATCTAAGAACCACTAAAAAAGGAGGGACAACAAATGTCCGCAGTTTGTGATTTACCATGGATCGTCATCACTCACTTCAACTGAACTGCTGTTCACTGCAATACGTCTTACTGAAATAGTAATTGGACAATCCCTCAGTGTTATGATAGTAAATTCTTACGGTAAGAGTCAGTTGTCATCACTGGTAAATGCAGTGAACCTATGCTTTATAATGCTCTCTGGGTTGCTATGAGAAGAGAATGTAGACCGAGCCCTCTCTTGCCATTGGACCACTGCAAAGCCTGGCAACCAATAAAACATCACTAGGGCTTGTGTAAATCTCTCTCTATGTATCTCTACCTCTCTCTCTCTCTCTCAATAAATGTGCATGCACATCCACATGTTCACACATTTGACATAAAAATAACATTGACATTATTAAGATACAGTCAAATTTAAATGTTTGCTAAATTCATGTGTTCAGCATTACGTACCTGCCAATGCAACATATCTTGCACACACCTGTGAAATGTGTCCTACCTGCACCAGTTTTCCCTGTGTATTTTGGCCTTCACTGACATTCCGACTGATGTTATGTAACACATAGTGTCTCCCAGTTTTTTCAGATCCAGCATTCCTTCTGCCCCTGTCAGAAGGTGAAAATGCAAATATTACTATCATAATAATGTGCATTTGCATTACATAAGCACATCAGTATGCAATATGGGCATACATAAACACACAGTGGATTGTGTTATCCACATCATGCATGTTTATAAAACAGGTCGTATTTTTGCTTAAGAGAGAGAGAGAGAGCTACTGCAGCTGTAGCCTGATCAGTGAAGAAGTCCACTGTATCACACACATTTGATCGAAGCAGAACTGCAATCCTCGTGCAAAGCATAGGTTATTTAAATATATTTTCAATGAATAGCCTACAGTTTATGATGCAAATTAATGAGTTGTTTAAGTAGGCATGTCTGACATCAAATTGCAGCAAAAGTTACACAGTGGCCACTGGGAGGGGAAGTACTAACAGATAACATGGTCCCAGCTGCAGAGGTAAGAGTAGTAAATTGATTGTAAAACCAAAGGAGACATTATGAGATATGAAGTGAAAGCAGTCTGAACAAAATGAAACACTGTTTTTAAAGGTCAAACATGAGTTTCAGTAATTTTTGCGGACAACACAGCATTTAACCGTCTTTAAAAGCATCTGAATGAGCCAATTTTAGATCAAAATGGGAGGGGCCATGTATGGACCTCTGCAAATTAAATGTCCAGTTTATGACTGCTTACTGGGCAAAATAGCCAATTTGGTTCTATCTTCTCTCTAAAAGGATGCATTTCACTTTCGCAAGTATCGATTGGGTTAAAAAAAATATGAAATACGCATTGGAATATGTATATACAGGGAGATAATTGTTCACATGAATCACTGATAGCATCGCCCAGTTATAGTCGTATGATAATATCCCGGCATGCTAGCGACGCAACACTCAGCCAGGGAGGGGAGGGATGATGGAGCTAAGATGGCAGCCCTACTGAGGGTGCTGCCTCTCTGGGGTCAAGAAATATTCAAGGAACGAATGAAACCGAAACACGACCAGGCAGTTTGGGGAAATTAACGTTGCCGTTTCTACTGTTATACAAGCATGTGTATTATGGCTTGAGAAGATCTATTTTCGGGAGACAAGCACCGTTTTGACGCTGTGGCCGGGATAGGAAGACCGTAGCTGCACCACTAGATTGGCTACAATTTGCGCTTATAATAACCAGGGACCTTGGACGCTTAATTGTGGTATTTCTGCAACTTGGATCGGACAAATAATTTGACATGTGGCGGATTTATTGACAAGTGGATCGCATCTGATGGCTAGATATGATCTAGTTGTGATATCTTTTGTGTGATATATGCATTGTTCTCCAAAACGATGATGTGTGCTGCTGCTGCAGCGGCCGCCGGTGGAGGGATTCTGCCCTCCTCATCGCCGTCGATGGGGCTGGGTGTCCGGGTCGTATCTGGAGCAGGAGCCGAGCTCTCTACCATCGGTTCTGGGATGGGTTCTTGTCCGACAGCCGGAGCCCAGTCGGATTGTCGGACTCGGTACCAGCTTTTACTCTCAGGGCGAGCTCTGGCTGAACGATACAGACGGATTTATACCACCGCTATCAATGATAAAGAGCAAGGGATAAATCAAGGAAGGTGAGTGGTTACCGTAAAAATGTAGATATTGCAGAGGCTGGTCTGTCATCTGTAGGGCTAACTGAGCTAACTACCGTAAGCTAACATTAACCATTGCTTAGCGGCACGTCAGTTCAACAACATATACACCTCAAGTCAACAGTAACGCATGGCTCTTGAACTAGTCGGGTTCTATTCATATAAGTCATTGTTTTAAATTCAAACAATATACCAGGAGCTTCATATTTTGGGTGCAACCTCTTAAAGGAGTCGGCTTGCTAGGTAGCATTTTGCCTCTGACTTCCCTAGCTTTAACGTAGCCAGTTAAGCTAACGTTACTTCACCCTTGCTCCAGAGGTTTGCAGTCCAGTTGTTCTGCAGATTGTGTTTTCTCTAAACATTGACACAATGTTACTGAATTTAAAATCCTTAGCCACCTGGGTTGAACACACTTAAAAATGTGCTGTATCGGCTTTAGAGTTATATTCAAAACAAGCTAGCTGGCTAACTGTCATGACAGCAATTTGTTTAGAGCAATATAGCCGTTGCCGAGCTTAACGTAAACAAACGTGTAAAACGTTCCTGTTTTGTGAATCACTTTTAAACTTCCAAAGCTTGCATTATCATGATATGTTACGTTTTTAATCATTTATTATAATTTGATGTAGCTGTGTGGATGCAGGCCCAACGGCGTCACTGTTTCGATTGCTTAGCTTTGACGTTAGTAACGATAAATAGCATTTCCCAGGTTACCCATTGTAAACCCAGTGATTCATTATTTTCTAGAACCTGATAATTGATAAGACATACATAATAAATACAGCATATGGCCCTCCATATACAACGTTTGACGTGTATGGGTGAGGATGTGTTGGGAGGTGGATGAACTCATTTGCTTTTCTAGCATTAGCGGGTAATACAGTTACGTCATTCAGGCAGGCAGTCAGTCAGGTTGTAGACAGTTTCTGGATCATTGCAGCATCCTCCTTCACAAACTCAATTGTTTGTTTTATCCCCCATCCCCCTCTCTATACAAAACCAGCTTTATGCTTTTGAAACACCATACTGTCATAACCATCTCCTTCTGAATGTACAGTTCTATGCAAATGAGCAACAACAGTGTGTCAACTTAACTGAACTAGGCTACCATCTGATTAGACAGCAATCCGTCTTTTTAATATGATGGTGAAAAATCTTGCGTGCACATAAGATTGTGCATGACCTAGTATTGTAAACATCAGAGACCTTTTTGTCAGCCTAGCTTTAGTTTGTAGCTATTTTGTGCAGCCTGTCACTGTGTGATGAAAAGGTTACAGAATGATATGCTACGTTCATATCGTTGCAAGATATGAAACATCAATATTCAGTTGTACTATTGAGTAATATAACTTAACTATAATTAAACTCAGATTCCAGGCCTGACAAGATGCATTGCTTTTCTGTATTTAGTAGTGATGAATAATGATTACTAAATCATGCACAGCCTTTTCCTTTTTTAGTAATACTGTAAATCTATTTTTGGTCCCTAACACCGGTCCTGGCAGCCTGATTCGTAAGGGAAATGTATCATTAGAAGCCAATGCAAAACACAGTCGTCAGAAAGAGTTCAGAAGCTTAAAAGAATACATTTCCATAAAACCAAAATTGTGCTTGTTTTGAGACTTTGTTAAGATGAGTGACACGGAACCTGGTGTCTCCTGTAACACACGTCTGATAGTGAAGAAGGTAGCACACACTTAGCTTGTTAGCTTCGTAAAATGTAAGCTGAAGGTGTGGTTACTATAAAAGACACCCGTTTAACAGCTAACCTACACATTAAAGAATGAATGTTTTTTTTCTTTCTTCAAGAAGAGTTGTATTGTATACAAGGAGGTTTACCCCTAATTCTCCTCCCATCATTATATTTGTTATAAAGCTGATATACGAAATATGTAATATTATATTTTACAATACTGAGCAACCGCTGTGTACTTTCAGGGGAAAGAAGGCTTTGAGTAAGAAGAAACTGAAAAGGCGACAGAAGGTCAAGTCAAAAGTCAAATCAAGAACAAAGGTAAGATATTCATTTTCTCACAATTGTTTTTATTACCCTATTCCTTTTATAATATTGCTGTTTTAATATTTTAATATTACTAATTCATATGTTCAGAGGTGTTGTAAAGTAAAGTCATTCTAGCCTTGGCTTTACAACATTGGAGAACGTCTTTATTTAACTGTTATAATAATAATAATAATAATAATAATAGCCTGAGTAATTTTTGCCTTTTAATAAATATATAATACTTAACATTAAACCACGGTTATCCTAAGGAAGTGCAATAAAATAGGGCCCAGTTATGCGTTGTAAAACTACAAGTCAAAACAAAACTGAAATTAAACCAGAACAACTTGAGGAAGAACAACCAGTGACAGGACAGTTTTCAACATTGTGTAAGATAAGAGGAAAACAAAGCGGTGTTAATTGTCTATGTGTGCATGTATGTTTCACACAGTCAGTATGGAAGGGGTTGAACAAGGGAGGGCATCGGAAATAAATAAAATAATAAATGTAATAATAATAACAAAAGTGAAAATCATCATCATGACAATAATAATGTCAAGTTCCACAGTTCCGTTAAAAGCATTTCAATGAAATACCTACATTTAGTATTGATCAATTTCTCTTTATAATAAGGACAACAACATGATTGACAGTTTTCATTTTCATCTGTCACAGCCTCAGGTATGAATTGAGCTGGTTTGAATGTACTGAATCAAATTAACATTTTGAGAGGACATGATGAAAGATAAGGCTTTATTCTCTGAAATATTGAATGAAGCTACAACCGTAAGTGAAAAAATGATAGGTCGGCAACTATTTTGCCGAATGATTAATTGTTATCTTTTAAGGCAACATATCAGAAGCTGTTTTCAGCCCCTTTAAACATAAGGAATTCCCTCTCTTCTCTGTTTTATATCACTGTGACTGAATATCTATGAGATTTACTGAGGCAAACTATAAAGACTAATCAATAATTCTAGACTAAATATCCTAATTTATCATTTTTAGGGAGTATAATCAGAGGATACATCTATTATGAAAAAATCATTCGTTGCAGCCCTGATCCTGGAGGGTTAGCAGAACATGTTTTTATCATTGGCTGGTCAGATGCCAGGGAGCCCATCCACACATGAAGCTATAGAGGTGGATGGGCATACAGCGATTCACATGGGAGTGGCTCTGGTTTGTGCATGATGGCTTGTTGCCGAGCGACCTAATGTGTGCCACATCTCCACGGCAACAGTTTCCTGCCTCCATCTCCTCCGTCCAAATAGAAAACGTTAGCTGTATGACTGGGAGGTGGTTTTGTTTTTGTTTAAGTTGTAGATTTTGCTTCGACAGCATGTATTAACTATTTGATCTTCATAATTCGACAATGAATATAATCCTATTAGATTGTGTTGACGCATTTCCTTGCTATACTTCTCTGAAAAGAGAGAGTGAGTAGCTGGCTTTGTGGTTGGTCTGTAATATTGTTAGCCAGCATTTGGATTTAATTTTATTATAATGTTTTTTTCCCCAGCTACTTGGCAGGCAAAGGCAAGACAGATCTATTTAATGTGATAGTAGCAAGGAAGGATGGAGGCTCTAATGCCTTGTCATCCTTCACCTCAAAACTCCATCAGACAGGACATCTAATGTAGAGAGGGCTGCACAGTTTAGGTTCTCTTCAGGTTGACTTGTTCGGTGAGTTGATGTCCTGGAACAGCAGAGGAGCTTCTATAGAGACAGGGAATGGACAAAGCAGGCAGGCATAAATACGTGGGTAGTTACACAGGCAGTCATGCTGTATTTATTTGTGTTGTGTGTCACGCTGGCATAGGCAGACAAGAAAGAGAGTGGTTTGAAAGAGCCTCTTCTCCCCCTTTGTCTGCTTCTGTACTTATAAATATGTAGAAGTGGAGTCTGAACCAAAGGAAAAGCATAAACACTCATCATCCTAATGAAGAGGGTGATGTAACGTCTGGTGTACGAGCAGATGTGTCTTTTTCATAAACAATAATTATATTCGCGAGATAATTATTATTGTTTATGATACTAAATGATATAACCAATAGAAAACGATACTGTATGCTCTCTAATCTAAAATCTACCTCACAGCAGTATCTTACTATGCTGAAGAACTCACTACTTAACTGAGATGAAAGGTGATTTATTTAGAGTATTGATGTTGTAGTATCTGTGTAGTTGTAACTGACAAATGATTTCCAGCGGGTTAATCCTACAATATTAATACTTAAAAAGGTTGTGCAGCTAAAACCAGTGGTCATTATTTGAAAAGAAATACATAGAAATGTCTAAACTGGCAACTAGTATGTGATCATTTTCAAGCATGGAACGTCGGTGTTGAAAGTGGTTACTCTTATTCTGCATCCGGTATTTTCTCTACCCTACGGATAATAAAAATGTAGCCTTGATACACTGAAATGGATATTACAAAGAATAATGGTGTTGAGTATACGTGGAAGTTAGATGGCAGAACAAATGAGTCAATCAGGTAAAATTGAACAGCATCTTAAATAATAAACAGGAACTAGACTTCAGAATTAGAACTGAAAGATAAATATGCGGGGATGTTTGGAGATCCCAGAAGGTTGTTTAACTAAACGTGAAGATATTTTTTTGTATACTCTTTAGACTATCTGGAAGAAAAATATTATGTCTGCTAACGATTTTTAAAACGTTCTCCTGATCCAAACAAAAATGGTTGCCATGGCCATGGTTTGAATGTAGTCAAAGGTTAAATATTCAGTTTTTAAAGCCACAAATGATTAAAAAGATCAGAATCATCATATACATGTTCTCATGTTGATAATTGCGTATTTTCTCATATGATACGGTGCACACTTAAACTCACTGAGCTTGATTCTCTGCTTTTCTACTGCACTGTTCTTCTTTTCCCTTTTTTCCCCATAAAGCCAGCAGTCTAAAATGTGTTGCTGTGTAAGTGCGGTCAGGGACTATTCCAGCCTTCTCCAAAGCTTTTAGATGGCCATTAAATCATCAGTGAAGTGCAGACAGTAAAACGAGAGACCATCAGATGAGCAGCATGTTTGGACTAATAGTTGGCGCTATTACAAAGTAGGAAGAAACCTCGAAAACATCAGCAGGTCATCGGGCTTTGCTTAGTCGTGTCTGCCTTGGCTTATGTGCATCATGACATTCCCTGAAGGTGCCACTTTCAATGACAACTTTGTCATGATTTGTTCAGTTTTAAATTGGGAACTGTCAGCTCCAGAGAAACCTGTCACATCAAATTTGCGCTCCCCTGTCTCAGTTGCTTCATGTTCTGTTAGCAAGATGTTGTGTAACAATTCTGAAATTGTTGACTGGAATTAGGCGTGCAGTTAGAGAGACAAGGGTGGGTCTATCTATGAAATAATCCACTTGTACAGGTTTTCAAATTCTATTTGACTGAGCAGACCAGGTTTATGTGGTTAAGAGTCATGCATTGAATGTTTTAAATACGCCTTATTTGTTATGACTGTTTAATGGAAAATGTGCTGCTGTGGCAGTGTGTGTGGGTCTGATGATCCTGCTATAGCTACTCAGTCAATTTCCAAGTGTAACCTACTACTTTCTCTTAAAGTACGTAACCATTTTAATAAATAATATTTGATCTCAGGAATATCTGGTTAAAGGGATGAACTTCTGCTTTACATTTTTAAAATATCTTAACATCCTTTTGTCACATTTTAAAATCTCAAAACACTGTTGGGAAAACAGCTGTCTTTTGTGGACCATACCATAAACGCTACCCATTTTGTTTCCCCTGAAGATGCAGTTAATTAACACATTTCTTAAAGGCTTACATTTTCTTTACAAGCTTAGCTAACACCAAAGTGAATTTGTGGTTTATTTCTCAAGTTCCTCCGCACTGCATGCCAGCGTGGAAAGCCCAGCGTTCAAAACCTTCAACAGTATATGAACACTCTGCTTCTGCAACTACAGCAGCTCAAATGTGTATTCAAGCAGTTTAATATTAAGTAACTACATGACAGATCATTGAAACATTAAGAAAGAGCTGCTTAACTGTAAGCAGCTCTTTCTCAAGTAACTGTAAACACTGTGTGTATAAAATAGATCAGCCGCAGCTGTTTCCAATCTCATTCAAAGACATAGCCCTGGGTTGAAGTTATTTTATTAAGATGGGCATAAATGTACAGTTAAAAGGGGACTTTATGGATTTATTTTGTTCAATGTAAGTACATTACAACATTAAGAAGCACAGAGAGAAAGAAATGAAGTCTATAAGAGGGAGATAAGTAGCTCCAAATTAGTGGCCAAATTCTGAATATTGAATAGATTAGAACAGGATTGTACATCTTTGTGATGTTCCCCTTTTTCTGCCCTCTTTCTCTTACTGTACTCAGACATTTGGAACCAAAGATTGTTTGCTTTTTAGGATATAATGGTAGCCTTTGAGCTTGTTTTGGCAAAGAACACATGGGGTTGTCTCTTCTCCACCCTCATATCCCAAGAAACCTATTTTATGTGTTTTGCGTTATGTGTTTGGGTTAGTTCACCTCTTCTAAATTCTGTCCAGTCAGTGATTTTCTCGCAGCCGTGCATAAGAGCAGTGGACAATACTGCTGGATGAGAGGGTTGCTAATATCCTCCCCACTGCTTTCAGCTGAGAATGAATGACCTTTCTCCCCAAATAGATGACATCACTCTTTGTGATTGCCAAAAGCGCACCACTGCAAGAGAGGCACAGTCGATCAATATGATTCTCCAGAGGTTGCCTCAGGACTGTAGTTAAAAATGCATTGCTTGGGTGGGATAGAGAAAGCTTATCAATGAGTTACTTTATCAAGTTTCTCTGCGCAGCGTAGCTTCTCTGATCATCAGGACTGTTTAAATGTAAGCTTTGCTGTAATGATTTTATTGTTTTCCCTTTTGGCTTGTCTATCTCATTCACATCAATGACTGTAGACTTGAAATTAGAAATATATCCTCGTTTAAAGGATTACAATACAAACAAAACCCCCTTAAAACCCCAATATGACCATTAAAGTGGTTTTGTTAACATATGGAATGTGGAAGGGGTCACTAATAGTGATAGACTTGCATACCCCTATTTTGAATTGGTACAACATCATATATTTCTCTAAGTTCAGTTTTTACAGTCTCTCCAAAATTATTCTTTAAACCTACAATTCAGATAAGAAGCAAGCGCACATAAAACCCTAAATATGTGAGAAGTCTTGGTAGATAACCAAAGATTAATGCAAATTGCCATGCTGATTTATTGGTCATCATTTAACTGCATTCTTGTAAACTGAAAAAAATCCCCAGCTCATTTTAATTTGATTAATGTTCTCTAATAAATATCTTTCTGTGCTTTTTAAAATTTGAATTTAAAAAGCTGTTCCTGCCTTGGTTATATAAAATGTTGGGTAAGCCATTTTGTAATGTTGAAGGCTCTGTTGAGCTGGTCTTGAAATGAGTAAACACTTGTCTATGTTTACATAAATAAGCTTCCCGAAATGAGGAGCTCTTTTATACCGCAAATGTGTCACTGACTAGAAATTAGGACACAACTGTATAAAGACTAATTGTGCTTAACAGAGGTTTTACAATCCCAAACTAGTTTAGTTATATAACTTTGTTTAGGCGAATGTAACAGCTAACATCTGAGTCCCTTAGATTTAGGAACCTTTTACTCAGATGTGCCTTTCCTCTTAAAGCCAGATGATAAACGACCCCACTGTTCTGTGGTCAGCAAGCACTTATTTGGTTAGGTGTGTCATAAGTGGATGTACACTAAAACTGCTGCTTAAGCAACTGCGTGAACAGACGAGAGAAAACAACCCGAAACTAAACTAAATGAAACCCCCTTTCCATTTGACATGTTTCTAACTACTGTTTTAAAAGCTGAAGCTCAGGCTTTGAACCAAAAAGATCAGCTCCACAGAGATCTTATTAAAACACGCTTGATGCTCTCAATTCACAGTCCCTACTTTAATCTGCAAAACATTAGAGCCTCAGTCCGGCTGTTTATTATATTTTAATGTTGTCTTTTTGATTTTCAAATTTGAAGTTTATTGGCCTTTTGCCTACTGTAAATGGATTAGAACATTACACAAAGGGGGAAAACATGCAGCAATGGTCTTTGGGTCAGATCCAAAACCAGGCTGCTGCAGTAATGAGTGCTACTGGGGTCAAATTGTAAAAATGTGCATTTAAAGCTGATTAAAATGATGTAAATGCATGAGGTAACTCTTTAGTGGCTCAAGGGAACTGAACTACAGATGCAATCACAACCGAATAGGTCTTAATGATTGACATTGCTGCTAATAAACAACTTTCAGGATGTTCTAAATGGCTTATTGTAGAGCTAAATTATATCAAGCATGCTGACCACCTCCACCCTCTGTTTTTCTGCAGGCTGAGAGTCTAGATGGAGCCCTCTGTGTGCCCGACATCAAGCTGCACAGCAACCCTTCTGCATTCAACGTCTACTGCAACGTGCGGCACAGTGTGCTGGACTGGCAGCAGAGAGAGGCCTCCCTTGTGCTGGCCTCCAGGAGCTCGGTGCAGAGCGGAGACTCGGACAGTGAGGAGGAGGAGGAGTACCGCGAGCCCGCTGTGAAGCTGCCAAAGGTACGAGCAGGGGGTAGCATCGGTGCTAATGTGGTGGGAGCAGAGCTCGGTATCAAGGCGAGAGCCAGCCTGTGCGTTTTATCTTATGGATGCAATAATCCTTTATCTCCTTGGCTTGTTTAGGGGTCGTCCTTTTTATTGTTGTGATAATTGGCATCTCTTTAACAGAGGTTCGGAACCCCCTTCCTGTCAGGATAACTGCTATATATCCCGAGTTTGTCTTTCAGTATTAGAGTTTTCAGTTTTCCTTTGAGATGCAAACGTTGCTGCTACGTGTAGACAATATCAAATATTCAATTTAGGATCATAATCATTTTTAAAATTGGATTTTTAAGGGCTATACTCAAAAAAATGTTGACGTGTAAAGCTTCTATTAAGGATTTCGAATGAACCTTTGAATGTGTGTCATCAGATTTCTTAACGTCGTCCCTCTGGTTATATAAATGTAATTTATGGTGCTGTTGCTTTACTGCTTTCTGCCCCCTGAATGCAGCTGTGTGTGTGTAACTGCAGTACATTTTTTGCAATATAGCCAATATGGATTGATGCAGAACATTGCGTTAGAAAATAACATCATAATTATGAATTTCATAAGGAAGAGACATTCAATCTGCACTACTTGTTGGTTTAGAAGCTCAATGTTATGAATGAGGCTTTTTAGCAGTCAAACTGTTCAGTACAGACCTTTTTATTCCCCTGAAGGTAAACAAAACCATTGCTGATTTCTTTAATAGCATATCACAAAACAACTAGAAAGCCACGCTAAATACATGATTACAACATCAACATCTGAAACGCAATTCCTCAAGGATTCCTTTAGATGCTATGCCACGATGACAGAATTAAGGGATACAGTTAAGCGTGTTCGCTCCCTTTGTGGAACGCAACTGGTTTTTACAGCACCACAAAAACAAATGCGAGTAATCGTGTTTAAGCTTGTCATCCAAGTCAGGCAGTGGCACATTAAGTGAGCCATTATAAGAAGTAATAAAGGATTAGGTTACAGAGATGATTACCAAATTACCTTTATTACGCCACACTTTTCTTTATCTCTCGCACTTCTGTTTTAAAATGCTCACTCCAACAGGACAAACCTCATTTCAGTCTCACAGTACAGCAATTAAACAAATGTCTGTGTGTGCATGTGTGTTTAGAGGATTGCATATTGATTGGAAGTGCTCTGCAGTTTAGCAGATGGGTTTGCTTTACTTTTAATCGTCATTATGGTTAACTGGAAAGGCTGTAATTTCATGCCATATGTTAAAAGTAATTGCCTGTAAGCCTGCTTTATATGTTTTGTGGTATTGTTTTTGAATCAGTTATATGCTTCACAGAGATAAAAGGAAACATTTGAGCATCATTTGATCCACAAACAAGCCGTACTGAGAGGGAGAACATCATTGTTGTTCAGGCCAAACCTACTGTGGCTCTCTCATCGTACAAAATGTTAATAGTGGATGTTGAAGTCAGCGGTAGTAACCGTAAACACTGTGAGCCCCCGTAGCTAAATGTGGGTTGCTTTACTGTAGGACGATGAGGCAATGCTGCTACAAGAAAACATCCATTCCAAGCTTTTGTTATCAATTCTCTTTTATTCAGAATACTTGTTCTGTAGCACCTTCTAAGCACAATGGCATTATGTTTCATTTTCATTTGCTGTTAGTAGCTAGACCTGGTTTAGAGAATGACAGCAGCTCTTTTTAAAATGTGCTTCACTTTTGTGTCCGCAGATCATTGGCATCGGCCTGTGCGGGGTTTTTGAGCTGATAAAAGAGACTCGGTTCTCTCACCCCTCCTTGTGCCTGCGTAGCCTGCAGGCCTTGTTGGACATGCTGCAGGGACAACAGCCTGAGGGCTTTCAGACCGAGCCTCCCGATGTGCTAGGTAAGGCGGAAAAGAGTTGCCTACGATCTCAAATAATCCAATGCAATCATTTAAACTCATCTTTTTTGTGAAGTTGTAAATGTTCCTGTTATGTCGTCTCTGTGGTTGCAACCTTATGATCATTTTGAGACTGTAGTTAGAAATAGAAACTGGTTTAATTCAGTCTAATTTACACACAGAATTCAATTTTCTGTCTTTGAGCATGTCTTAACATGTCCACGCTTCCTCAGATTCCCTATTCCAGTTGTTACTGGAGACCACGGTCCGGAGCACGGGGCCCAATGACCCCACAGGACAGGCCATCACCGCTCTGTCCTGCGCCTGCCTTTTCAGTCTGGTGGTTGCCTGGGGAGACACTGGCAAAATTCTGCAGGCCGTCTCCGCCATCCTCACCAACAATGGCAGCCATGCGTGTCAGACGATACAGGTAGTGAACACATTGAAATACATGACGCTGCATTTGCCAACTTGACTACACAAGGTTTTTTATCGCTAGAGTTCATGTAAAAAATGCTTTGTATGCTTTTCACTTGAGTTATTTTGTTCGACGTGGCTCTTCTAGAACAAGTTATTTAATTAGATGCCTTGTTTTTATTGCCCACTGATCACCTGTTGAGATTACTATGTCGCTTTGAACAAACATCTTTTATCTTGGAAGAAACCACAAGTTGGAATGCCATATATCTTACATTCCCAACCTGGAATCATTGTGTTTGATCCAACCAGGAAACATGTTCATCTCTATAACAGATTGACGCTTTTTCTTCAGATTAGTAGAAATGCTTTAGATCACCAAAGTGCATTGTAGAAGTATAAAGTGACCTTTGGCTTCAACATCCTTTATGTGAAGAGGCTTTGGGCAGGCTCTGGACAGCACAAATTGAGTTTTGGAAAATGTCAAGCCACTCTGACTTTTCCGTGGCTCCATTCTTACGCCAATTATCTGGTCTTCAGTTTCAATCTCTAGTTTGTCCAGTCTCTTCTCTATGTTTCTTTCTTCCTCTGTTTCTATTTATTTTATGGTGTCTACTTTAAATAAAAACGCTTCATGGAAAGAACTCTCGATCACCTTTATCAGAAAGCGCCTAATTACATATTTCTAAAAAGGCTTTGAGACCTTAAAATAGTTTCACCTGCATACAAATAAAGTTACTACACTCGGACAAAGCTGCAGGGAGTCTTTTTTAGCCTCACACGTTTATCCCCCCTCGTGTTCCTATTTCCTGATTACTCATCTTTTAGGCATTGGCTGGACTGTGAGTCATTACAATAGCAGGCAGGCTGTCTGCACGCCTGTATGTTTGTGTTTGTTTGCATGTGTGTAAACAGTAAGATCAGCAGTGTGTGTAACAAAGGATATAGAAAAATGTGTGTGTGAAAATGCATTTAGGCGGAATGAGAAGAGCGCCAATATGCAGGTCCATTACCGACAGTCTCAGTCACAAATATGAGATTCTGACTCTATCAGCAGCAATGCCAGTTCCCACTTGTACATGGGCGACTTCACAAAATACACCCCATTATGTCACATCAGAGGTTTGCAGTTCTGCTCATTTCCCTCACCCTCCTGCTTGTCTCCCACGCTAGGTCCCCACTATACTGAACGCCCTGCAGAGGAGTGTGCAGGCTGTCCTGGTGGGAAAGATTCAAATCCAGGATTGGTTTGGGAATGGCATCAAGCGCGCGGCACTGATGAACAAGTGGAACCTGAAAGAGGTGACCATTGATGAGGATGAGCGCTGTCTTCTTCAGACTGACGGCTCCTTCCTGTATTTGCTCTGCAAGGATGGGCTCTACAAAGTGGGCTCTGGATACAGTGGCACTGTCAGGGTATGTAACACTCAAAGCTGAATGCGCTGACTGCTGATTAACCCTTTAGATACAGTCTAACAATGTCTCTGAATTTGTAGATGAAGATGGTTTTATGGGTGTGAAAAAATCTCAAAAACAAACATTAAAATAGATTGTTTAGGGTTAGTCACACATCTTATAGAAGGGCTACTTTTCTTGGCTTGGCCTGATGTTTACAGATACATGGGTTTTCACACGGCCGCAGCTTCTTAATCGCTCAGTTGACAGTTTATTAGTACAACGAGTTTACAAATACTAAGTCTCATCTTTAAATCTGCTTTTTCAACTGTATCTAATCTGACTGTTTCATTATTTTTCCAGTACTTTTATATAAATGAAAGAAGGCTTTTAGATGTTAGCAGTACAAAAATAATGCTACTAGACAGCAGCCATTATTCTGATTTTAAAAGTGGTTAGTATAATATTACAAAATAAAAATAATGTGATAGATAGAGAACCAAGTTGTGTCTGTTTCTGCTGATTTTTCATCTGCATTACATTAACGTTTATTGGTGTTTGTTGTTGTTGTATACTCATGTGTTTTTAATGCCTCACAGGGCCACGTATACAACTCCACGTCTCGTACCAGGAATCGAAAGGAGAAGAGTTCATGGCTTGGCTTCGCTCAGGTAGGTTTCATTAAGATGCTGTCCACATTTAATTCAGTGAAGAGTCTTTGAAAGGGCTTTGAGTGCGTACAAATTCAGGTCTTGTTTGAACTTAGAGTGGACCTCCATGTGACTTCAGTGATGTTGGTTATTTGCAGTCAGTGCTGTGTGTGGTGTTTGGACTCTGACGGCTGTATACTCTGTCATTAAAACTTGAATTAAAACCGCTGATGTTGTGTTATTGATGAATTTGACAAGGAATACATTTCAGACTACTAATAGCTTTTAAAAGTCAGTATCATTTCATTAGCAACAGCATCCTGCAGGGCTTCACTTAGCATTTATCCTTTAGTGATTGTCTACTAGCATCAGTGTTTGTTTTGTGTCTTCAGGGGTACCTGTTGTATCGGGACACATGTAACCACACCATGTCGGCCATCAAGATCAACCCTGAGACTCTGGAGCACGAGGGGACTATAACCATGCCAGGTGCACTTTTTTGCTTCTTTAAAAAAACACCTATGAGATCTAAAATACAGACGATTTCACCGAACAATATTTGGTATATTCACTGTCAACTTTGCTTCTCTTCGCAGGTCAACATTCAGATGGGCAGAACATCATCTTCACAGACGGAGAGTACATCAACCAGATCGCAGCCTGCAAAGATGTAAGTAAAATCCTGCTAAAGATGCTTATTACATATTTATATCATGCATCATCTATATTTAAAGGAAGAATATTTTATGACACACTGGACAATTACCATGTAACAGAGGTATCAAGGCCAGAATCAAACCGAGGACGGTACAGTAATAGCAACTTCTGGCGCTCCGCATTTAAAGTCCTATAAGTAAGGTAAACTCGCTGCTGGTGGGACGGCATGTGAGTTACGGCATCAGTGGACATAGTCATCCTTAACAACGCCATAGAGTTTATTACAGGCTAATATTCATCTCAATTTCAGAGAGAGGGAGGTGTTTTTCAGTTTGTTGTTGGCAGTCGTCCCTGCTAAAAGATATGTGGCCTTTCATCTTTAATTCACGCAATTTAATTCAGTGCAATCAAACCCTTTCTTTCCTCATATTTGTTCTTGTGAAACTGGGTAAGGTTTTGTTTTTCAATATGTGTTTTCCCTATGAGATCCGATCTTTAGTTAGTTAAAATAAATAGTAGTTGTTCCTCCTGAAGTGCCATGTGAAGCATCTGTCACTTTCCCTGCTGAAGAAGCCCCAGCCTAATTGTTGATGACTCTCAGCTGATCACCAGCTGCGCCACAGAGGGAAGTGTAGTTCTGTCTGACTGTGTATATACAGTGGGGCAAAAAAGTATTTAGTCAGCCACCAATTGTGCAAGTTCCCCCATTTAAAAAGATGAGAGAGGCCTGTAATTTTCATCATAGGTACACTTCAACTATGAGAGACAGAATGGGGGAAACAATCCAGGAAATCACATTGTAGGATTTTTAATGAATTAATTGGTAAATTCCTCGGTTAAATAAGTATTTGGTCACCTACAAACAAGCAAGATTTCTGGCTCTCACAGACCTGTAACTTCTTCTTTAAGAGGCTCCTCTGTCCTCCACTCGTTACCTGTATCAATGGCACCTTTTTGAACTCGTTATCAGTATAAAAGACACCTGTCCACAACCTCAAACAGTCATACTCCAAACTCCACTATGGCCAAGACCAAAGAGCTGTCAAAGGAGACCAGAGACAAAATTGTAGACCTGCACCAGGCTGGGAAAACTGAATCTGCAATAGGTAAGCAGCTTGGTGTGAAGAAATCAACTTTGGGAGCAATTATTAGAAAATGGAAGACATACAAGACCACTGCTAATCTCCCTCGATCTGGGGCTCCACGCAAGATCTCACCCCGTGGGGTCAAAATGATCACAAGAACGGTGAGCAAAAATGCCAGAACCACACGGGGGGACCTAGTGAATGACCTGCAGAGAGCTGGGACCAAAGTAACAGAGGCTACCATCAGTAACACACTACGCCGCCAGGGACTTAAATCCTGCAGTTCCAGACGTGTCCCCCTGCTTAAGCCAGTACATGTCCAGGCCCGTCTGAAGTTTGCTAGAGGGCATTTGGATGATCCAGAAGAGGATTGGGAGAATGTCATATGGTCAGATGAAACCAAAATAGAACTTTTTGGTAAAAACTCAACTCGTCGTGTTTGGAGGAGAAAGAATGCAGAGTTGCATCCAAAGAACACCATACCTACTGTGAAGCATGGGGGTGGAAACATCATGCTTTGGGGCTGTTTTTCTGCAAAGTGACCAGGACGACTGATCCGTGTAAAGGAAAGAATGAATGGGGCCATGTATCGTGAGATTTTGAGTGAAAACCTCCTTCCATCAGCAAGGGCACTGAAGATGAAGCGTGGCTGGGTCTTTCAGCATGACAATGATCCCAAACACACCGCCAGGGCAACGAAGGAGTGGCTTCGTAAGAAGCATTTCAAGGTCCTGGAGTGGCCTAGCTAGTCTCCAGATCTCAACCCCATAGAAAATCTTTGGAGGGAGTTGAAAGTCCGTGTTGCCCAGCGACAGCGCCAAAACATCACTGCTTTAGAGGAGATCTGCATGGAGGAATGGGCCAAAATACCAGCAACAGTGTGTGAAAACCTTGTGAAGACTTACAGAAAACGTTTGACCTCTGTCATTGCCAACAAAGGGTATATAACAAAGTATTGAGATGAACTTTTGTTATTGACCAAATACTTATTTTCCACAATAATTTGAAAATAAATTCTTTAAAAATCAGACAATGTGATTTCTGGATTTTTTTTCTCATTCTGTCTCTCATAGTTGAGGTATACCTCTGATAAAACTTACAGGCCTCTCTCATCTTTTTAAATGGGAGAACTTGCACAATTGGTGACTGACTAAATACTTTTTTGCCCCACTGTATGTGTTTGTGTGTGTGTGTGTGTGGGGCGTGTTGTGTAAATGTGGGTGTGGTAGTGAGGGCAGTGGTACCAGATGTGGGTATTCTCTAGAGAGCTTAATCTCTCAAGCAGTTATCTGCATAAGCACTATGTAATGTGAGTGGGGGAGGGCAAGATGTGAAATCCATATATCTGCCGTTGCAGCTAGCCAGATAGCAGTTTCTAGGCTAATCATGGGGGCGGGATACTCTGTGGGGGGAGGATGGGGAAGTCCTCAAAAGCTGCATGCATTTTTAGTGAACAAGCAGCAAATGCAACCGCAGCGCAGACCACTTAGCGGCTGAGGGAAACCATGTGAGACGCACAATGACGGGGTTTCAGATGCTGGGAAGAAAGGCGTGGGTGGTTAAAGGTCATGGGGAAAGTCAGGGAAGATGGTACGGAGGAGAAGTCGAGGCCTGGGGGGGTAATACTGGCAACAGGATAGAGGCTCTTATTAGATTATTTGAGTGGCACATGGCTCTGCAGGAGTCAAACACAATAGATGAGTGTCATCATTACAACACAGTGGAAACCAGAACCTCCCCCCACTCCCCCTTATGCTCTTTTTATATCCCTGTTCTCTTCCAATTATTTGCTTGTTGTGTTCCTCTTTTTGACTTTGTTCCTCCCCTGTAAATTGTCCCTTTCCGCCACATCCCCTGCAGTCTGACTAACCCAACACGTCTCTGGCAGTTACATCAGCTGTTATTAGCTCTGAACTGAGTCAGAGTTGTGGATAGGTTTCATACCTCTTTATGGTTTGTGTTATTATAAATGGATGTTCCCTTTTAAGAGCTCGAAATGTGTGTAATTGTCATGTTCACTTGGTACTTCCTCAAATTGTTAGTTGAACTTTATGTGCCACACTGCAGCAATGTTGGATTGTGAAACTAATCAACTTTTCCTCCCGTCTGTCCTGACTCCTGCAGGACGGTTTTGTGGTGCGGATCTATACTATGAGCTCAGACCCGACCCTGCAGCAGGAACTGCAGCTGAAGCTGGCAAGGAAATGTCTTCATGCCTGCGGCATCTCTCTATTTGACCTCGAGAAGGACCTGCACATCATTAGTAAGTGATCAAATATAATAATCATAACTTACTTAATAAAATAACAAATCCAAAAGCATACTGTCCAACTTGTCCCGCTGTGGATTTGGCTCTAAATAGTATTTTTCTTTCTCAGGCACCGGCTTTGATGAAGAGGCAGCGCTGCTTGGAGCAGGCAGGGAGTTTGCTTTGATGAAAACTGCCTCAGGAAAGGTAAGGGTTAAAAATCTTCTCTGAAATGAAAAAGACAGTTGGAAGAAATTCAACCACTGATCTCTTTTGTCTTGCAAATGATAGGACAGGTGAATCTCGTTATAAATTAAAGTTGTTTCTGCACGCGTTTCCTTCATTCTTTGTCACACTGGCCCATCGTATATAATCAAAATGGTATTTGTCGAAACACCTGTATGTAGTTAGCTGTAGTCAGAGAATAAAATGTTTTAACACATCTTAACAAAGGTTTAATTAAGTATGTCCTTCTACAGAGAAATACACTGTGTATTCTTCACATGTCAGATTGTAGGGTCTCTTATCGAGCACAGTGGGCCCAGTCCGTGTAGGTACGCAGTGCTCCGTTGAAGGGGATATGTCACATTTTTACTGTCTTAGTAAGAGAAGAATGCTAACCATGTTGTTGGTTAGGGTGTGTGGAGGGTGTGGATGTTTGTCTGGATGAAGGTGTGGTGCAGTGTGCCTCTTTTGTAGATAGCAAAGCAGGGCAGTTGCCTTTGCACTTTTTTTGTGTCTGTGTGAAAGCCTAATCTCTCAACACACTTTATCTGCGTATAACCCCAACCCACATTGGCTGGTGGGGTAAAAATAGAATCAGCTGAACTTTTGTCTGCGCTCAGAGTTTACTCATCACTCGGCTGGACATTTTGTACGACATGTGATGTGAATGAAAATGTCGGAGGCCCAGTGTTAAGGGTTTACAAGCTACTGTTTGGACTGCATGACATTTTGAAGTGTTATGTTATGCATGTAAATGGCAGATGATTTGAGTTTTTAAAAAAACTGCAGCATCCTTAGTAAATGTATCATCACAATATACCCCTGTTGTTTAACTACAATACACATGGTCTTGTTCAGTGCATTAAAAATAGGGTCCTAATTGTTTTTGAAAAGAACCCTGTGTGGCGCAGCAGGGGAGTTGCTGACATTAGGGCTCTAGCAGCAGATTTAGGGTCGCCTGCTACAAAAACTAACCCTAGTTGACATTCGCCTGGTCCAACAAAATAGATACACTGTAGTTCTGCAAAAAATAGTCACTATAGGTAAACGGTTTCTTATGCCTGATGCTCTTTCCATATTTTTCAGTGTGTTTGACCTTCTTCCCTCATCTTCCCCTCATAGATTTACTACACAGGAAAGTACCAGAGTCTGGGCATAAAGCAGGGCGGCCCGTCAGCAGGGAAATGGGTGGAATTGCCCGTCACGAAGTCTCCCAAGATCGTTCAGTTCTCAGTCGGCCATGACGGCTCCCATGCACTGCTAGTGGCCGAAGACGGAAGTGTGTTCTTTACAGGCTCCGCAAGCAAGGGAGAAGATGGAGAGTCCAGTAAGAGAATTCAAAACTATTGGCAAATCATTCTTTTCAACCATTTAATAAATATGGAATCCAAACACTCTCAGTTCAAGTCCTAAAGATGATGTCTGTTGTTTTCCTTTGCAGCTAAAAGTCGCAGACAGCCCAAGCCGTACAAGCCCAAGAAGATGATCAAATTAGAAACCAAGACAGCAGTGTACACAGCGTGCAACAATGGCAGCAGCAGCATTGTCACCAAGGACGGAGAGCTCTACATGTTTGGCAAAGATGCGATTTACAGTGACAGCACTTGTGAGTTAACTTGAACAAGGCTATTTCAAATTCTTGTCATTTACCTCATTGCTCTGATAAAGAGAGATTATGGACTTAAAGAAAGGAACAGCTATACATGTCTATAAATATGTCTCTTTATAATCATTATTTTCTTGTCCCCAGGCCAAGTGACGGATCTGAAAGGTCACTCTGTAACTCAGGTTGCCATGGGTAAGGCCCATACGTGTGTTCTAACCAAGAGTGGTGAAGTGTGGACTTTTGGTGTGAATAACAAGGGCCAATGTGGCAGAGACACTGGGTCCATGAGCCAGGCAGGGAAAGGTGAGCAAAGCGACAATCAAATACACACGGCATCCTATCAATTGTGTGCATTCTCTTTGTCATGCACTCTATCTGCTGGCTTTACTTTGTGTTGTGTGTTTTTGATGTAGCATTTGGTGTCGAGAGCATGGCAACAGCTATGGATGAAGACCTGGAGGACGAGCTAGAAGAGAAGGAAGAGAAGAGCATGATGTGCCAGCCAGGCATGCACAAGTGGAAGCTGGACCAGTGCATGGTGTGCACAGTGTGTGGAGACTGCACGGGCTACGGGGCCAGCTGTGTCAGCAGTGGACGGCCGGACAGAGTACCAGGAGGGTAAGGAGACACAAAAACTAGAAGGGGTGAAGCTGGTCACTACAGTATCTTTACACCACTAGTGTATATCCATGAGTTAGTGCTTTCAAGAGGGAAAAAATGTACACCTAGCCGAGGAAAGGATGCATCTTTATTAAACATGTTTTTTCTTTATCCAAATCCAGTTTACTTTAGATTTAGCAGAACATAAGAAAAATGCAGTGCAGTTTGGTCATCAAAGACATGTGAGAGAAAAGTATGAATATCAATTAAGAGAGGCTGGCGCTGATGCAGCATTTACAAAAAAGAATAGACAAAACAGAGCAAGGGATGAATATATACCAAGAATAACAGTCGTCAGCCTGAGATCTCTACCTGCTTACTAAATGTGTTTGTTATTGTGGTATTTATATAACCTTAATATGATTATTTTGTGTATGAATTAAAACATTAACTTACACCCACTAATATTATTTTCCTTGCTTATTTTCCTCAAATAAAAAAACAATTGTTATGTATGTATGTATGTATATCTATTTTAAAAAGTGCATGCATTGACACAAGGAGTCAAACAACTGAGTAAAGTAACAAGTCAATAATCACGCATTGACAGGATCTGGAGTGAATTTAAATAAGGTTTAAACAATTATTTGACTAAATTTGACTAACCTGCTCATCATAATGTGATAATTTGTTCTATCTGTGTCCGCCCCCCAGTATCTGTGGCTGTGGATCCGGAGAGTCGGGCTGCTCGGCGTGTGGCTGCTGTAAGGCCTGTGCCAGGGAGCTGGACGGTCAGGAGGCCAGGCAGAGAGGCATCTTTGACG
The DNA here is from genome assembly GCF_036324505.1 of Eleginops maclovinus. Taxonomy (NCBI): domain Eukaryota; kingdom Metazoa; phylum Chordata; class Actinopteri; order Perciformes; family Eleginopidae; genus Eleginops; species Eleginops maclovinus. Next base: position 7,468,211 of record NC_086355.1, read on the forward strand.
CGGTGAAGGAGATGATTCCACTGGACCTGCTGCTAGGTATGCAAAATTCAAATCTGCCATGCCATGCTTTCACTGTTTTGCTCATTCATACACGATTTACATCTCACCTAGATCCCCACTCACACTGTTTACACTTTTTCTAAAGACACAAAGTCTGATTAATCCGATGCATGTTAGAATGTCATGCACAAACCTGTGTGAGGTTATATTCCAACGTCCAGTAGGTTACTGTATGTTGGATTCTCAATAATTGATCCGAATAAATGACTGTCTTGAGCGGGGCTGTGCGAGCAATATATCTTTCTGAGCTATGCCCGCACTCTGCTTATGCCACACACATCCCACTGTCTGTTGCGTTTGCCTGAGTCAGCATTTCACACATGTTTCGTTGCTTTGTTTTATTCTTGTGTTGTGCAGAGTCATTGCTTCTCCATCACCTCTTTCCATCATTCATTGATGTGTGTCTTGTTTTGTTCTGCTCTGCTCCGTTTTCCCTCCTCCTCCTTCTCCTGCATCCTGTCTGGGCTGCCTGTATCTGGGGCCTTTTTTTGTTTTCAGCTGTGCCTGTCCCTGTCCCTCCAGGAGTGAACATCGAGGAGCACATTCAAATCCGTCAGGAAGAAAAACGACAGAGGATCAACCGCCGGCACAGGCTGGAGGAAGGCAGAGGTATAAATCAGTGCGAAACAAAATGGCACCATGTTTAGGGAAGGGAAGGGATTGTGTGTTTTTAGTTTTATACTTTCTATCTTTGAGACTAAAACATAACTACAGGGAGAGTGAGAAGAGAGTGGAAGCGGAGGTTAACAATTAGGGTGAAACTACTAGGGCTGTCTGCGACTAAATCAATGCTTCGTCAACTAACAACATTTTGTCGACAAATTGGTTAATTGATTTAATAAACAGATCTGTAAATATAAAACAACCATGCAAAGGCACCACTTTAACTTGTGTGTTTACCAGAGATGTACGTATCAATGTTGAGCATGACAAAACCATAAAAAGACATTTTAGACAAAAAACACCAAAATGAACTATTAATAAACTAATCGACTCAGAAGGGGTTCAGCCTTAGCATCTACAAAATGTATGTCCACCCTTTTTTAGTTTTGAATACCTTCCAGATGCTTTTTGCTTGGGTGTTGTGTCTTGGTGACTTCCCCCTTGCTTGTGTCCTTATAATTTTTCTGTGTGTGTGTGTGTGTGTATTGTTGTGGTGAGGTATTACCATGTGTTCTTTCGCATTTTGTGAGCATTGTGCATGCATGTGAAAGTTTCTTTCTCCCCCAGGCCCCATTGTTTTTCCCGGTCCCATTTTTATGAACCAGCGTGAGCAGGCCCTAGCCAGAATAAGACCCCTTCAGGCACTAAGGCATAAACGGGACAAGCACAAAGGTACTATGGTTTTCACTAACTCAACGGGTGCAGAGACACCCCTTTGACTCATCTCCCAATCTGGCTGTCCCGCCCACCTCCTCTCTCACTCTCTGACGGCAGGACTCTTGTGTATTCATCAGGTCTCATGGTAGCAAACAATGTAGCCTTTTGGCGAGAAGGACTCTCACAGTGGAACAAATGACTGTGTAGCCTCTAGACTGGGTGAAAGACTAACCTCAAGAGGCTGGCTCTCTTTTAATTAGCTTAATTTTGTATGACCCTAACATAGGAAAGGAATTTCTTATTTTTTGCAGTAGGATGTCGGAGCTGCCCCTATGCTGTTGTTTGACCTAAATAGAAATCAATGTTGTCTAACTGGATTTACAATCACTCCAGTTACAATGGATTTGTCACTTTGGGGTAAACTGCAGCATTACAAGCAGAGGAAACGGTGAGAGTTAGCCAGCATAAACAACAGAACCATTTGACAGAGTAGGAAAAAAGAGGGGTTAGTTTAAAAACTGTTTTTTTTTAGATTTTAATCATCAAATGAAAACGGCTTAGAAATCACTCACTAACTAAAAACTTATGAATATGGCACTTCATTGCTGTAAGCTAAGTGAGTGTCTCAAGTTAATATTCAACCAACACAGGCAAGTTGTATCTGGTGTTTAGTTTTGTCCTCTAAATCTCATCCTCCTGTTTATTTTTATAAAAACTAAATATGGATATGACAAATAATCCTACTCTCCTCTCTAAAGTTACCAAAAGGAGGAAAGAGAACAAAGATCAGGCTTAGAGCTTGAAACATTTCTCTCTCTAAACACACTTACGTTAAGATGCAAAATATCATCTGTGTCAATAATTTCGTGCTTAAATATAAAATAAGCGAGCATCTCTGTGTGTAGATGGGCTTCATCTTCCTGTCAGAGCTGCTGCTGCTGCTTTTGATGTCAATAGATGGCACAGGTTGACAAGTGGATCTGCAGGTCTGAAAATGCTGACAGATCATTATTATTATTGCCAAGGCTTCATTTTCAGATTCTAGCACTGTGCCCTTGTCACTGTAAATTACATTCTGTTAACTTTTACCATTTGAAAACCCTCCTTAAAGAAACTCATTGTTAACGATAAGTGGCTTGTTTTATTATCCCACTGTCATATATGGAGAGTTATGACGCCACAGAGTATTCCATTTCAGAGAAGTATCTTTTTTCAGGATTGTTAAGATGTGGAGGCTGTTTTAATTTGCTGAATAACTTTATTTATTGCAGAACCATTCATTGTGGTTGATGCACAATTGTAAGGATTGGGGTGTTCCCATTGGGCATCCTTCTTCATGGTCTTAGGAGGAATGTGTACTCAAAAATCAACCAACCAACCATACTAGTTTAGATAAGTGGTTCTCAAATAATAAACCCCCTTTTCGAATATGATTTCAGCCTGTGCCAAAACATCAGATATAAAGACGTCTCTGAACATGATTGTGTTTGTTGCAACACTTTACAAACTTGCATTCTGTTTCTTCTCTACTTATCGTAGTGTAATTCCTTCAGGAATTAAGCATGACAGATATTTGAAGAAATATCTCACACACCTCTGCAGCTTCAAAGCACCCCCATTTGGGAAACACTGCTTTAGATGAAGAGCACCTCTGTCCTGTTTGTTTTACTCACATTGACAGCTCTCACCATGAGCTAAACTTTCAACCCCACCTTTTATAAATGTTTGAGAGACGAAGCAGTCAATGTTTAGGTTTTCACTTACTTTGAAGTAGTATCAAAACCTAAGGCTGTTGTCTCATCTGGCTGGCCTCAGATACAAAGGTAAACCACAATGAGTTGATGCATGGTCCAAAAAGGTATTGACTGTCATTGTATTGACTGCAGTGCATGGGCCTCCCTCCCACTCCCCTCCTCCCTCCCACTCCACAGCTGTGACCTTTTACGCAGGGCTCAGGGTAAACCAGATTCCCTCATCCTCATTGACAGATTTTTTGGAAGAAAATCTAACTATTTGCTAAACAAACAATAGAGCCATATGTTTGGAACTGGTTGCCAAAAGCCTTGCTGTTATAGAGGTTCTGTTCCCGCCTTTCTTTTTCGGTATGCTTATCCCTTTCTCCAGCATTTTCTTTTGAATCCTCTTCTCCCTGCAGCTCTGTTTTCCAGGACTCTGCAAAGACCTCCACCTCTAACCTCACTCTCTCCCTGTTCTCTACTTTAATGTGCTGACTTGGTTTGTTTGCCTTCTAGATGGTAGCAGTGAGCGTGGAGAGAAAGATGCCAGCAAAATCACCACCTACCCACCAGGGGCTGTGAGATTCGACTGTGAGCTGCGAGCTGTGCAGGTCAGCTGCGGGTTTCACCATTCAGGTAAATGAATATTACTCAAAGCTGCTTCTGTTGAGGCACCAGGGTAGATTTGACTGCATATTATGTATTTCTAAACCTCTAACAAGAATGTCTGACGTGGCAGTAAAGAAGGTAAGTAGGTAACAGTCATGGTTCTGTTGCTTTTCAGTGGTGCTGATGGAGAATGGAGACGTCTACACATTTGGTTACGGCCAACATGGACAGCTCGGACATGGGGACGTAAACTCCAGGTATTGCTCCTGTCGCCTTGACAAATGAAAAGCTTGCACACTGCAGGATCCCAATGTTCACTTAATAATTGTACCCAAGTGACGTTTCGAGTAAAACGGCTCTTCATTAAAATCAAGTCAAGGAAAAGTAATTAAGGAAAGACATAGGACCTTAATGTTTTTAAGTAATCTGCAGTGTGCAAGCTATTTATTAGTTCTTTGTCTCCTCACTTTCAGCAAAGCACCTTCCCCGTTGCATGTGCAAGAGCACTCCTCGATTTGAATGTGAAAAGCCAACCTTCACCTTTAAATAAAAATAAGTCATGGGAAAATAAAATACAGTATTTTATGTCATTCACACATCAAGTAAGGATAACAAAATGGATAAATGTGTGTTTCTGTAACCTTAATTAACTTTCACATTGGTGATATATTTTCTAATACTTTTATTGTCATTTTATTACAATTCTATTTTTAAGATATGCGTATTTTCTATGCATCAATATTCCAAAGTAGAATCCTTTAGTGTGAAAACCCCCTTGGAAATAAACTTGATTCTGATACTAAATGCTAAGTGTTAAAGACTTGTGTACTCACTCAACCTAACGTTGATGTTTCAACTTGCTAGGGGTTCCCCGACTCTGGTGCAGGCCCTTCCAGGTCCCAGTGTGCAGGTGACAGCAGGCAGCAACCACACAGCCGTTCTTCTCACTGATGGGCAGGTCTTTACATTCGGGAGCTTCTCGGTAAGAAAAACACTTTAACTGTTACAATGTGTACTCGACTGCTTGTTTAGAGAATGACCTTTACTACTTTGCTTGCTACACACACAATATTTTTTGGTTTTGATAAAGTTGACAACAAATAACACTGGACAATGACAAGTTATACTCATTGTCTTTCAGAAAGGACAGCTGGGCCGACCCATTCTGGACATGCCCTACTGGAATGCCAAGCCATCCCCCATGCCCAACATCGGTGCCAAATATGGACGAAAGGCCACCTGGATCGGTGCCAGTGGAGACCAGACGTTCCTGCGGATCGATGAGGCTCTTATCAACTCCCATGTCCTAGCAACTTCAGAGATCTTTGCCAGCAAACACATTATTGGCCTCGTGCCCTCCTCTGTATCTGAGCCGCCTCCATTTAAATGCTTGCTTATCAACAAAATGGATGGAAGCTGCAGGACCTTCAATGACTCTGAGCAAGAGGACCTGCAGGGATTTGGCCTTTGTCTGGACCCTGTGTATGATGTCATATGGAGGTCAGTCAATATCAACTATACACACAAATACAATGCGTTTAGGATAATGTGTATGTGTCACATTGTGTGATATTTCTAATTGTGTACTATTGATAACAAGTTTTAAGATTTAATCGAAACACCCTACAGACTATTCTTTGTTTTTTTGGATGTCCCTTTTTTAAATGTCTTTTTCTAACCCTTTTTACCCTCTCTGTGTTTTTTTAGGTTCCTGCCGGCTGCAAAAGAGATGCTGTGCTACAATGCAGTGATCGCTGATGCCAGGATGCCCTCTGCTACAGATCTACAGGCTCGCTGTAGCATCCTCAGTCCAGAGCTTGCGCTGCCCTCAGGATCACATGCCACTACTACTCGCTCTCACGGAGCCCTACACATCCTTGGTAATCCTCTGCACTAACCATCCAGCAAAGTATCTCTGGTCGCATGAATCTTTTATGACTTTCTTGTGGTATGAATGTGGAGATGGGTGCTTCAACACAATGATAATCGACAATGCGGACATCTTGTTTTTTAAAAGCTGATTTCACTAACCCCAACCTGATATTCCCATAAATCACATATTTTTAATAAAAAGGTTCATTCAATAAATGAGTGATGGGTTTAAGTTGATTTTAACTGTGTAAAAAAGGGTTAATGTATGTAATCTTTCAATACTAAGATGAAGTACTCTGGGTTGTCCACTTAGGTTGCCTGGATACACTGGCAGCCATGCAAGAGCTGAAGATGGGTGTAGCCAGTGCCGAGGAGGAAACCCAGGCGGTGATGAAGGTCTACTCTAAGGAGGACTACAGTGTGGTGAATCGCTTCGAGAGTAAGTGGGATCTTTGAACATGGATTTGTTGGAAATCATGTACGATACAACATACTGAAAGATATATTTAAAATAAATGTTTTTAGCTTGATTTTTTTTCACCTTTTTAAAGTCACATCATCAGTATTCAATTCAGATCGGAGTGAAAGTACTGGATAAACCACTTCCTTTGCAAAGCCTTATCAATCCCATGTGTGATGCTGTAGGTCACGGGGGTGGCTGGGGTTACTCTGCACACTCTGTGGAGGCCATCCGCTTCTGTGCTGATGCGGACATCCTGCTGGGGGGGCTGGGTCTGTTCGGGGGACGAGGGGAGTACACTGCGAAGATCAAGGTGAGCTGCCTCGAGACCTTTTTTGTTTAATTTCAAACAAAAACATTGGACATTTTCATTACAGACTTTTTCTGTCTCGACTGTACTTTAAAGTAGGGATGCATAAATCCGATACTCACTCAAATTACAGTCTTAACACATTACCCCGTCCTTTTTCTTGTGCAGCTTTTTGAGCTTGGACCGGACGGAGGTGACCACGAGACGGACGGTGATCTGCTGGCTGAGACTGATGTGCTGGCTTATGACTGTGCTGCCAGGTAGAGTTAATGGATTCCTTCTGTTCTCAAAAAATCTGTTATGTAATGTAAAATATGTGGAATTAATGTTAATGTGGGGGTTTTTTCTCAAGGGAGAAATACGCTATGATGTTTGATGAGCCGGTGCTGCTGCAGCTGGGCTGGTGGTACGTGGCGTGGGCCCGAGTGTCTGGACCCAGCAGTGACTGTGGCTCCCATGGACAGGCTACCATTACTACTGATGATGGGTAAAACACATTACACAGTCTCCACATGTATCATTTGCTTCTATAATGTCTCAAACTGAAAATTGGTCACTGAACTTCTAATTAAAAATGTTTTTCTCCCTATAGTGTGGTGTTTCAGTTCAAAAGCTCTAAAAAGTCAAACAACGGTACAGATGTGAACGCGGGTCAGATACCACAGCTACTTTACAGGCAAGCCTTTCTTTTTGTCATTTGTGATTAAAGCTTATTTTGTTTATAGGCATTTAAGGAAATGATTATCATTATTTATGTTTGAACATCAGGCTTCCTTCAAATGATGGCAATGCAGCTAAAGGAAAACAGCAGACCAGTGAACCGGTCCATATCCTTAAACGCTCTTTCGCCCGTACCGTCTCAGTGGTAAGTTCTCTTTCTTTCCTCTCTTGAAAAGTGTATAGTCCACTTAAAGTTTCTCCATGCTCAAAGGTTGTTTTTGTATTCTTTCAAGTATGGTGTTGTAAGGTAATTCATTTTTTACGGTGACTGTCTGTCTCTGTCTCTCTGTAGGAATGTTTTGAGTCTCTGCTGAGTGTCCTTCACTGGAGCTGGACCACCCTGGTTTTGGGTGTGGAGGAGCTGCGAGGGCTGAAAGGCTTCCAGTACACAGCCACCCTGCTGGACCTGGAGAGACTGCGCTTTGTTGGCACATGCTGCCTCCGCCTGCTCAGGGTCTACATCTGTGAGATATTTCCCATTGCTGGTAGGAGCACAGAGAACTCTACGGCTCACAATTAGCATTTGGCAATACAATGGCTTGTGAAAACCACAACAATGTGTTTTCCTTTGGAGTTAAGAATGCCTTTCTGAATGAGAAACAATATCCATCCTTAATCATTTGACAATGAAGTGATGCCAATATTTTATGTCTGATCGTTAAATCAGACTAAAATGTGTTTATATTTCTGATAGGATCGATTTAATGTTTTCTTTTTCTGTCGTCTGATTTCCAGCCAGCACCAAAGCTGTGGTGGAGGAGTCGAGCAAGCTGGCAGAGTGCGTGGGAAAGACGCGCAGCCTGCTGAAGAAGATCCTGTCAGAAGGCATGGACAACTGCTTGACCAAGCTGGACAACGACCCCCAGGGATACCTGTCTCAACCTCTGACTCTGCTGGAAGCTGTGTTGCAGGAGTGCCACAACACCTTCACCGCCTGCTTCCACTCTTTCTACCCGACCCCGGCTCTGCAGTGGGCCTGCCTCTGTGACCTGCTCAACTGTCTAGACCAGGTCAATAACGTTACACCATCTCATTGTAGCCTAGAACGAGCTTTAAATTAAGACTGAAACCGGTTTATTATTCCTGTTAGCTGTTGTTTTCCTGATTTATCTGCGGTGTAGTATATCAAATGTTGATGCCCAAACACCTTCCCTAACTCCATGGTAACGTCTTCAAATTGCTTGTGTTGTTCAAGAATGAGTCCTAAATCAAAATATATTACATTTCCAATTATTAAAAAATCAAAGAAAAGCAAGAGCAATGTATTTCCTGATTCTTGAAATCAAAAATGAATACCTAGACAGTTGCTCATACATTTTTTGTGAGTCAACTTAAATATTCATGACTGTTCTGAAATTTAGAAGGCTTTAATCAAATAAACATTGTAGATATATTGAGGTCATATCAAGACAACTCATTAAAAGTTAAAAACCGCAGCTTCACATTAATATTCTCTAAAGTTGTTAAATAAACGTTGTAGAAATTGTTCAAAGAGGTTATGAAATCAGATTATAATTCTTGTCCCCCCCTGTTGTTTTTAGGACATCGCTGAGGCCAACTTCCGAACATCCAGCAGCCGTCTGCTGGCAGCCGTAATGTCCGCTCTGTGCAACACCTCAGTCAAGCTGACCTCCATCCTGCCCATTGCGTATGACGGGGAAGTGCTGCTGCGTTCGCTGGTCAAACAAGTCAGCACAGAGAACGACTCTGCCCTCGCTCACCGCTTCCCTCTGCTGGTCGCACACATGGAGAAACTAAGCCATGTGAGTAGTAGCACATCATATACTGTTCATCAGGTATCCTCTCTTCAAAATTGTGGACATGGGTTTCTTTAGATGGAGAACATATTGGTCTTTGATCATTACCATGTAATATGAGTATCTTCAGTATTTCAGTATTTAGACAATCATATATTTTTCCCTCTCAGACGGAGGAGAACCTGATGGGCATGACCAGTTTCCGGGAGGTGTTGGAGAAGATGCTGGTGATTGTGGTGCTGCCGGTGAGGAAAAGTTTGAGGAAGGAGGTGGAGCTGTTTTCACCGCACCTTGTCTCCAACACCTGTGGTCTGCTGGCCTCCATCGTCTCTGAGCTCACCGCCTCTGCTCTGGGCTCCGAGGTAACTTCACATGACACAACATGCTTTGTATTTTTATGATGATCACTTATTTAGATTGACTTATTATAGAGTTATACAATATTGTTGTGACTAGGCCAACTACAAGACCTGACTACACAGCCTGTCAAAGCTCTTTTATACCTCACATGTCATGAGAGAGCAGGTGCAAGAGACACTCATCCAGGAACAAGAGTGTATTTCTGGCTGTTTTTGTTTTCAGAACAGACTGACCTTTCCTCTGTTTGTAACCTGCAGCATCAACAACATTGTTATCTAAATCTTTCACAGAATTGGCACAGAGCAACTTTTATAAGATACAGAGGAGATCTTGATTGCATTTCATTCCTCACTTTTCCTCATGCTATAACCTCACTTAAAGCGACAGTATATAGTTACCAAACCAGCTTTCCATAATGACGGATTTTTCTTGGAACGAGATGAGGTTTCTACTGTTGCCAAAAAACAGAAACAAAAAAGGGGGAGTTGGATTTCCTTTACTCGTTTAACGGTATGCTGAGTCATAATGTGGGCAGGACAGATGTCTGTCGTCCTCCCTCTTTCTTTATTAAATAATTATCACAGATTAACTGTCTTCTTCAGGCTGGACATCAGCACTGTTATTGCCATGGTAACCGTCACTCATAGGCAGTCCTCGTCTGGCCCAGTCTGTTGTCAAGGAAACAACTCTTCCTCCTCTGAGCACCTGGATAGCGTCCCTCTGCAGTTGTGTCTGGCTCTCTGTTGTCAGCACAGTGTTATAAATAGATTATTACTGAACAGATGTGTTTTATTTCAGGCATTCCTTTCAGTTCATTTTAGATAGTGTATCTTTTAGAGACTACCCGTGTTCTTTCTGCACTTCAGAATTTGCCCATAACAAACCCAAATGGAACAGATTTCCTTGCAATGTTGTTAAAATGTGCATTATATTTGGATGGAAACCTGAATATTGCTGACCTTCACAATAAGAAAACATCCATTAATTTTACAGTGGTATACTTATTGTTATGCAAACTGCTTAGAGTATGGGATGGTCTTCACAGAGAAGATGTAGGACATGCCTTATAGTCAGGTACTAGTTGTTTGCAATTTGTTCAAGCGAGACTTGGGAATTCCTCTTCTAATGTGTGTCTTTTGTGGTATGTAGTTGGTTTTCTGTTTGACTACATATCTTATTGTGTCCTTTCTTTTAAGGTTGATGGACTAAACTCGCTGCACTCCGTGAAGGCTTCCCCGAACCGTTTCACCAAAACGAGCCAGGGCCGGAGTTGGAACACAGGCAATGGTTCTCCGGATGCCATCTGTATGACGGTGGACAAGCCAGGCGTTGTGCTGGTGGGCGTTTGCGTCTACGGAGGAGGGGGCATCCATGAGTATGAATTAGAGGTGCTGGCTGATGATGTAAGTGATATTATATTTTATAATATTTTATTTATCGTAGGGAGTTTCTTGCTCTTTTTACAGCTTTTGTTCGTTCACCCTTTAGGCACAGACGGAGCACCCGGGGGACTCGGCTCATTCTCACAGGTGGACGTCCCTAGAGCTGGTGAAGGGCACGTACAGCACCGATGATTCTCCAAGTGATATTGCTGAGATCCGCCTGGACAAGGCAGTGCCACTCAAGGTAAAGAGTTTCTCAAGAAATAAACAACATTATAGACATTGGGATCATAAAAAGTGGGACCATTGTCCCAGTCGTTTTGTGATACTTGTTTAAATGCATTTAATTTATTCTGTTGCAGGAGGGGGTGAAGTACGCTGTCCGATTGCGCAACTACGGCAGCCGGACAGCTAACGGGGATGGAGGCATGACGACGGTGCAGTGCTCTGATGGTGTGTCCTTCACCTTCAGCACCTGCAGCTTGAGTAGCAACGGCACCAACCAGACCAGAGGGCAGATCCCACAGATCCTCTACTACAGGTAAACATAAAGCGCGCACTTTGAAACATCTGATAGATTTGAGGTTGTTTTCTGACCTGATTTTTTCCCTCCCAACTGAAGGAGTGAGTACGATGGGGATCTTCAGTCTCAGCTGCTGAGCAAAGCCAACGAGGAGGACAAGAACTGTAGCAGAGCTCTTTCTGTGGTCAGTGCCGTGGTCAGAGCTGCGAAGGATCTGCTTCACAGAGCTTTTGCTGTCGATGGTGAGCACGACAGTACATGCGCCTGTATTACAAAAGCACAGCTGTAGAGCCACCTGTTTTACATTTAGATTATATCTGTTCAGCCTCTTACTAGTTTTATCTGTCCTCTGTTATTTCCAGTGGATGACATTCCTGAGCTGCTAAGTTCATCCAGCCTGTTCTCCATGCTGCTGCCTCTTATCCTGGCCTACATCGGCCCTGTGGCTGCGTCTGTACCTAAGGTAAGAGGTCAAATCAGGGAACCAAAAGTAAATCATCTCTTTGATGTGGCACTCAGGTTAAATGCCTCCTCTTCCTCACCCAGGCTGCTGTTGAGGTCTTTGGCCTCGTTCAGGAGCTGCTACCCGCCGTCTCAGCCCTCAACCAGAAGTATGCCCCACCCACCTTCAACCCCAACCAGTCAACAGACAGCACGACTGGCAACCAGCCTGAGCAGGGCCTTTCAGCGTGTACCACCTCCAACCACTATGCAGTTATTGAAAGTGATCACCCTTATAAACAATCTGGCGTCACCCAATACAGGGTGAGGTTTCATTTATTATGCTAAAAGCATAGCAAGGACATCTCAAAAACACACAAATAATTCAAGCGTAATCTAATCTTGCTCTGTCTCACCGTGCCTCAGGTATCATTCCCAGACTGTGTCCGCTGGACCACCATCGAGTTTGATCAACAGTGTGGCACTGCGCAGCCAGAGGACGTCATTCGCCTGCTCATCCCCAGCCGGACCCTCCACCTGTCGAGTCTGGGGGGCAAACCTTTGATCCATGACACCATCAACACTTGGACTGAGCTTAAGAAGTTCTCAGGCTCCACAGGCTGGCCGACAACTGTCCTAGTGCTGCCAGGTACGAGAGCGCGAGAATTGGGTAGTTATTGATAGTTATGAACGTTACGGCTGCGCAGACCTCTGCCTGGAGTCAGCCTCTTAAGCAACAATAGAATGTGGGATGATGGGGTGCTTACCTTTAATAGGGAGACTGAGGATAGAAACGACTCTAAAGTGGTTCTAAATGTTTATTCTTACAACCTAGTTGTAGTTATTCATCTTTTTTATTCACATGTGCTTTCATCTGCTCATTGCTGAGCCACCTGCTACAACTGGCTGGCAGCCATTTGTTAAAGTGATTATGATTATAACTCTGACCACCTGTCTCTGTTTTAATCTTCCATATTTCTGCTCTCTCTACTTTCAGGGAATGAAGTTTTGTTCTCACTGGAAACAGCCTCAGACTACGTTAAAGACGAGAAAGCTTCCTTTTATGGCTTCAAGTGCGTGGCTGTGGGATATGAATTCAATCCTGGTCCTGATGAGGTACTGACTTCCTCCCTTCTGTATGATAGGGTTTTTGCTTTTTAAAATGATTAGATCTCATCACTGGGCTGCATTCTGTGTGTAATCTTCATAATGCATTGGTCTAGGCAGGGAAAGTGTTGAATGTTACAAAACCATCCTGACCTTAACGTTATTGACATTTCAGGGTATCATCCAGCTGGAGAAAGAGTTAGCCTTCCTGGGCAGTGTGTGCGCTGCAGCTCTGATGAAGAAAGACCTGGCCCTCCCTATAGGTAAAGAAACAGACGATGAGGGAATTTACTGGGGCTGTTGTGTTTTTCTAATTCTGGTGATCCATGTTCTAAGTCTGATCTAAATGTTGGAGCACTTGACCCTCTTGTGGCTGAATGAAGTATTACAAAAACACAGCATTTTTCCATCAGGAAACAACTATTTTGATCAGATTTAGAAAAAATGATCACTTTTCTACCTCTCACGTAACTGTAAATATGTTATTGTTTCCTTTTTACTTCAAGGCAATGAATTGGAGGAGGATCTTGAGATTCTTGAGGAAGCGTCTCTTCAGGTGTGTCATCTTTTAAATTCAGAGATCATCTTTTGGTCTTACTGTGATTTTTAAATAATATATATCTTCTGCTCTCCTTGATTCTTATTTCCCTGACCTCACCCAGGTGTGTAAGTCCCACGCAGGGATCCTGGGAAAGGGTCTGGCCTTGTCTCACTCGCCCACCATCTTGGAGGCTCTGGAGGGAAATCTGCCCCTACACCTCCAAACCAATGAGCACTCTTTCCTGGAGGACTTCATCACATGTGTACAGACCTCAAGTGGAGGACGTCTGGCAAGGTAAATGTTTGTAAAGCCTCCAAAGTTCAATGTAGCTACTGAGAGGAGCAATGTATCCACTTTTTCGTAAATATTAATGTTGGCTTTCCCTCTGTTTTTTAAGTCCCTACTTACAGGTTAGTAATCTACAACCCTGTCTCTCTCTATTTGTTTCTTTCATCCAGATGGCTGCAGCCAGACTCTTACGCAGACCCACAGAAGACATCTCTGATCCTGAACAAAGACGACATACGCTGTGGATGGCCGACTACCGTGGTGGTACAGACCAAAGACCAGTATGGAGATGTGGTGCATGTTCCTCACATGAAGGTCAGGATGATTACTTTGGCTTTTCTGATTCCAGGATATATATGTTCTGTATAGTTGTATAGATATCCAAAAATAACCTTGCCTGTAAAAGCAAATCTCTGACTTCTGTTTGCAGGTGGAGGTGAAGGCTGTCCCTGTGTCGCAAAAGAAGTCGATGCAGCCTGACAATGTGAAGAGGCTGCAGCGGCTCCCTGGAAGCTCCTCGCCTTCGTCCTCTGGCCCGGACCTTACCTTCGGAGGTTTGCCGATGCCGAAGCTGGAAGCCACGTACGAGCCCATGATTGTGAAAGAGGCTCGATACATTGCTATTACCATGATGAAGGTCAGCCTCATGTTCACGACTCATTACTCACTTGTATCCTCACTTATTTTCATTTAGAGTGCTTCAGATGCTCCACAAGGGGGAGTTATTGGGCAATTATCAGATTAGTTGCATACCTGCCGACCTGTGGACACGCACATAGTAACAGTCATCGAGGAAGCGATACACCATTAAACATTTTAAAGCAAATAATGAAATCTGGCAGAATAAATCATATAGATCTGTAATTCAAGAGAGGCAACCTGCTGAGATTTAAATGATAGACTTGTTTATAAGTAGAGTCTTGATTTAGGGACTGTCCAAAATGTTTCCTATTCTATGAAAAAGAAGAACTACATTTTGGTACCAGTGTTGTTGTGTTTACCTTCATACTTGTGCTCTTTGTGTTTTGTAGGCATATGAAAACTACTCATTTGAAGAGCTACGCTTTGCTTCCCCCACCCCAAAGAGGTAAGTGTGGTAATGCAGAGACAAAAAGCTTTTTCCAGTAAAAAACAATCGACTTATTGATCATATCCCACACAGACCCAGTGAGAACATGCTGATTCGTGCAAACACTGACGGAACCTACAGCGCTAACTGGACCCCCGGAGCAGTCGGCCTCTATACGATCCATGTCACCATCGATGGCATTGAAATAGGTATGTTAATGAAGTTTTGACTTCTGAAGTATTTCCCACAAAGTGAATAGAGGGTATTCACTGATGACTATCCACAAACCACACTAAGTGACTTAACATATTTTGAATGAACAGAGAATCGCTGTCTTTTTACAATGAGCCTCAAATCTGTCCTTGTAGATGCTGGCTTGGAGGTAGAGGTCAAGGACCCTCCCAAAGGCATGATACCACCTGGAACTCAGATGGTCAAACCAAAGGCTGAACCTCAGCCAAGCAAGGTAAGCTTTATCTTTTGATTAACCAACCGTGTGGACAAACATGCACATGAACACACCTATAGATGAATGCATGTATGCTTGCAATCACCCATCCATTACAAACAAACAGAAGCAGATATTTGTTATCAAAACCTGGCAAAAATAAATCAGGGCTGGACCTACTTTGCATTCATGAGCTGATAAAAAAGAGAACTCATCTTTACTTTGATGAATATGCAAAACAGCTTTTGCTTGCTTATATTGTATACATATATAAATAATAAGGAAACTAGCAAAATTCTAAGCCTTTAAAACTCTGTGTATATACATTCTGAATGTGTGTTCAGTGGCTTTCCATGGACCAGTATGAATGTAAATGGGAGGATTAAAACAAACCTTTTCAAACTGGTGCTGCCGAAAATAGAGCTCCTTGAATACTGCTGTTTGTATGAGTGTACTTGGAAGCAGGCTACGTGGGGGTAACCGCATGCGATCCCCCACCCTCAACTTGTCCTGCTGCCTCTTCTTTCTCCTCCTGCTGCACTTCTTGTCTTTTTTTTCCTTTTTATTCTTTGCTCCTGCCGCTCACAGTCTCCATCTCCCCTCTGCTTCTCTCAGGTCCGCAAATTTGTGTCCAAGGACAGCGCAGGCCTGCGTGTGCGTAGTCACCCCTCCCTGCAGAGTGAACAGATAGGCATAGTGCATGTCAATGGCACCATCACTTTCATTGACGAGGTAATTGACTCTAGACCAGGCAGAATATAAGTCATTTCCTACCTGAAGCACTTTCCACTTTTATTATATTTCCTTGTTGCTTCTTCTTTAAGTCAGTAAGGATAGAATTATAAGTGTTTTAATTTATTTTCTGTCTGGAATGCTAGTTCTAGGGAGTCCTGCTTGGTGGCTTCTGTGTATTATGTGTTGTTACCTCTCTGAATAATGATAACTTCTTTCTCTCAAAGCTTATAAATGTGTTGCTCTTAACTTTAATTTGCTTCATACTTTTGCAAGGCATTCTGATGCTGTACAAAGGCGTGCAACATAAATCCACAGGATGTGATGCATATAACTCCAAAATAAAAGCACTTAATGCAACACATAGTCAGTATATGTTTCAGTCTTGCACAACATCTGCACTCCCACCCTTTGGTAGCAGCACTAGAGACATTTCTTAAAAATTATAAGACCTTACTACCGCCTCTGACGTGTTGTGTGTGTGTGTGTGTGTGTGTGTGTGTGTGTGTGTGTGTGTGTGTGTGTGTGTGTGTGTGTGGGCACTGTTTATCCTGTTTCCATAGTAACAGGACGGCATGGCTCTTCTATGCTCTGTTGCTTGTTTTCCTGTAGATCCACAACGATGATGGTGTGTGGCTCAGGCTCAACGATGAAACCGTAAAGAAGTATGTTCCCAGCATGAACGGGTACACTGAAGCCTGGTGCCTCTCTTTTAACCAGCACCTGGGCCGGAGCCTACTGGTCCCAGCCGACGTAAGTAGAAGAGGGCCTGCTGAGCACTCCGTCCCACTTTTAATAATGACAGAGGCTCCTGTGCTGTTCATTTGGGGGAAAGCTCAGAGATCATCTTTATTGTTTAATTTCAAGGAATCCAGTGTTTTTGGCACCTACTCCCCAAATGTACTTGAAGCATGGTAACTTGAGAACCTCATCAGAGTAACCAATAACTAATAGCTGCTGGGGTGCTCTCCTGCATGAAACATCTATATGAGCAACTCTGAGTATGAGAATTTCACTAACACACTGTACAAAAGAACAGCAGCTGGGAGCGTGCATGCAGCAACTCATAAAGCAGCTCACCATAGAGCAGCCGCTTTGCCTTCAGGACACAGCACCTGTAGTTTATGTTTAGTGCATTGATGCGAACCCCAATGCAGAAATGACAGACGAGGTAAAAGGCATTAAAAGAGCAATTTCATCCTGTGGTGAAGTTGGTTAATCTGCACTGTTCAGTCCTCTTTCCCTCATTGCCCCTCACTCACAATTCATAAACACCCTCAAAGCACAGCATGTGATTAAAAGGGTTTGTCTTACATTTTGCTCCATGCCACAAAAACTGCCATAAAATACAACATAATCAAAACAGAATGTGATAATTTGAGACATGAATATACAGCGGAAATATCTGAAATATGTTCATATCGAGGTGGTTTTCTGTCATGAAGCAATCACTGCTTCACAAAATGTTTTAATGGGAAAATTGTGCCTCTACTGCTCTGCCATCCCAATTGTATTGGGATGCTTTAGGTGCTTAGAGGCTTCCATGTAAGGTCTCTGCCTGAACAGCATGACACACTACATCATCCAAGTGGGGAATTTTTTTGGAAGTTTCTTCTCTTGGATTTGGAAATAACCACCGTGTTTGGAGTGAACTTTCAGTTTCATTTTCTGCCCCTCCAAATGGGTTTGTTGCATTTGATCTGACACTTATTGTTAAGTGTATATGACAGATTTACAGTTCCTTTCGGACCCTTTTTTTGGGAGCTCCACAATTTCACTAACTGGCCCATCAGATTCTGTCCTCTCTTCTCCTTGTTGTCAAATAACCTCTGATACTGAATTGCAGAGGAGCCCAGCCAAAAAATGTTCTCTCTTCCAAAAAAATACACAAGCGCTTTCCCCCATACTGTTTTCTCTCCTCCCTCGAGTCGTCTACTGTTTCTTGACTGTCTCACGATCTGTTGCTCAGAATGTCTTTAACGCTAGCCAAGGAGTCAGGGATATCGGCTTTTTGTCATGGACCCCCTTAACTATTTTCCCGCCACAGGTGAGTTGTATGGAGAAGGCATACATAGCTTGACTGCCCCATAGCTGATCGTGTAACTGTCACTTTAGTCACCCCCTTGTGACTGTGTAGTCTTCCCAAAGTGTTGCAATAAGGCTTAAGAGGTCAAACCATAGTTGCATGGTTGTCTGTTTTGTTTCATTTTGACAACACAGAATTGGCATCAGTGGCTACTACCCTCCCATAGACCAACGTCATTGATCACATTTAGGATTTTTTAAGTAATTACTGCTTTATCTTGTGTGTTGCATGGGGTTTAATATACTAATGTCCAGTCTGTTGCATGAGATCTTGTTTGAAAGGCTTGCCATCGATAGTCCTGTATCCTTGTGTTTCATAGCATGTCTCCCTTTAGGCTCAATGAAGTACTTATTGTCTACTGGTAATTTAACTGCGTCCTTACAATGTTGAAGCTTTTAAAATGTATGTAGTGTACATGCATTTTCAATATCTGGGGGAATAATTGTATTTTTGGAATATCATTAACTACTCTTGTGGATGGAAGTCCATATCGTTTTTCAGCCACCTATATCATGATGGGATATCTCCTAATTGTAAAACAAGAGATCTCGTTTTAACAGGACTTAGCCTCTTAAAGGAGTTTAAAGGAAACTGTTAAAATGTTGGGAAATGATAAGATTGATACCATTGTCACGTCCGTACTGAAACTACAAAGATGCAGCTCGTTAGCTTAGCATGATTTGAAACGGGAGAACAGTTAGCCTTGCCTGAAACAAAATCCACCAGCACTTATAAAGTTCACTTATTAGCACGATATTATATATTGTTCGGTTAATCTAAGAAAAAGTATCAGGTTGTGGTTTGGACTATCTATTTTCCGCAAATATAGATTCCAGATACTACTCATGGTCATAAAATATGTCTCATGACCCTCCTGTAAGACTGCAACGTTTTACCCTGAGTTCCTGTAAGGATCAAATTAACAATAGACGGCTGTTTCCTGTGTTTGTGCTGAATCAAGATAACCAGCTGCTGACTGTAGTTTCATATTCATTTGACAATTATGAGAGTGCTATCAATCTTCTCGACTGACTTTCAGGACTTTGAAAGCAATGTTAAAGGTTATTGCTTAGAGGCCGTGAAGTTACACATCCACTCAAACAGCTTGATCTGAGAAATGAAATAGGGGATATACTTAAGAGTTAATATATACAGGGTTGGTTTATACTCTACTTCTACCCGTGGCTCTTCACTATAATATCTTAGGACTTAGCAAACCTCATCCTGTTCTTGTTCCTTGGCCCTAATCCATTCTCTCACCTCTTGCAGGAGGTCAGGGGCCAATCGGAGGAGAACCTAAAGGAGGTGAGCAGCTGCCCTTCCCACGAGGCCCCCTCTCTGGTGCAGAACAGAGCAGGGCAGGGCGGCGGCCCGGGGCTTTATAAGGTAGTGAAGACCGGCCCCTCTGGTCACAACATCAGAAGCTGCCCAAACCTTAGGGGTATCCCCATTGGAATGTTAGTTCTTGGCAACAAGGTCAAGGCCATAGGCGAGGTACGCACTCACCCCAAATAATGAAATGTGTTTTTTTTTTTGTGGCTAGAGTTGAATAAATCAGTCTGTTTGGATAACATAATGTAATATAGCTAATGTTGGTAGGTTTTGGCCTTCACTCTCAGAAATCAAAGTTTCCTCTTTGTCCTAAACTGAAATGATTGTCAATGTAAAGAATGTAATCTCTCTCTCTAAGGGAAATACATCAGGTGCTTCTGGGTGTGGGTGTGTGTTGTGTATCTTTCCTCTCGTTGAGGGCTTATCAACCCCTGCGGCTGCAGCATTGCGTGCTTCCTGACGTACTAATATCAGTTTGTCTATAAATCCGTTGCAGTTTCAGGGTGTCATACTCCGCTGCACCGAGACTTCTCAGTGGAAGTCTGATCACAAAATGCTGGATCCTTTTCTGTGCCTTGTCTTTCTTGCACTTCTAACAATCCTTTCAATAACTCTGGTACCTTTTAAATTGCCTTTTGCGTGGTGATGAGTCGGGGCCTCCTCTCTCTAATGGATATGACCTGTCATTGGCTGCTGTGGTGTGTCATGCTGTTCAATAGTTTCCTCTCTGAGCCTGTACTGGAATGCCCTGTCTGAGATCTGAGAGGTGCAGACCGCACTTACTAATACTTCCGTCTGTCTGTTTTTTTCTTTCAAAATGATAATATTTCAGGGAATTGAGAAAAAACAACCTCATGCATTTACCTTTCAATAAGCTACCCCTTTCTTAGAGTAAGTTTCTATTTTATTTTAGCTACATCAGTTTCGTCCCGCAGTGTCTGCTGATGCAAAAAAAATCAAATTGATGTGATCTACTGGTGTGGATTTCTGTATACGTGTCAATCAGAGGAATTTGATGTTTGCATGTTAATGATCTACTGTCGTGTCATGAGTGTGCAAATGTACTGTGTGTGTGACATGGTGATCAGTGTGTGTGTGTGAGTATGGATAAAGAGTGTTGTTTGTGTATCAGGTGGTCAACTCAGAGGGGACCTGGGTACAGCTGGATAAGAACAGTGTAGTGGAGTTCTGTGAGAGTGATGAAGGAGAGGCCTGGTCACTGGCCAGAGACCGCGGTGGGAATCAGTACCTTCGCCACGAGGACGGTAAGCCGCACTCAATGGAGGAAAATGGTCGAACATCAAAATATGATAAATAATAAGATAACATAATTTAATCTGATTCTTTAGAACAAGCACTGCTTGAGCAAGGGGCCCAGACCCCGCCTCCCAGCCCTTTCTCTGTGCAGGCCTTCAACAGGGCCGCAGCTTCAAACGGAGCGCAGGGCTTTGACTACGGCATCTCCAACAACAAAGGTGAGGTCGACTTGGTGTAGAGTAGTTTTATTTTTTAGATACACATTTCTTTTAACATATCCTTAATCTGCATCTCACTTTGCTTTCAATATCCACTTTGCTTTATGCTGCACATTTATGTTGGGATATTTTCAGTCCTCAGGCTGTAGTCAAGGACTTGGTGATGTTTTGTCATTAAACCTCACCTCTGACTTCACTCTGCACCCTTCCTTATTCCCTGCTTTCCTTTGAGACACTCTCGATCTGACTTCTCCCCATGCTTTGATCTAAGACTTTCCTTATAAGTTGTTTCATGCATTAACCCATTTGAGTTGTAGAATTGTAGGTCTTTTCACCATCTTTGGTTATGCAGTTATATCACAATAGCAAATCCTATCAAAACTCACGTCACAAAATATGACAGCACATTTAATGGTATGTGATCCTGTACGGGTCATTTCCTTTAAAATATTGTTGCCACCAATCCCTGATCTATCATCTCTTTATTTCTGCATGCTTTTTATTGTGATTCCTGCTGCTATTTTATGCCTTAAATATCTGCGATGTGGGGCATATGCCTGTGTCTTTTTGCATGGGCCAGTCGGTGTGCTTCTGTTCATTTCGACCTCTCTGGGCTCTGTTTAGTTAGACACTTTGTGGGTGTGATCTTTACCCTTTCTTTATTGCGTTAATTGAGTCACTCAGAAAATATTTGATTATTTACACAAGCCTTGTTTTCTTAAATAAGGTTGAATACTGAACTCATACCCTTAATTAACTCATACGATCCGCTCCTCCATCAAAACTTGTCTGGCCCGATCTATGTGTCTTTCTAACTGAATATAATGCTGATGCTTTGTCAATTGTCTTTCAAATGGCTTACCTCTTCCTCTCTGCTGGAAAATGGAGGCTGACATGTTGCTAATCAGAGAAGCAT
Organism: Eleginops maclovinus; assembly: GCF_036324505.1. NCBI lineage: Eukaryota > Metazoa > Chordata > Actinopteri > Perciformes > Eleginopidae > Eleginops > Eleginops maclovinus. Next base: position 7,489,755 of record NC_086355.1, read on the forward strand.
AACACAAAGTTATGTTACTTACATGCTATTAATTCTTCTGTGCACATTTTCCTGTTGCTTTAATATAACTAGATGTATCATTTCAGTGTCACTCTGGCTATGTGTCAATCTGTGTGGCTACATGGAGGGATAGATGGATTCACAGTTTACCTTTCTTCTTTTTAACACCAACTTTCCCGAGGTTGTTTGAACAATGTCTCACATGCTTCTTGGTTGCATTCACACTTGGCTTATTTAATGCAAGACGACCAATCTGAATGCATTAATGGGATACAATATAAAAGAAGTAAATGGAACAAACACAACTCTATCCCATTTTAGCGACAACTTTTTCGAGTGTAAACTTTGTACTCGCTACAGAATAAGGCCATAAAGCTCTGTGTCTTTTCATTATGACACCTCAGAAGTGTTTGCGGGCACATGCATCCTGCACAAGAGCACCCTGTCAACAGCCTGCTACCAGATGCAATGTCAAGGTGATCGCCCCCACTCACCCATCTAAAAGAAGGTTTGAATCATTCATCTCCCGTGTGATGAATCCATCACGCTTTGAGGCAGCAACATGGATAGATCACCTTCAGACTGGTCGGCTTAATGACCTCTGGCAAAGCTCTTTGAGCAATTCAACCATATTGACAGGTCCCTCAGGCTTCAAAATTCAGCCATGGAGGTTAATTTCCCCATCCCTGCTTCACCCAAGCAGCCTCCCATTTCCAGCTCCCACAATTGATGGAACGACCCAACTACTCAGTAGTGTCGAGAGTTTTTGAATGGTGACTGATTCAGTGTCAGCTCAATATCAGTATATGGAGGAATCTCAAATTCCTCTCATGTTCTTGGAACTTATGAAGAGGACACACTTTTTTCGGTGACTTGAAATGAATGCACGAGTAGCGACCCCTCTCTGCTCCTCCCTTTTTTATATATAATTTCCCCAAATAAAGTTGCAAAATGGGAGGAGCCACTCGTTGAACGGTTTAAGCTGCATTAATCTGACAAAACACCATTTGGTATCTTCTACAATACATAGTGATAGACTTTATTTTGCCCAAGACAAACAGCTATTCAAATCTTTCATAAATCAGTATCAGTGTCATTGTGACCCTCTAAAGTTTCCAAAGTCTCCCGTCTTTTGTAATTTAAAAACGTATATCTTGCAAATGTCATTCCAAATGTTTATTGGGAGCTGTAGTTCATTTCTCTCCCTATTTTTTTTTTTATCGACCTTATACCTTTCAGGTTTAAGTCATAAAGTAGTACCTGCTGATTCTTGCCCCAGACTTCTCGGACCATGGCAGCTCCTCCCATTTCGCACATATGTTGCGTCCTGAGAGATGACTGAATAAAAAGTAAACTCTGAATGACCCTGCCCCTCTTTGGAAGCCTCAAACCCTAGTATAAGCTGTAGTTTTTCCCCATCCTCTGTCTCCATGTTTGCAGGTGACCGGTTGAGTGCCATACTGAATTCCATTCAGTCTGGGCCCTTCCTCTCAGAAGCTCCCTCTTCCTCCGTATTTGAGCAAGCCGCCCAACCTCCCTCCTCCTCCTCCCTTGTCCACAGCCCATTTGTGTTTGGACAATCCCCCTCCCAACTGTCTCAGCCACAACCACAGCTTCTGAGTAAGTCTGTCCTGCTTTCTGACAGCGCTTGCTTGCACAGGTGTTGATCCTTTCCCTCTTAGCTTTTGATTTCCTGATTTTGTTCGGTATTCATTCTATTTTATGTGTTTTCTGGGGAGGGCAGCAGCGATGTGCGATGCATAACAGTGCAGTTATGTTGTAGTCTGCAGAAATATCCCCAACAAGCCAACAAGTCTGTTATTTAATGTTTAAATCTTGCTTATAAAAAACATGTGTTACTGCCTTTCCATAATACACAGTGAGAGGTTTTATCACGTGTTTTTGGAGACAAGATTTCAAACTTAAATACTTGACTGAATGTCTTGTTAAAAGGGATATTTTTGCCTTGTGCTGAAGTGATAGGCTGACTTGCTTTTTGTTCTGCTTGCTCTCTTGTTAAACCAACTTTTTATTATTTTCCTCGCCATCTTCCTCACTGCTTCAGATCTGCATTTTCCATCCTTGATTAACAACTTCTTTCATTCTGTCTCAACCAGCCCAGGGATTCACTGCAAATGTATCAGTAGTCTTCAGAACAGTCATTAAATCATCTTTCAAATAATACAAACTAAAAGCTTTCACTTTCACTGGGTAGATCAAATAGAAAAAAAACACAATTTAATATGAAGATTAGCCAAGAAAGGGATCTCAATTATCTGTTTATAACCTGTTTTCTTTCTGTGTAGCTCTTTGTCCTTATGTATTGCTACTTACTTACTACTTACCATTTCTTACGGAGCTCCGGAGGTATCTTGAAATTAATAATATGCAGTCCCAATTTAGCATACAGGTCATTTATCATCCTGATCTTGTCACTTTTGTCGTACTTGTACCTTTCTCAGTCACTATGGATCAGCTAGATGATTAAATACAAGGCATATAAAGGTTTCCATTGTCGTCTTCAAACTTGAATCTGATGAAATACATGTGAAAATAAATTAACGGCACAAGGATTGGACAATGTGCAGATTAGTTTTACCCCCCTGACACCTCCAGGGCTCTGTAACTAGTCTTCTCTCTGTATAAGTGTTTCTCTCGTCATGTTTCGCTACCTATCTGTCGATCTTCCCATCACTTTAAAATGTTTTCCTCTTGCCTCTTTAACCTTCTCAACTTGACAGCATTGCCTCTATGTGCTTTCTTTCTCTCTGTGGTGGCCCCCTTGCGTGTCATGCCCTCTTTGTTTACCTGCTCCACTGTTTTCCGCTGTAGATGATTCATCGTGCCGCCTTGCTTCTCGCGAGCGTGTGCACAAAAGCAATGTGTCGGTGGCTGGGCATGGTACTGCTCTCTCATCTCTCGCTCTAAGGCAAAAGGGTGGGTAATCACAGCATGCATGCCTCCCTCAGACTGGACAGAGGGGTGGGTAGAAACACCATGAGGAAACACACAGGGTGTCTATGCTGACAAAACATCTTTAACGTTAGGTGGTGGAAAACTTCTTGTGTCTTTAAAAACGGTGACCCTCAACAGGACATGGCCGAACAAAAACATATGAGTTTGCATTTAGAGTGTAGTTTTAAAATAGGTGGACTTTAAATACTATTGACTAGATATTAAAAGGCTAAGACTAGATCCAATATGAGTAGAAGAGGTCCAAGGACTGGGCTGGATCCATCTTTCATCAGCTCTTCCATGGTCCAATACTTATCTTCATCCATATCAGAGTTTGTCTGGAACATTAATAGAGAGAAAAAGCTGTGGGAGAAACACACAGCAAGTAAAATCATGTGCTTTACAAGGAATAACATCATTCACCCTTCCGGACTTACATTGTCTGTCTTTCTGCCCTCATTGCATTTTAACTTATACTTTAACATTACATATTTTTCCACTCAGATTTACAACGTTCTTAGAATTATTTGGGGACACAGATTTAGTCCTCCTATTTGTCGTGACTGTGTTTGCATTATTAACGTTTAGGTGAGCGAGGGAACCTGATGCCCGCTGCACGGCCAATGTCCCCGGCCTCCAAACACCGGCAGGAGAATCGCTCACCCAAACAGGAGGGTCGGGGAAGCCGCTCATCCGAACAGAGCAGGAGCAAGACAGGGGAGGCGCTCTCTGCCAGCGAAGCCCTAATCCTGCGGTCAGATACGGCCAAACTGAGGTCAGACTCTCACAGCCGCTCCCACTCGCCCAATCACAACACTCTACAGGCCCTGAAGGCAGATGGTAGGACCCCGGGACTTCGAGCTGAGTCGCCAAACCCTGGCTCTCGCTCCTCCTCTCCTAAACAGAAGGGTGTATCCCCTTCAGGCAGGTCTAGTCCCTCTAGCACCTCCTCCCAGCACTCCTCTTCAGCCAACCATGACAAAAACCTCTCACCTTCCTCCAAAGCCCGCCTAGACCCTCCCAGAGAGAGGTCCAAATCAGATTCCTACACTCTGGACCCAGACACTCTTAGAAAGAAGAAAGTTCCACTTACAGAGCCTCTTAGAGGCAGGTCTACCTCTCCCAAACCTAAACTATCTCCTAAAGATCCAAACCAAGGGGTGATTAGTAACACAGAGAACCGTGTTCCTTCTCCACATGTGACCCAGGAGAACCTCCACAGTGAAGTGGTGGAGGTGTGCAGCTCTAGTGCTCTCCTCTCAGAGGATGGCAATGATGAGAACACAGAGGCTCAAAATTCTGAGGATGGATCATCTAAGGTGCACTTTAGCATTGGCAAAGCCCCGGTCAAAGAGGAAGTAGAGAGCAGGGCTTCACCCAAAGTCAGTCGCAAAACCTCCAGTCGCCACACGCGCCCGAAGAAGGACAAATCAGGTCCTCTGTTTAAAGGAGAGACTACATCAAGGGCCACAGAGCCGGCCAAACAGGCCATGTCGCCCTCTGTGGCTGAATGTTCACGAGCAGTCTTTGCAGCATTCCTGTGGCATGAAGGTATTGTCCACGATGCCATGGCCTGCTCGTCCTTCCTCAAGTTCAACCCAGACTTAACCAAAGAGCACGCCCCCATCCGCAACTCCCTGGGAGGACAGGGTGCTGAGGAGAAGGAGAGCAAGTTAAAGAACCGCCACTCCTTAGAGATTTCTTCTGCACTTAACATGTTTAATATTGCCCCACATGGCCCGGACATCTCCAAAATGGGGAGCATCAACAAAAATAAGGTGCTTTCCATGCTGAAAGAACCTCCGCTGCCAGAGAAGTGTGAGGAAGGGAAGGGAGAATCCGCCTCTTATGAGATGACTTCTCATCCCGCTATGAGGGTAAAGTCAATCCTACCGTTAACGTTACAACATCTGGTGTCATTCTGGGAAGACATTTCTTTGGCCACCATCAATGCAGCGACACAGAACATGATCTTCCCAAGCCCGGGGTCTAGTGCCATCCTTAAAAGGAAGGAACACGAGAAAGACGGTAAGAAGGCAAAGAAGGAGAAGAAGAAGAGGGAGAAGGCAGAGGTGCGTCCAAGAGGAAATCTGTTTGGAGAGATGGCACAGCTGGCTATGGGAGGACCGGAGAAAGACACCATCTGTGAGCTGTGCGGGGAGTCTCACCCTTACCCTGTCACATACCATATGAGACAGGCGCACCCAGGTTAGAAAAAGTATTTTTTAGTAAAGGTATTAATCATTTTATCTTTCCAAAATGTACTCCTAACTTCTTGGATTCTCCGTGGCAGGTTGTGGCCGCTACGCTGGAGGCCAAGGTTATAACAGCATTGGCCACTTCTGTGGGGGTTGGGCTGGGAACTGTGGAGATGGAGGGATAGGAGGCAGCACCTGGTACCTGGTGTGTGATCGCTGTCGAGAGAAATATCTGAGAGAGAAACAGACTGCCGCCAGGGAAAAGGTATCCTACTTTTTCAGGGTTTTAAAGTGAGGTGGTATGAGGAACTTATACAGAGTCTTTAGTAGATGGCCATTGGCATGCTACAAGCTGGGAGAAGAACAAAGCAATTCACTGCTGTGGACTGGGTTTATTTTATGAAATCTATAACATGTACAATATATTTAGAGTACTTTCATCCCTGATTTTCATATTGATTTTAATGGTGGGCCGCTCATTTAGGGGTCTCAAATTAGTTTTATTGCGCTTGGTTGCAACTACTGCCATCAACTACACTTCAAGCAATCTGAACTATACCTTCAAATGTGTGTCCCTCTGTTCTTGAAACCCCATCAGCCTCTAACATCATACTGACTCTTTTAGATTATCAAAACTAATGTACTTGTTTTAACCAGGTGAAACAATCCAGGAAGAAACCCCTGCAGGTGAAGACTCCAAGGGCGCTGCCCACCATGGAGGCCCACCAGGTGATTCGGGCAAACGCTTTGTTCCTGCTGTCGCTCAGTAGTGCTGCAGAGCCCAGCATGCTGTGCCACCACCCAACCCGACCCATGCACTCCCAGCTGCTCCCCAGCCTCAAGGAGGGCGTGTCGGATGAAATCCCCAATAAGATTGGCTGCCTCTACCTTCAGACACTAGCTAGGTAGATAATAGCTCACTTAAAAGCCTGAGTTTTTTTATATAGATAAGAAAACCCGACAGTAACACATGCTAGCATACTGGTTCGAGTCCCTCTCACTTTCCTCTCATCCCTTCAGGCAACACACAGAGAACTTTGGAGTCTACCAAGACGAAAACCTCTTCCAAGATGAGATGAGGTATCTGCGCTCAACGTCTGTTCCTGCACCTTATATTTCAGTCACCCCTGATGCCTGCCCAAATGTGTTCGAGGAACCAGAGAACAACATGAAGTCGATGCCCCCCAGGTAATGCATCTTAGTCCAATGTCTTTAATTAATGAGTTTCCTTTACCATGCTCAGAGCAGACAAGATAATGCTATACATAGATTCTCATTCTCCCCCCTGCACCCTAGTGTAATTAGCTTGACAGCAAACATTATCATGACCAGTGTCAGTGCAAAGTTCAAAAGAGCCTGGCTGCTCCATTCCCTGGTTAATGTTTTTCTCAAGCAAAAAAAACTCTGGTATGAAATGATTCTTTCTAAGTTGTTGACTGCATCTCTTTTGCTTTTCATGTCTTTATGGTATTTGGCTTACAGGCTAAACTGTGTCTGTTTCTCTCTTTTACTTCTCATTCATATAGTCTTGAGACCAGTCCAATCACTGACAGCGATACGGCTAAACGGACAGTGTTTCAGAGATCTTACTCAGTCGTAGCATCTGAGTACGACAAGCAGCACTCACCCTCTCCAGCTCGGGTCAAAGCTGTTCCGAGACGCAGGGTCCACAGTGGTGATGCAGGTAAACATATTTGAATATTAGAAAACATATACTTTTAAGGATTGGTGAGTTACAGCGCCGACACTAACCTGCTCTGCCCCCCGTACAGAGGTGGGATCTTCCCTGTTACGGCATCCGTCCCCTGAGCTATCCAGGCTGATCTCGGCCCACGGCTCCCTCAGTAAGGGGGAGAGGAACTTCCAGTGGCCTGTCCTGGCTTTTGTCATCCAACACCATGACCTGGAGGGCCTGGAAGTGGCCATGAGGCATGCCCTGAGGAAGTCTGCCTGCAGGGTGTTTGCCATGGAGGTACATGCTGCAATGTTTCTCTCCATCTCCAATTTACTTTGTATACATTGTTGCTCTCCAGCCAGCAGGGAATCAGTGCAATAGGCAATTAGTTTTCTTGTATTATAAGTTAATCAATTATACTTGTACTTAATTAGCTAATAGACAAGTTGGACTCAAGAATCGTTTGTGCATCCTTGGAAGACTAATTGGTATGTGTTTTTTTCTTACTCAGGCATTCAACTGGCTGCTGTGCAATGTGATCCAGACCACTTCCCTGCACGACATCCTTTGGCATTTCGTAGCATCTCTCACACCATCACCCTACGAACCTGAGGACGAGGAAGACGAGGAAAACAAGGGGAACAAAGAAAATGTGGAACAGGTACTGAGTGGTTAACTGATAAAAACCCTGCAGCATACATTGTGTTTTGTTGTTGCATCTTCTGATTGCGTACCTCTTCACCCTACAGGAAAGAGACCTTGGCGTTTGTGAACACCCTCTGTCAGACATCGTTATTGCCGGGGAGGCAGCTCATCCCCTCCCCCACACCTTCCACCGCCTCCTGCAGACCATCTCTGACCTCATGATGTCACTCCCCAGTGGCAGCTCGCTTCAGCAGATGGCACTTAGGTACACTTCCTGAATGATTGAAAAAATCATATTGACATTTCTATATTGACTGATTTCAATGTATACTTACTATACTTTAGGGGTGTTGTGATATTCTGGTAATTATGATAACTGTGACACCCGGAAACTGAGATATTGATATCATGTTACAAATACACAAATGACATTATTGTGTATTGTCAACATGAACCAGCGTCTCATTTGCCAAAAAAAGACAAAACATACAATTACCGAAGAGATTCTAGATTACATTTGACTGAAATCACTATTTTTATTCATTTCAAATGTTCAAGATATAACAATAATATTTTTATCTTGGCCTCAATAATCCTCTGGTGAAAATCATTGCTATTTTTAGGCTCCTACTTTACAAATATTGTACTTATTTACTGGCAGAAAGATAAGAGAGGTAATAACCTGCTCACACCTAATACTGCTTATTCTTTTAGGTGCTGGAGTTTGAAGTTCAAGCAGTCCGACCACCAGTTCCTCCACCAGAGCAACGTTTTCCATCACATCAACAACATCCTTTCCAAGTCAGATGATGGTGACAGCGAGGAGAGCTTCAACATCAGCGTGCAGTCAGGCTACGAAGCAATGAGCCAGGTGCTTACCTATAAATCAAATCTGTCTTCTGTTTGTCAACATGGAATAAACCAACAGTAAGACGCTTATTGTCTGTTCATGAAATGCACTAACCTGAGTGTGTGTGATTACAGGATCTCTGCCTGGTGACTTGTCTGAAGGATCTGACCAGTGTTGTAGACATCAAGACGTCCAGTCGTCCTGCCATGATCGGAAGCCTCACAGACGGCTCCACAGAGACCTTCTGGGAATCTGGAGATGAGGACAAGAACAAAACCAAGAGTATCACCATCAGCTGTGTGAAGGGCATAAACGCCACTAATGTGACGGTTCATGTGGACAACTCCAGAGACATCGGGGTAAGTGGGCAACAGCAGCATTTCTATTGTATCAGATAAGCTGGATTTGTTGATAATGTATTTATAAAGGTTTAATATTCCTCTCATTTCCACAGAACAAAGTCACATCCGTTACATTCCTGTGTGGTAAAGCAATCGATGACCTCTGCAGGATTAAACAGGTATTTTTTTAACTCCACATTAATAATGTGTACTTTGTTTAAATGCATCAATGGCAGAACGTTTTGAACATCCCCATGCCATTTTCATCCAAGGTCGACCTTGAGTCCCGTCACATGGGCTGGGTGACGAGTGAACTTCCTGGTGGGGATCATCATGTGATCAAGGTGGAGCTGAAGGGTCCGGAGAACACACTGAGGGTGCGCCAGGTGAAGGTCCTCGGCTGGAAAGAAGGCGAGAGCATCAAAATCCTCGGACAGGTTTCTGCCAGCATGGCCCAGCAGAAGAACTGTGAGGCCGAGACTCTCCGAGTGTTTCGCCTCATCACATCACAGGTCTGTCTAACTGCTTCATACACATACTTATAATCACCTGTGGAATCACTGGAGTCTTTTGGAACTTTATTGTTTACTTTGTTCTACTTTTAGGTCTTTGGAAAACTTATCTGTGGAGATGCAGAGCCAACCCCAGAGCAGGAGGAGAAAAACCTTCTTTCATCGCCTGAGGGAGAGGACAAGGTCTGCACCATAGCAGTTTACCTGTACTATTTGATATTTTAGTGGCCTTCAATCTGACGTTTTACACCTACATTTCCTTATGGACAGGTCCCATCTGATGCAGATCTTAAAGAGCACATGGTGGGAATCATTTTCAGCAGGAGTAAACTCACAAACCTGCAGAAACAGGTATTTAGTCAGTTCTATAAACCATTTACCAGGATTAGTTGTTATAATCTCGGCCCTTTTAACCTGAACTGTATTCATTTCCAGGTGTGTGCGCACATCGTCCAAGCCATCCGCATGGAGGCCACCCGTGTGAGGGAGGAGTGGGAGCACGCCATCTCCAGCAAAGAGAATGCTAACTCTCAGCCCAGTGACGATGACGCCTCCTCAGACGCCTACTGCTTCGAGCTGCTGTCCATGGTCCTGGCTCTGAGTGGCTCCAACGTCGGCCGCCAGTACTTAGCTCAGCAGCTAACACTCATGCAGGACCTGTTTTCTCTGCTGCACACGGCATCCCCGAGAGTACAGAGACAGGTGGGCGGGTGTAAACACACACAACTATAGTAGAGGTTTAGTCACATTAGAATAACTTGTGTACAAAAATTCTGATTCGGTTACAATCATTTTAATTTCTAATGATGATCTACATATTTAAAAGTACATGGTAAAGTAAATACCGTACAAAGTTAAACAAATTACCAACTTGTTTGCCATCTGCTCTTAATTCATCTCAGGTCACATCGTTGCTCAGGCGCGTCCTCCCAGAAGTCACGCCAGTGCGACTTGCCAGCATCATCGGAGTGAAGGCGCTGCCCCCTGCAGACATCAGTGACATCATCCACTCCACAGAAAAGGGCGACTGGAACAAGCTCTGCATCCTCGACATGTTCCTGGGCTGCATCGCAAAAGCCCTCACTGTGCAGCTGAAAGCCAAAGGCACCACCATCGCTGGCACCGCCGGCATGGCCGCGGGCAAAGGGGTCACCACCGTCACGCTGCCCATGATCTTCAACTCCAGGTGAGTTACGTTCTGTTAGGCCTGATCAAAATATGTGGTTAAAGTAAATTAGGGAGAGCTTCACTGGGTCAAAAAACTTGGTATCGGTGATGCAATAAGAAGGAGTAGAGTAAGGATGAAAATTGATGACCCTCCAGCTATCTTCCTTGGTAATTGTTTACAGTCTACAAATGAATACCATGGATGTTTGTTTTCTCTCTCAGAGTTTGGTGATGTTATTTTACTGTAGACGTTTATATCAAAACAAATTGCAAGTTTGTTTGATTTTCATATTATTGCCTCTTTCTTTCCTTCTTTCTCAGCTACATCCGCAGGGGAGAGAGCCACTGGTGGATGAAAGGCTCCACTCCTCCTCAGATAGCAGAGATCATCATAAAGCTGGTTAAAGACATGGCAGCTGTAAGATCTCTTTTTCTTTTTATCTTTCCCTTCAACTCTCTTTGAGCCAAACTGTGTATAGAAGCCTATTTGTCACACTTGGAAATGTACCTCTAAGACTCCTATTTGCTGTTTTTAGGGACACCTTTCAGATAGCTGGTCCAAAATCACCAAAAATGCAATAGCTGAGACCATCATAGCCCTGACCAAAATGGAGGAGGAGCATCGGTCTCCTGTACGCTGTATCGCTACAACAAGGGTATGGACTCAGATGTCACACACATACACAACGCATTGATCTATTCTTGTTGGGTATTTGTTAATACTTTATCACCTATTTTGTGTTGCAGCTGTGGCTAGCCTTGGCTTCGCTGTGTGTGCTGGACCAGGATCATGTGGACAGGCTGTCCTCTGGTCGCTGGATGGGCAAAGATGGACAGCAGAAGCAGATGGTGAGATCAAAGGCTAAAGCAACACCCTGTCCAAAAATATTGACCGATAATCCAAAAAATAACACATTGATTTCCTCTTCCATTTATCCACAGCCTATGTGTGACAATCATGATGACGGTGAGACCGCAGCCATAATCCTGTGCAACATGTGCGGCAACCTCTGCACCGACTGTGACCGCTTCCTCCACCTGCACCGACGCACGCGCTCTCACCAGAGACAGGTGAGTGTCGGCTGGAGGATTCTGTGTTAACTTCTGATTAGTAGGTTCAATAACAGAGTAGAATTAGTTGTTGTATATGATTTTAATATTGTAGTATTCGCGGCTCCGCCGCACGGCTGGCTAGCTACTTGAATAAGGAGGACACGGAGGATCCAGTTGAACCAGAGAACCGGGTTTTATTACCCTCACCACAGACTTAACCCCCGGGGTTGGAAGAAAGCAACAAAAACAGGCTAGACTATCTAGGCGGCGCACGTTCTTCTCCCCAATTGTCTTTTTCTCCTGTTCTTCGCTCTCAATCTCCGCTGCTCCACACTCTTCTTCTACTCTCTTAATTCCCTACTCTCCGTCTTTCTACCCGCCCTGTCCAGCTAACTAGGGCAACATCCTCCCCCCATGAATCCCCCCTCCTTTGTCGTCAGCGCTGCAGGGTCGCTACAATATCATCTTTATGTGTTCTTTCAGGTGTTCAAGGAGGAAGAGGAGGCCATAAAGGTGGATCTCCATGAAGGCTGTGGGAGGACTAAGCTCTTCTGGCTCATGGCTCTGGCTGACTCTAAGACTATGAAGGCTATGGTAGAGTTCAGAGAGCACACAGGTAATGCCACTGTTCTTCTGTTAGTGTTTTACTATAAAAATTGCTGCAAATGTGTTATCTGCTCAAGCTGTGTGGTTATATTAACAGTAATGTCATTGTTTCTGCAGGTAAACCAGCCTCGAGCAGCTCAGACGCCTGCAGGTTTTGTGGTACGAGGAATGGGACGGAGCTGTCTGCAGTGGGCAGCGTCTGCTCAGACCCAGACTGCCAGGTACTTAATATCAACTTTTAACAAAAACATATCAGTCTGAGAATTTGTGTTGAGTCTAATACTCATAAGACACATTTAGAGTAATGTAGCGTTACAGTACTGAACGTGTTATAAGTACTGTGTTTCCAAAGCCTCACCAGTTTCTCTGTGGTTTTCTCTCTCAGGAGTATGCTAAACTGGCCTGCAGTAAAACTCATTCCTGTGGACACCCCTGTGGAGGAGTCAAGAATGAGGAGGCCTGCCTTCCCTGTCTGCACGGCTGCGACAAGAACACTGGCTGTCTGAAACAGGATGCAGACGACATGTGTATGATCTGCTTCACAGAGGCCCTCTCTGCTGCTCCTGCAGTTCAGGTAGCTCTAAATACTAATATTCTAGTCCATATTGTGGATGAGTTTCTAATCTTTCAGTTTCCTCATTTAACTTGTTGTTCTATTCTCAGCTGGACTGCACTCACGTGTTCCACCTTCAGTGTACTCGTCGCGTTCTTGAAAATCGCTGGCTCGGGCCCCGGATCACGTTTGGGTTCATGTTGTGTCCCATCTGTAAGGTAAGATGTTACCTGAAGAGATTCATCCAGCAACAATGAGGATAGATAGATAAGCAAATCTACTGACTGCATTGTTCACTGTCCTTATCGTGAATGCCTTTGACACATGCAGTGAGCTTACCTTACCACCGTAATGAAGCTGTTTTTCAAAATGTGTTTCAATATTTGTTTCCAGAACAAAATCAATCACTCGGTGATCAAGGACCTGCTCGACCCCATTAAGGAGCTGTATGAGGACGTGAGGAGAAAGGCTCTGATGAGGCTGGAGTACGAGGGTCTACATAAGAGCGAGGCAATCACTACACCAGGAGCGCGATTCCACAACGACCCTGCAGGCTTTGCCATGAACAGATATGCATACTATGTCTGCTTCAAGTGCAAGAAGGTACTATATAACATAAAGTCATATTTAATATAAATATTGCTCAGAAGTTGAAAATTAATTTGTGGTTGCCCTTTTACCCAGGCCTATTTCGGAGGAGAGGCTCGCTGCGACGCGGAGGCAGGACAGGGCGATGACTACGACCCCAGTGAGCTGATCTGTGGAGCATGCTCAGATGTCTCCAGGGCTCAGGTTAGGGTCAATTACTATAGCCAAGAGGTTTCACATTTTGTTTGTTTGCTAATTATGACCCTGTAGTCAGCAGTCAATCCTCGAAAAGGGGAATAATATTGTAACTATTAAAAATGCTGCTTATATTGACTCCTTCCCTGATGATTCTTGTTTACCTGTCACCAGATGTGCTCCAAACATGGAACAGACTTCCTGGAGTATAAATGTCGGTACTGCTGCTCGGTGGCCGTTTTCTTCTGCTTTGGCACCACACACTTCTGCAACGCCTGCCATGACGACTTCCAGAGGATGACCAGTGTCCCCAAGGAGGAACTGCCTCATTGTCCTGCAGGTGCTTAGCTATGCTATGGCCTACCGTGACATTGCTAAATTTATCAAACTTTTTGCAAAATACCACACAGGAATAACTATTAAGAGATAATAATTGAGATGTTATCCTTTTCCTTTCTATCACAGGGCCCAAAGGCAAGCAGCTGGAGGGTACTGAGTGCCCTTTGCATGTGGTTCATCCGCCAACGGGGGAGGAGTTCGCCCTGGGCTGTGGGGTGTGCAGAAATGCCCACACCTTCTAAACAACACAAGACTTTCATTGAAAACCAGTTTGTCTACTGTGATTTCTGGCTGCTGCTGAAGCTCAGCTGTGAAGCTTGGCTCTTGCATTGTTGGTCTCCTGGACTGGATCAGGTTTCCTCCCTACGCTGAGAGTCCTCAGGTCTGCTCTTCTACCAACATCAGTAACATGGAGCTCTGATACGATCCTTTGGATTCAGAGTGAATGGAAAAAAAGAACAATAGATTTTAAAAAAAGAAGAAAAAAAAGAAAATATCTTGTGACGTGTTTGCATGCGGCCGTTGTATTCCCTCGGCTTCTATAGACGTTGCACACCTCCTGATCACTGAAGTGTAACAGTACAAGATTTAACATTCAATATGAGAGGAATTTGCTTAAAGGCAAATGTGGATCAGCGTGGGTTTAAAAAAAAAAAAAGGAACAGGCCGTATTTCCAGCTTCCTAACTATAAATTTAAATTTAAATATTGTTGTATGTAAACTTTTTTCGTAATCTTGTACAGTATTCTCCACTGTCAAGTGCATAATGGGTTGACGGACAAAAAAAGAAGGTGGAAAAGACTGTTAAGAATATTATGTTTGGGAGGAAAATAGTGTACGATTTATCTAATCTTGTATATATGATACTATTCAAAATAGCTGTATTCCGAAGTTGCTACTCTTCACTTCAGTTTTGTTTGATATTCTGGGTTATGTTTTGAGCCAGAACTTTTAATGAAGTGCAATACTGGGTGTGCCTCCTATTTTGCAGCTGTTTAACCTATGGAATGTATGTCAATAAAGCCACTGTACATTTTTATACAGTAGACAGTCGTAATTCCCCCTCTTCTTAATGTCAGATCTATTCTGTTGTCTGGAAAATGAAAAGGATGAGCCTGACGCCCGCAGTGAATGATAGTGGATGTACATCCTATTTGGAGCTCTGTCAAAAAAGGAAAAAGTACCAAAATCCTACAGTAATACAAAACAAACAAAAGACCTCACAGTGAGACTGAATACAGCTGAGTGATATGAGGGGCCAGTCTTCACACCAAATACAATTGTGCACCTGTAATGTTTTTCCCTAGTAGGAGGCAATGGGATTGGGGTGTCAGGGGAACAGAGTGTGGACAAAAAGCTGCTGTTATATAAAAGCTTAATACTTGTGAATCTGCTCTGTAATATCTGTGGTGGATGGAGTTGAATGGTAATAAACCAGGTTCTCTGTTTCGCAAAGTATACACTGTGTCATTAATGAGTGGTGACCATTCCCATTAAATTACCTACAGTCACTGTTGGCCTTTGATTGTTCTGTATGAAAGAGATCCAATGTCAAATCTAGCTAGAGACTCAAATTGTTAATTGTTTTTTGTAAATACCTTGTATAAAAGGCTGAAAGTTTTGTGTAACTGAAAATATGAAAATGTATCACTCGCTTTAACACCTTTTGTAATTGTAAGGGCTCCATTACATGCCAGTGTGATCCAAGTTATTCAAAATATATGCATTTGAGGTGTTTGTGTAACTAAAATCCATGTTTGCATCTGGGAGGAGTACATTTACAGTATATGAGGGCGTTGTAATGGGCTGAAGTTGTTCCACAGTATTGTATTGGTTGCTTTTGAATATTTACTACTTTTTTTATTGACTTCATCAATATGATGTCAGAAATATTGAGGACTAGAAGAGATAAGTGACAGACAGACAATAATGTTGGGGAATTAAACGATTAGAATAACCCAAGGACACTGCGAAATGAACTGGAGATACTACCAAGAAAAAGATTTCATAATCCAATTAGGTTTAAAAAAATACACAGTCATACATATTCATCAAAAGAATACGACATTATAAAAGGGGCTTAACATAGTATTTATAGTAAAGGAGTGAAGTGGGGAAAGCTTGGCTCTTTGGAGTCTTTCAGCATTCGTTTTTGTGTTTTCCAAAATAGATCCACAATTACATAAGGCGTACTTTATAATTGTGTGTAAATTACAACCTAATGTTGCTGATAAAGCTGAGACTTGTAGCTGCATGTATGTGTTCAGAAACGGGTGCGGATAAAAAGACTATAAAAAAGAAAAGAAAAATCATAAAAACCAGCAACACGGTTTGTATTTGTGATATTATAGAAGTTTCTTTAATTTTAATCAAAAAAACACATGAGCATATTTTGTTCCCTCTCGAGTCATCGCTTGGTCACAGACGGTCTTTTAACAGCCATTTCGCATTGTATCTCCCATGATGCACCGCTGCTGTCACAACAACAACTCCTCGCCATTTCAGAATCAGGGGGGCCGAAACTCCCACCAAGGATTCGGGTCAACCTGTCGGATGAGCACCACTCGCATCGTGTTTATTCATTCAGTAAAACTTCTCTTACCTTTTCTCTATCGTATAACGGCTTAGTTGTTATGTTCCGATGCGTTTTATTCGGTTGTTACGTATGAGCTTTTCCAGCTTGGGCCCGGGCTGAAGTGTCAAAAGTGTTCTACGGATTTTCCTGCTAACAGCTAGGAGGCTAACTAAGTGTAAACATCAAGGTAGGGTGGGTGGTCAAGCTTGTAAGCTGTGTGTTTTATGCGTAGTAAAATAACTCTGTGCGTCATGTCAACACAGTCTAGAGTATTGAATGGACAAAGTGTCATACGGAGGCAAGAGTTTGCATTTATAGCTAGCTTTAAATATAATGGTCCAAACTAGTAAGCTACTTAAGTTTCCTGCTACTTTCATTTACGCTGTCAACTCAAACAAAGCAGTGATTTGTGCATTCAATCAAACCCGTGCAGTGATGCACATAGGACATTTACATTGTCAGCTTTTTATTACAGAATTAGATGCTTTATTATATCGATATATTGATGGCTAGCGTTACCTGCTTAAACATGGCCTCCACAAGCTGGTGCAGTTAAACATCACATCAAATACATCACGTTTCTTCTAAAATAAGCAAATATATCACAGTACTGTGTGATTTAACAATTTAGAGATGCATGACAATGGCAGTGATTTGAAATGAACATAATAAGACTTTATTTACAAGATACAGTATAAGTAACCTTACACATTCAATGATTATTTTTTCATTGTTGTTGATCTAATTTGACTCGCATACAGGTTGAGATTATTCATCGTTAATCATGCAGTGCTGCAATGGTGCAGAATGCAAATATGCTGGGATAAGTATTCAATGACTAATGCAACAGATGCCTACACACGTCAGTTGCATTATATTCAGTATATATAGCATAGTTTCATTTTAGATTAATTATGAGGAATCATGTTCATACATTCAAATTTATAGCACACATCTGTTGTATACAGAAATAACTAGTGATTTGAGGGAATTCAATCCCCATTGTACAATCTTTTTAAATATTCAGGTCAGGGAATAACATGATAGACCCCAAGAAAAAAGTGATCAAGTTTGAAACCAGGATATGTTAATCCACAGAAGTCTATATAGTCATTTTGTAACATGTAATCTGTAAAACTCATCAACAAACAAAAGTGGTTTGTAGTTTTAAATGTATCAATGTAAGCTTCAGTCCAACAATTACTTCTACTTTCACATTTGATGAGGTTGATCAACAAGCCTGTGCTTTGTGTTGCTGAAATATAACAAGCTTCCTACCTCTATTTGTTCAGGATGAAGCGTATTAAAGGAGGAGAGGAGGACAGCAAAAGCTCTACCAGTAAAAGCCCAAGTGAGGCTTGCAAGAAGGTGCGGAAGCAGACGGGCGAGGAGTCAGAGGCAGCGGCAGTCAGTGAGTCTTCGGGGATTGACTGGGCCCGCCTGCCTCAGGAGCTCCTGCTTCACATCTTTCAGTACCTTCCCCTGCTGGATCGGGCGTATGCCTCTCAGGTGTGCCGCAGGTGGAACCAGGCTTTCCATATGCCAGAGCTGTGGAGATGCTTTGAGTTTGAGCTTAACCAGCCTGCCAGCTCTTACCTGAAAGCCACACATCCAGACCTCATCAAGCAGATCATAAAGAGGCACTCCAACCACCTGCAGTATGTCAGCTTCAAGGTAACAGCGGAAAAATATTTTGGGTGTTAAAACAAACGATTCTGGGTTCAATCCGAATTTGCTACCAGCCGTCTGGTCAGACGTTGTTGTGTTAATGATCCTGAGGTGATGTTTAATCTCTGCTTGAATTTGCCAGGTGGACAGCAGTACAGAGTCTGCAGAAGCAGCATGTGACATCCTCTCACAGTTGGTGAATTGTTCACTAAAGACCTTGGGGCTCATCTCTACAGCCAGGCCCAGTTTCATGGAGGTTCCAAAGGTATAATCAGCACAAACACAACATTTCTGTGTCAGATTTACAAGGAAAATCTAATTAACTCTTAATGCCTTTCCATGGTGTAGGATTTAGTCTTTGAAACGTGTTAAAGTTAGTGGGCAGAAGAGCTTTGACATTCTCTATTTATCTGAGGATTGGGCTGAAAAGCAGACTCTGTTCCCATTCTTTGCACAGAGCAAGAATTCCAATACTTTGAAGGACACATGAAGTTGTCTGGGAAATGTTATTTTGTCTCTCTTAGTGCACTGTGATCCTTTTTCTATAAACACTTGAACCAGTGTATTACATAATTGAGTGGGTCATTATCATATTAAACTTTCCCCATGTACACATATAGTCGTTATGTGGATTACCTATCATACTAAGATAAGATGTAATTATTCTCCAGTCAGCAGTTGCTAAATGGACACACAAAACATTTATTATCTAAAAATCTGTGTGTTTCTGTGGGTAAGAGACCAAAAACCAATATGCATAAATATTATTCACAGCACATACAGTCCAACATCAATCCAACTATAACTGATTTAAATATGCCCACTTAAATCTGATACCTGTAATCTTGGTAGCTTCTTCGCAAGCTAATTCATGATTACTCTTTGTCCTCCCATAGTCTCATTTCATCTCAGCTCTGACCGTGGTGTTTGTCAACTCCAAATCGCTGTCCTCGCTGAAGATTGACGACACGCCGGTGGATGATCCGTCTCTGAAGGTGCTTGTGGCCAACAACAGCGACACGCTGAAGCTGCTGAAGATGAGCAGCTGCCCTCACGTCTCCCCCGCAGGTACAGTGAGCGCCCAGATCAGAGCTGTGATCAAGTCAAGAGAAAGCAGCATCATGTTTATGCCTGTTTTTATTTTGGTATATTCAAGCCATATCTATCTTGCACTTTCAGTCATGTTTTCAAAAGTCACAAGGTAGTTTTTTTAAATTCTAGTGGCTTATTTGGAGCCTAGTTTAACTTATCATTATTTTATCAATCTTCCTCTTATAAACATTTTCCTGGAACTGTTTTTAATTGTCAGCTATGATAAATCTGCTTATTCAACTGTTATCTTGTCTAACAAAACATTACACAGCATAAATACCCATGATGAGTTTTAAATCATTTAGAAAACAACCATCTGTCCGTATTTGCAGGGATCCTGTGTGTGGCAGACCAGTGTCACGGCCTGAGAGAGCTCGCACTGAACTACCACCTCCTGAGTGATGACCTGCTGCTGGCCCTCTCCTCTGAAAAACACGTCCACCTGGAACACTTGCGGATCGACGTGGTGAGTGAGAACCCCGGCCAGCACTTCCACACCATCAAGAAGAGCAGCTGGGACGCCATGGTGCGGCACTCGCCCAAATTCAACCTGGTCATGTACTTCTTTCTCTACGAGGACGAGTTCGGCCCTTTTTTTAACGAGGAGATCCCGGTCACGCACCTCTACTTCGGCCGCTCCGTCAGTAAAGAGGTGTTGGGCCGCGTTGGCCTGCACTGCCCTCGCCTGGTGGAGCTGGTGGTGTGCGCCAACGGCCTGCGTCCTCTGGATGAGGAGCTGATCCGCATCGCTAAGCACTGCACCCAGCTGTCAGCCATCGGACTGGGCGAGTGCGAGGTTTCCTGCAGTGCGTTCGTGGAGTTTGTCAAGATGTGTGGCAGGAGGCTCTCCCAGCTGTCCATCATGGAGCAGGTGCTGATTCCAGATCACAAATACTCCCTGGATGAGATCCACTGGGAGGTTTCTAAGCACCTGGGCAGGGTCTGGTTCCCAGACATGATGCCGACCTGGTAGAGAGGAGCCACAGAGGCACGCTGTACGTCTAGTTTGTGGTGGCCTCCATGTTTGCATAGAAAAGCCTTTAAATGCTCAGCTCTAGTGGGATGTTTGGTGCCAACATGGAGAGCGGAGACCGAACTCCAGTCTGGAGTGCAGGGATGTGATGTGGCTCCTGACTGCTACACAATGTTATCATGCCATGCAAAAAAAAAAAACAGCGTCTCTGCCTGTTAGCTTTACAATAGACTGTGGCACCCTGCTTTGCCTAATCTGGAGAAAGGACTCGCCAGGCTGACTTCTAGATCGCATAATAAACAAACTGCAAACAGAACAGAGACGGTGGAAATATTTCACTAGAAAAACAATGTTCCTATAACTATAAACTGAGTTATATGGACATTGTTGCCTGGTTATGATGTTCAGTATGAGAGATGTGTGTTTGCGTACGTGAGTGTGTGTTTTATTGTTGTTGTTTTTTTAACATTGTGGATTCATTTGGGAAAATCACAATTGCTTGTTGTTACACTACAGCTTGGCCTACTTTATTCCAGTCCAGAAGCTCGGCCCTGTCGACAAGATATCCCATCGGAGGTTTCCAAATGCACAGTTTGTGAGAAGTTGTGTTTGTCTCATGTGTATGCAAGGAGTGTAGGTTTAGTTTATTTGCACAGCTATTAAGGTACATATACCAACAAGAGAAAACACTAAGTTCAGTGCAGGAGAGTCCTCGCCGTCTAGACATTAATACTCATCAAAGACAAAACACAGCACAACAAAATCTATACACACAAACTCAAAAACCGTAGTAAAAAACAGACGTAGAATAAATATATACGTACAACCAACAGAACAATATTGCTGTTGTGTTTAAAGATGAAGTGATACATGTATTTAAGTGTCCTACAGCTGGTGAGGAAGAGGACGGTTTCAAGTTTCAAGGGGAAGGATTCATATAGCAAAGAGTAGCAGTGTTGTGAGTGCTTTCCCTTCCCAAAAATCATGCATAAAAATAACACGATAGTAAAAACAGTTAGAGGTTGGCTAAGGGAGAAGTGAAATGTGTATATAGGTCTCTATTTTTGTAACGTGAAGGTGTGCAGTATTGATTATTGTCATGGATTTTTTAAATGATGTCGATGTTTGTTCTTCTTTTCTGCATACATTGACTTTTCCCAGTTTTGTTTCAAAGAAGGTTTTTGCACAGGGTCCTAGATTTCCCTAAGCACTTTAAAACCAAGTGTAAGTCAGGACAAAACAAGTTATGTTGTCCTTTTTGAAAGCACTGAACAATATTTATAAAGCCCTCATTTTTTAGTAGTTTGACCAAGATTGTAATGATAATTCCAAACGTACTGAGTCAGTACAGTATATTGGCGTAAAAAAAGTAAACAACATAAAATTTAAGTAAATAACCTGCACAGAAATGCCTGAATTTGGAGGTTTGAGTAGACTTTTCTCTGCAGGTAATAGCTACAATGCATGCTGGGAATGCATATATATTTCCTAAATAGGTTTCATTTTTATCTTCTACTGTTTGCCTGCTCATGCTCCAAACATCAGCTCCATGCTGTGGATCTCTGCCCTCCGGTTAGCGTACGTTGGCTCTGTGTCGTGTGACCACATCGTACTGACGGGAGTGGAAGACGTCTTAGCAGATAATCAGAAAGCTAATGCTCCTGTTAAAAACATGTGATTCTTTCGGGGAGATTTGGCAAGTCAGAAGAGTGAAACAAAATTGTTTTTCCTTTAAGAAGGAAGTCAAATGCATCTGACTATAACGCTGTGTGTTTTGCTATGAGTAGAGAAAGCTGGTCGCCCTCTGTCAGGGTTTTCTTAACCATCGGACCGCGCCTTTTATAAAAACCAGAGCGCGTTGTCCTTTTCTAGATGGATTATTCACATGCTGTTGTCACTAGAAAAGATAAGCTGTAATTTATTGATATGAAACTGCTTTTGTAATTAGTTTGTGTTTTTATGTGGAGCAAATGAAGCAACCGTTATAACCAGCAAGGAGACCAGCAGGTGTTGGTCCAAAACTTTCGAATTCACTACCGTAAGCTTTGAATAATTTATCAACAAACGGGAGCAGAGGAATGTAGTAGTGCTAGTCTGATAAATAATTATTTTCCAACAAGATAATCGCACCAAAAACCCAAAGAAGTGGCTCTACGTCTGACTGAGTTTCATAAAGAATAATACTAACTTGCATTGTTGTGTTTTTTTGTCTTTTTGTCCAAATGCAGCATTATCTTAAGGCAATAAAAAAAAAAACTGAACTATTTGATTAATTAAAACACAATTTAATGGAACATAGGAAGACACTTCCTCTAAAAATACAAAATAAAAAATAGTGTAAAGTCCCTGTCAAATCAGTAAGTGTGATTAAGGGCTTTCACTGGAAGAGATATCATTATAAAGTTAAACAATTGATCAGTACCACATGCATAACCCACATTTTTCTGCCAGACTGCATTCCTTTTATCCATGTCTTTCTGACACTTGATTTAATGTACCTCACAGTGGACTAACACAGAGACACTCCATGCTTCTTAGTTTAATGGACTGAGTCTGTTGGTAAGCGTTGGTCTCTTATATCACTCACGGTAGACGCCTGCGCTGATGGTCTGTGCTGTTGTGCATTAGCATCTCAGTGGTACGGTAACGTATCTCCTGAATTATTTTTCATTATTCGTGCAGGGCATTAAACGGGCGGCGTGACAGCAGCTCTAACGTGAGGATTGTGTCTCAACGCTGTACTGGTTTTGAATCATTTTCATGTTGTCTTTATTGGACATTTCAGTTAAAATGCTGAACACCGATAATAATCATCTTTATGATGCCTCTTGTCAGTAATGGTAATTTGGACCTGAGTTGTTAAGAGTCCTCCAGTAAGTTTCAGTAGCATTTAACTGGTGTTGACCATGCTGTCCTTTTTAGCTTCTGTAAGGCAAATGCTTTGTCTAATTTGCTTAACTGGTCACCTGTTTTAAAATGATTGTTTTGGACACTTGATCTTAGACCAGTAATAAAACATTTGTGAATGTACTTTTTGGTATCTGTATTTATTATCTTCAAACGCTGCAGGCTTTACAATCTGTTAAATAAAACACACACACAAGTAGCATCCAAGATACAGGGCAACACAAAGTAAGAAAAGAAATGAACAATGAAAATAAAACTCTATACATTTATCTTTAATTAATATGTACAAATCTGAATGTAAAACAACATAAGGCTGGACCTGATGTGGTAACATGTACTGTGACACGATTACTTTTAGAAATCTGTGAAAATGCAGGTAAAATATAATGCGCTACACAAAATCACCAGTACTGTGTTTCTGTATTTATCATTACATTTGGTTCATCATTATATTATATTTAATAACTGTCCTGGAGCTTTTGATCATATGGCATGACCTTCATCGGAAGATCGAGTTTGATGTCATGGTTCTAGATATAAATGGACATGTTTTTTCTATCTAGTACTTCATTATTACAGCAGAGCACCAACAAAGGCATGGAGGAAGGGGTAACAAAATCGATGTAAACAATCAAAAACAGTTAAAAAAACAATCGTGCTTCAAATGTTTGACGAGGAAGGAAATGCATTAACACACCTTACGATTATTTAAATCTCATCACCTCTAAATAATCAAATAATTGTCAAAAATCAAGCAAAAACGTAAACGCTGGTTTAGAATTATTCAACTTGAAGATTTGCAGCTTTTCAGATTTCCATTAATAGCTTTGGCTTTTGAACAAACAGATTAACCATCGATAAACAAACAATATCATTTGCAACCTGTAATGAAAACAATAGTAAAAGTTGTATATTAAGGCAAAGGCACCTCTTCATAAGTGATCTGTATATAAGGAGGCTTCATGGGTAGATGCCAGTACTCAAAGTTGTAGTAGAGGTAGAAGCTCTTTTCTATCACGACCTTCTCATACGCCTCCAACAGACTGACGGCAAAGTCTACAAACGTCTGATGGGGTCTGAATGTGTGGTAAAATGTACGGATGTCCACTGCCAGGTTCTTCAGAGCGGGCTGACCAAAAATGGTGCTGTCATTGCCCAGGTAGGTGGGCTCCCCGCTGTACAGGTAGATCTTGGTGTAGTTGGTTTGTGATCTGCTTCTTAGTTTGGCTCCCAGCTCCAGGAGTTTCCTGTATGTGCGGTGGATAAACTGCGAGCAGTCATAGGACTCAAACCACACGGTGGCGTTAGGGCTGGGGTCAGAGCGGACTGTCCACGTCTCATAGTAGATCCCTGTCTTGTTGTCATCCTGCACCCACTGGGCCATGTCGTTGAACTGGTTTCCTGGGAAAAGTAAAAAAACAATTTAAAACTATTCTTTTAATACTAGATATGCAAAGTGACAAACAGGAAGTCCAACTAAGGGAACTTAAATAAGTCATAAACCTGACCAGGATTTTCCTGCCATTTTTTGATAGTGGTAGTCGAGCGAAATAAGGAATGTGAGGAAAAAGAGTAAGCGTATGAGAAGCAGAAAACGATCCAGCCACCCGGGAAACAAAACGAAGACTGTTCAGGGAATTTGCACCCATGAGGTATGCGCCCTAACCATTTAACTATCAGGTCGCTCTGTCACTCCAGTTAGGAGCAGAAAAGGTCTTTGCTTGGGCCTATAGGCAGCTGGGATCCATACACATTTGGTGTATTGACATCACTACCAAAGTGTACTGTATGTGGGACTGACTCAAAAATAAACTGCAAATTATTTGACCTCCTGTGGCTCAAATATGCATTTTTATTTCTATTATAACACAGAGTACATGGGATTTGTTGACAACAGATGAAATGTGGATAACCCCCTTATGTGTTAATGTTAGATCAGGTCTGAAGTTCCAAAGCAAACTGTTACGCTGTATTTATATTTTCTTAAGGTCCATAGGAAAAAAGGTTAACATTTTACCTGTGAGCTCTCCTAATTTCTCCAAGGTGCCATTTTGGGACCAGTGTAAGTCATCGATGCCTTCAAAGAAGCAGGCGGCTCCCTGGTTGCACCAGAAAGGCGCGTACTTTTCAGGCCGGATGTGAGGGAAGGTGCAGTTCCCCAGCTGAAACAGCTCGTACCACTCCATGGTGTAGTTAGCCCCTGTTTCTGAACTGCTGAACCCAATGGCATCATGCATGATATGCTGTGAAACAAACAGAAACATTATATTGGCTTTATTTGTTTATAGACATGGAGGAAAGATGTACTTTATGCTGCAAAAACCATCTCAGGGACAAATGAAAGTTGATTTATTTCTACAGACTCTTGGAACCCAAACATTAATCTGGTGAAATATCAGCAACAAGATAACCACAGGATATATGTACTGACCAATTTCCCCAGTAAATCTCCATACTTGAATTCCCACACAGGAGTTTGCAGACGGTAAACTGAGATGACATCGCTGTCTCTCATGTAGGGGATCCGTCCATCACTGTCTCCAGTGGGACAGAACGGGTAGAGAGCTTCACAGTAAGAGTCTGCAGCAGGACGACTGTCAAACCGCCTGTGGAGAGTGATAAGTAGTGCATTAATGTGTACATCACTTTAATAATACAGCTGGTAAATGTAGAGCTTTTTCTTATTACACATTTATTATAAATATATAACTTTATTTATATACTGCTGGATACCTTGTGAGTCCCCCTTGGGTATCAATCATGTCTTCTTCTGCTGATTATATTTTGTATTATTTATTTGAATCTAGAAAGTAGCTTGCAAGTAAAACTGGAATTTTTATTGAGGGTAAAGTCTGTAAGTGGTTATACAATTATATGCATTAAAAATATACTTTGTTAATGTATAAAACTAATTACACACAGAAATTAAGGAAGGAAAGTGAGAAAATAGCAAATAAAGTTATCAAATAAATGTAAAAGAGTAAAAGTATAACGATATTTGTGTTGTTTATATGTGGTGAAGTAGTATAAAGTAGCAGTCTCACATTAAATTACTTATTATTTCCTAGATGCTCATTGACACATTCCAAAGAGTCCAACGTTTCCAAAGTCATGTGAACGCACCAGACGTGAGTTAGTAAACCGATTTCACATCATCAAAAAGTCCGAATAACAATCACTAATGTTATTTCAAGACAAAGTCGGTCCAAAGTCACGTGAGAAACGATAATCCGAACAAATGTTACTTTATTTTCTAGCTGTCCCATGACTTTAGGTCTATAAATAGTAAAAGGTTTGCTGTATTTTTTACCTGTAGGGAACGGGCCACTGCTGCTGTGCATTATTCCTCAAGTGAGCAACAACATGGAGAAACAGGAGCAGGTTCAAACACAGAGCAGAGACCGTGTGAGTCATGATAAAAACTCTGACTGAGAGTGCAGAAGTTACGAAGATGGCTTTCCCATGATCCTTCTCCTCTGAGCGGACTTCCTCATTACCGGTCACATGGGTTTGTTGTTAAACGGAATCACATGACAGGGTTTTTTTTTTTGTTGAAAGCAAATTTGTAAAGAATGTGGACATAAGTAAAGCGAAAACATGCAATCATTTTTTGTGGGGAAAATGTCTATCAATTGGTTTATTTATTTTAATCTCATGTGGTCATTTACCGGTATTTTATTTTTAATAAACATGTTACTTTTGGGCCCTGGTGACAAAGCACTAAATGTGCCAAGAGTATATTGAATGAATAAAATAAAAAAAGTCAAATGAAACAAATATTTCTCTCTAATTCAAATTATTATTACATGTGTTTTAATGATATATATATATATATATATATATATATATATATATATATATATTTAAATGAATCAATCAATATTGACTTAAATAAAACCAGCATTAGACTATTTATGATTTAAATGATTTATGATTTGGCTTTATGTTTTACTGTATCTTAATCATTTTAAATGCATTATGTATGTGTTTTTTATTTTTTGCTTAATAGTCCTATTATCAACAGATTGTCACTGATCACAAGAATAAAGTGAACATCTACACTCAAATTATTTGGTTTTAAATACGAGGCCATTGGGACAAATTTAATTCACTTCATAAAGAGAATAAAGATACGGTGTAACTGCAGGCCTAGACACAAGATGGCGATGGAGCTCCGAGTAACCCTCGGTTAGTGCAGGGAAAAAAACGTAGAAGAAGTGTGTGTCCTCCCAGCTGACAGTCCGCCATGCTCAACCTGCTGCGTCACTGTGGTCGTAACGTACTGACATTCAGGGCCATTCAGACAGTTAATAAAAGTTACTACAGCTCTCAGATGGCTAAGCGCGTGGCTGTGGTTTTGGCGGGCTGCGGAGTTTATGACGGTAGTGAGATCCACGAGGCCTCCGCTGTTCTGGTCCATCTGAGCAGAGGAGGTGCGACTGTAAGTTTGATAGGACAGCTTTAACATGCAACTGCTAATGTGGCTGTATGCTATGTAGTTTATATCTAACAGCGCAGTGTTTGAAGCAGCCTGGCTCTGGTCAACTAAATATCACACACATTATGCAAAAGGATTTTAAAGGACATGTAGGTTTACAAGCTTTCAAAACAAAAATATCATGGTGAAAGGAGATCGCTACTCAGACGTTATACATTTTAATCAGTGTGTGTGTGTGTGTGTGTGTGGGGGTGTGTGTGTGTGTGTGTGTGTGTGTGTGTGTGTGTGTGTGTGTCAATTAATAATAAGTTCACAAGTAAAAGTCCTGCAACAAAATGTTCAAATATATAGGGTATTGTTTGTTTTTTCCCATGGTAAACTCAGTCCTTGTTACAATAATATATATATAAACTGCGTGTTGTATTTTTTGGAGGCTTTTTAGTATGAAATTCCCACTTTCCCAGAAAAATGCAATAGCTAACTTATTGTTATCAAGTGATTGACAACAATTCCGCACAACTGATTAATTGTAAGTTATTTTTCAAGCAGAAATAGAAAAGTATTCTTTGGTGATAGCTTCCCAAATGAAAGGATAAAGCCCCCCTTTTCAGTTTTTGGTGATTGTAAATTGAATATTATGTTATTATGTTATGAAATCTGGGTCTGACAAAACAAGCAAATATCTATCATTATGTTGTTAATCATTTGAAGAAGAAACAAATAATCAATGTTGGCTGTCCTCATGGTGTCTGTGGTTTGTTTGTTTTGTAATGTTATGAAATGATTCCTCACTTTTGCTTTACCCCCTGCAGGTAAACATGTTTGCACCCAACATGGAGCAGATGCATGTGGTGAATCACCTGAAAGGCGAGCCGTCTGAGGAGAAGAGAAACGTGTTGGTGGAGAGCGCAAGGCTGGCCCGTGGAAACATCCAAGACCTGTCTAAGCTCAGTGCCAAAGACCATGACGCTATAATATTACCAGGTTTGAATACTATTACACAATAAACCTCTCACATACCAGAAGGATCTATATCATCTTTCCTGACTGCTTGAATGACTAAAATAATCATATCTTTACAATGATTTTAGGTGGCTTTGGGGCCGCAAAGAACCTCTGCACGTGGGCCGTGAAGGGGAAGGACTGCACCGTTAACGACGAGGTGAAGGCCGTGCTGCAGGCGTTTCACGCCGAGGGTAAACCCATCGGCCTCTGCTGCATCTCACCTGTCATTGCTGCCAAGGTGTTTCCTGGCTGTGAGGTCACCGTCGGTATTGAGAAGGATGACAAGTGAGTCTATAACTTGCCTGAGCAACCCAGATTTTTCTTTTTTGGTCTTATTTCTTTGTTATACATTGAAGCAACAAAAGACAGTGTCATATTCTTGTATGGGTGCCAAAAAAATAATTAAGTCTTATAGGTTGCGTTAGTTGGAGCTAAAGACTATAAGTTTTAAGTTATACATTGATTGAGGGCATTGATTTGGAAAGAAAGCA
The DNA here is from genome assembly GCF_036324505.1 of Eleginops maclovinus. Classification (NCBI taxonomy): domain Eukaryota; kingdom Metazoa; phylum Chordata; class Actinopteri; order Perciformes; family Eleginopidae; genus Eleginops; species Eleginops maclovinus. The sequence goes on from NC_086355.1 coordinate 7,518,581, forward strand.
CAATACTTCTCTCACTCGCTCTGAATCTGTGCTTGGGGCTCAATGATACATTAGCTACTGCTTTTTTGGAAGTAAAAAGAAGGACCAGGAGTGAAGTGCGTCGTCTTTGTTCTCACAAAGTCATACTTGATAAATAACCGGTTTAGATAATCTGTCTGAACAGCTGCAGTCACTGACTTTTGTAGCAAAAAAGACCAGAAAATGTGATAGTTTCAAAATGTATACGTGTCCTTTTACTACACACTGAGGAAAAAAACAAAACCATTCATATCTTTATAAGCAGCTGAACATTGTGTGGTGCTACTTTTCTCTCTCTCAGGTATCCCAACACTACCGACACCGCGGCGGCCATCACCGAGCTGGGCTGCAAACACGTGAGTAAGAGCGTCAGCGAGAGCCACGTGGACGAGAAGAACAAGCTGGTCACCACCTCTGCGTTCATGTGCGAAGCTCCGATACACGAGATATATGATGGAATTGGTACGATGGTGCAGGACGTGTTGAAACTTGCTTGAAATAGCTTATACTCAAAAATGTGTGGAAACGGAAAGAAAGAAATGGTGGCTGTCGTTTTAGAGAGCTTAAGGGTAGCTGCCTGCTGAACTTGCTGACAGAATAATGATACAGTTACTCCAGGATTAAAAGCGCTTCCGAATACGTTTGAAATATACACATTTGTAGCAGGAATTTGCACTATATGGGCTGAATTTATTTTAAATAAATTCTCTGTTTGGCGCAGTAGATCAGTATTAAGAAGTCAATGCAAATCACATTTTCAACAGCAACTAATGTATTGTAAAGAAAATGCAATAAAATTTTAAAAAGTCACCTTTTCTGTTCCCTTTATTTCCTACTCATTGGAAGAAAATTGATTAATATAAATATTAACACTTTGGTTTTATTGTATATTTACATTCTTCATGGGCTGTAACATTGCTCTTGTTGACTTCTTGTCAACCTGAGATATGAACCCAGGATTGAGCATTCTCTCACTCTCTCCATGTTTCCTATCACATCAATCAGGCCCTCCACCCCCTCTGTGCACAACACTGAGGAAGCATTGACGCTGAACTTGTCCACCAGATCCTCCTGACTCAATGGCTTCCTCCAGTGGCCGTAAAAGGTATCACATCTGGCTGTGTAACTCTGCCCCTGATCTGTTTCTATCTCAACCTCACAGTACATCTTGTCAAAGCTGGGTTGGTTATCTTTAGGGGTCTCCACTTTCACTTTGGAGAGGAGCTCCTTCAGTGCAGGCCGGTTAATCTGAGCTTCGCTGAAGGAAGACACGGTCACTTTGTTATCCAGCAGGGCGGAGGAGGCGTTGAACTGAAACGAGTGCCTGGCTTGGTGCTCTGTGGCAGGTAAGGGGCAGTCGACATACTTGGAGGGAGGCACTCGGAGTGTGATGCGCCTGATCTGCCTGAGGTCAACGTTTCTGGCTGTGTTTTCAAGCTTTGCACGGGCTGCCAGTGCTGCATCCACGACCCAGTGCATCCCCAGGTGAGCAGGGATGCGTTTGAAGGCTATATCCTGGTCTTCCAGTATCCATTTAAAGTCACCAGAAGCAGGAACTGTCATTGCTGAAGGACTGTAGTCTTTGTAGTAAACCCCAAACCCAATGGGTATATCCAGGATGGCTGGGTTCCCCTCCAGTCCCATCTGGGCCAGCTGAGCAGCCTCCAGCCCTCTGCTAGCAGCATTCCCAATATGGAGAGGTTTGGTTTGCGTGGCAGCGTTGGCCAGAGGAGCCCCAGCAGAGGAGGATGCGATGGCCAGAGCATGAATGCACTGTGCGGGGGTAAGACCCAGGAGTTTAGCTGAGGCTGCAGCGCTGCCCATCACCCCGACTACACTGGGAGGGTGGAATCTGAGAGTGGTGGGAAAAGAGGAAGCAGGAGAAACAAACCACGAGAAGATGAGTTGAGTAAAAACAGTTGCTTAAAATCAGAGCTAAATTATTTGGTCCTTGAAATACATTTAATTAGCTTAACTGCATTTATGTCTGTTTAAGTAGTTCTTTAAGGGTGAGTGACAAACATTAACTGGGTTTACTTTCTCTTGTTTTGTTGGTGACATATTTTAGTTTAGTCTTCTGGGAAAATGAACCTTTTCCTTGTTTTGTTTTCTACATTTATAGGTGTGAGACATTTGTATATGAGATTTCTGTTGGCACTATTTGTGGTAATACATTTCAAATAATCCACAAACCTTGCTGTTCATTAAACTAATGAAGAAATATTGTTTATGAAAACTCTTGACAGTGAGGTTTATACATTTTTAATGAGGTGAGGTGTTTCTGGCAACTGATGTTTCTGTAAAATGTAAATTACTGTGATTACCACTTCCACCTATGAGAAACCTCATATACACAGAAACAAATCTGCCTGGCTCAAGATCACCAGAGGTAGGTATTGTTCTTTAAGTAATTTAGGGGAATCAAACCCTTTAACACTCACATACATATTTCCAGTGTACATAAGCATAGACTTGGACATACTTTAGCATAATGCCTTGTTGTTCAACTCATTCTGATATTACTAAATATTTCCGAATATCTCACCTCTCAGGGATGTTGTAGGCCTCTCTGGAGAACCTCATGAGTCGGCCCTGCACTTCAATGCCGACATTGAAGGCCAGCAGTAGGTCCAGACCGGAGGGCCGGCTGGGCAGCGTCTCTGCGAGGGCCAGCAGGGCGGGGAGTACAGCCCCTGAGGGGTGAGTAGCCGGGTGCCAAGTGTCGTCAAAGTCCATGGAGTGAACCTGTTACCACACAGAACAGATAATCAGAGGTCAAACCACCACATTATCTGTTTGTTTTCTATATTTTATGATGCATTTGTTGGACTGAGCTTACCGCTATGCCATTGACAAATGCAGCGTAATGAGGAGGAAGGGTGATCTGGGATTTACCCCAAACACTGCTGCTGTTGTCAGACGTGAACGACTGCAGACATACAAAAATAGGAGGCTAAATGTGCAGTTGAAAATGGATGTAACCATGAACTTGTTCCTGATTTCCAACAAACAATTATAAAGAAATAGCAGCTATAAAAAGGACTATATCCACTAAATTGGCTTATTGAAGAAGCACAGGAAGAATACTTTTCTTGTCATTATTTTAGTGAAAAAGAAAATGAATCACAGTGCACAGTAATTCAATCACTGTATTTTTCAAATGTTAATCAGTAGCTTAGTATTTTAGTTTAGTTTATCAACACAGACAATTTCCCATGAGACCAAATAAAGACAGCTTTAATGGTGACTAATACAATTGATAGCCTATATAAAGGATTCACAGATCATATTTAAATGTAATATAAGCCAGCTTTGTGATGGTTTTTATTCTTCCTTTAATGGAAATCCACATTTTCTCAATAGATGTTTACATTTTTTTGATTTGATGTTGTGCCATATTTTAGCACGAATGACATGCCCACACACAGTAGAGGAGTTTACTATACCTGGCTGTATGTGAGAGCCTTGTTAAAGACAGCTGTCCTGGTGCCTATTAGCCCAACACCCAGGGTGTCCAGCATCATCCTTTTGCTCCTGCTAATCACACCATCTGTCAACTTGGTGGTGTTTAAAGCATGGATGGCAGCCCCAAAGCTCTCTGTAATACCCTGCAAAGGTGAAACAGGGCCAGTCAGATCAAATGCAAACCACCCCAGAGAGAGTACAGTGGTAAAAGATCTAACAAGTACAAGTATAAAAAAAAAAGCTGCATCTATGAGAATTAAATAGTCAAAATGTCACTTAATTTCATTGAAATTACTTCAAAAGCTAAAAAGAAATAGATAAAACAAGAAAATAAACATAAATACCTTGCGTAGCATCGTTTGGAGAAATGTCTTTAAGTGACAAAACATTGCAGTGCAGCCACCTTTTATAAGTAATCCCTCTATCTGAAGGCTGGTCTGCCAACTTTCCAAAGTGGCTAAAGACCACCATGATGAGAAGTAACAACTTTCACATGACTAGACAAGGTCAACCAAAATCTTTGTTTGTGCAATTAAAAACCACATCTTAGATAAAAAGGAAGTGGTACATATAGGAACATATCAGCCTATGTTGGTTATGTTTGCAATAGATGAATGTTAGAAAGTAAACCAAAGGAGAAATACAAATCATCACGGTGAACTGTTGGCTATTATTAAGTCTGCTAAAATATATAATAATAAAGGATTACTTTATTTTGTATCAAATGACTTGTGTCAAACTCCCAACTTACTTGGGCAGAGCCTATTATTAGCTGTCTTTCACAACACATTTTTAGATGACAGATCGTGGAAATTCAGCTCTTTGCAATGGGAAGTTTTAAACAGGGAAATGAGCCTCAACCAGCACACACTCAGGCAACACATGATAAGAGGATGTGCAATTTCAAACAGCTGGGCAATTAATATTTACAAAACAAAAACTTTGACCGTAGTTGTTGTGCAAGAACACAAGAAGAAAGACTCAAGTCAGCTTTAGCTTAAGTCTGTATACACATGAGGATCGACCCTCACCTGCCTTGCTATAAATACCATATTCCTCAAATACTAATTTTCAAATAAAATAACTAAATTTAGGTATAATAATCGATTGATTTGCATTCATGTTTTTAAGTATAGTTTATTATTATACATGGAGTAAAATGAAGAATATTTCCCTGTGGTAAGTGGGGTAGAAACATGGAAAGCTGCACACAATGAAAATACTCAATGTAAAGCACAAGTGTCTTAAAGTACAGCAACAATTTAAATGTAGTTACACCAATCCCACCACAGCGTCTTGACTGATGTACCAAACATATTCAACTATCATTTTTAACCTTGATGTTCAGTATTTTTATAACTCCTCAGTTCTTCAAAGGGCTGTTTTGAGAGTTGTGTGTGTGTGTGTGTGTGTGTGTGTGTGTGTGTGTGTGTGTGTGTGTGTGTGTGTGTGTGTGTGTGTGTGTGTGTGTGTGTGTGTTAGACGGCTGCATTTCCATGAGAATTGCAAAGGGTGTCACTCTTTCCATATTTTCTAACAAATTCTTGACTTCAAAGCTAGAATAAGTCATGGTTTCTGGTTCTGTATTTTCATATTGGATTTGCAAAAATACATTTGAACACAATTTATTTTAATTCAATACACATTCATATGTAATGCAAAACAGGGCAGGAAAATTAAATGATACATAATCAGATGAGGGGCTTTGCTTTAAGTGATGCTGGGAGAGACATTTTCTCTCTCTCTCTCTCTCGCACACACACACACACACACACACACACACACACACACACACACACACACACACACACACACACACACACACACACACACACACACACACAGCCATAAAGAAAAAGGGAGCGAAGCACCCATACAAGGCTAGGCAGTTATAGTTAAATGTTCATTTTACAGTTGTCACGCACGCGCGCGCACGCACGTGGTGAGAGCAGGCTTCATAAACAAGCCTCCGCCTCTCAGTCGCTCAGTGTTTCCACTGATCCCACATCAGTGCAGTGGCTCAGAGAACATGGCACTGGCCGACACAGAGCGCGTAGTGACCAACTGCACTGACCCGGGCTCCCCGTTCTCAGAGATTATCGAGCTCAATGTCGGCGGACAGGTTTATGTTACCAGACACAAAACTCTCATCGCCGTCCCGGACTCGCTGCTGTGGAACATGTTCAGCAAGAAGTCACCCAAAGAGTTGGCGAGAGACAGCAAAGGGCGCTACTTCTTGGACAGGGACGGCTTCTTGTTCCGCTACATCCTAGATTATCTCCGAGACCTGAACTTGGTCCTACCGGACTTCTTCCCCGAGAAGAGTCGACTGCAGAGGGAGGCTGACTTTTTCCAGCTGCGGGACCTTGCCAAACGCCTTAGCCCCCGGGTGAGTAAGGACAATTCAATCTGCGAGGAGATCAGCCAGAGCGACACCGAGGAAGGTGCGCAGCAGTGCGGCTCCTCAGCAGGCGTGGAGACTTTACGCGCCATATCGGTCAGCGGGGCCACGCGCTCCCCGTCACTGGACTCCAGAAAGTCGGGCTATATCACGATAGGATACCGCGGCTCGTACACCATTGGCAGGGACATCCAAACCGACGCCAAATTCAGGAGAGTGGCGCGCATCACTGTCTGCGGGAAGACGGCCCTGGCCAAGGAAGTGTTTGGAGACACGCTGAATGAGAGCAGAGACCCGGACAGACCCCCGGAGAGATACACATCCCGGTACTATCTCAAGTATAATTTTCTAGAGCAGGCATTTGATAAGCTGACAGAGGTGGGCTTTCACATGGTGGCATGCAGCTCCACAGGCACCTGCGCCTACACCAGCAATGATCCAAACGAGGACAAAATTTGGACAAGCTACACTGAATATGTGTTCTGTCGGGAGCAGTAAACATGTCAAACTAATGTAAATAGACATTTCTTAATCTAGAGAGGGATGTCTTAAAATAGAATTGCATTTGCTGTGTTGAATGGTATCGTTTTTCAAGGGCAAGTGAATGCGAAATATTGCTTCATTATTCTAAGAATAGACAAATAAAAGTAGCCTATCACCACTTCTGTGGTAAAACAGATAAAGTGAAATGCCACTATATTGACTCTACACAAGTGGAATTTGGATGTTAAAAGTGTGCAAACATAGTTTGAGTTGACACACCCATCCAAAACAGTGTTGTGTATAAACATCAACAAGATGTCATCATCATCATCATCACCTCATAGAACTGCATATCAATGTTTCAGTCATTTCTGACTCAGTGCTGTGTGAATGGAGTGGCATCCAAAAACAGACAAGCAGTGATTAGTATTCAGTGTTATTGTAATTTTAGGCTTGCTCGATCACATGTTTGGCTAAGTTTTGTATTATCTATTAGACTCTGATACTTAGCAGTTCTATGACATGATACAGTGTATGTGCTTGCTTGCTTGCTTGCTAGAGTTGTACTGTTCAAATGAAATAAAATCTTGTATTTGGTTATTCTTTGTCAACCAACCCAGATTTTTCTCAACGTTGTCTGCACAAAGTATAGGATTAAAATACTGGCATTCCCCTACTGCAACCGTTTCAACGTAACTCTGTGGCGAAATCAAAGAGTCAGCCTCAAAGAGAGATGCCAGCCATCATGGCACAGAAGCTGCCAGTCAACAAACTCTGTCACAGTTCTCACTTAAGAAATACCAACATGGCCCCGGCCGTGGCGTAACTGGCTGGGGCACCTGCACCGTATGCCGGCGACCCGGGTTCGATTCCGGATCCCACCCCGACTCTCTCTCCCACTTTCCTGTCACTCTCCACTGTCCTATCCGCTCAAAGGCAAAAAGCCCCCAAAATATTTTAAAAAAAAGAAGAAATGCCCACATTGCTTGGTTCTGACTAATCACATTCTATCTTTTTTCTATTTTGACTATTGGCCAAAGCAGAAAACCTGTCAATAGCATGTAAATACTGTAGGGACTGTCCACCTATCTATTTTGTCAAACAAATTCACCAGCATACTGTGTGGATGCAAATAGTGCAGCTGCACACACGATGTCATTATTATTTCAAGTGTAAATTATGAAAGGGTCCAGCTGCACACAAATGGGAGGGTCCAGTCTGCAAGGGAGAAATAATGGAGAGTTGACCTCTGCCATGGAGCAGAATCAGCCCTGGATTATGAGTTTCATTCAGACATCTTAAAAAAGTGACCTTACATTTAAAAGCCATGGGTGGGTGACGGCACATTAGGGGCTTATAGACCAGAGGAAGTGATGTAACCCCACTCAGGGCAAACCTCTCTGGGTTTCATGCACTTAATACATCAGTCTTGCTCAATAAATTGCCGTAAAGAGTCAGAAAAGGTTCTGTTTGGACCGGGAAAACCCTCTTTGGGATAGTGATCTTATTGGGCACCATTGTGAATGCATAAATCACTTAAAAATAAGTTTACTTTTCGTCCTCTACGACAATTTTAGCATTGCTGAACTCCATTTAGTTAAATTAGTGTTCGATGGCTTTCTTCAACACGGTCATGGCTTACAGGGACAGTTGAGCCTTTGTTAATGTTATTGATAACACCTCTGCTTTCCCATAAATCAAAAATTTCTGGTGTGAAAATGGCTTAAATAATTAGCTTCTACTCCTAAAAACAAACTTAGATTAAGTGTGCCTAATAACAGTTTGTATTCATTTACATGCACATTAACAGTAGGTCAACAAGTTAATAATAAATGGACATGATAGAAATGAGGAATTATAGCTATTACAGCCAAGTGAAAACACATATTTAGCTTGAGCATGAGTCTCGATTATATATCAACAAAATAAAAAAAACCCCACCTTGCCTAACATTGTTTGGAGCAAATGTCTTCAGGTGACCAAACATTGCAGTGCAGCCGCCTTTTATAGTTAATCCCTCTATTTTAAGGCTGACATATAATTTTCTTTGTATGAACAAGTGTTTTAAATGGCAACTCTGTATTGATACCAGTTTAAATAATTCATCCGGCTTGCAGCCCGAGGTTTTTAGGGGAAGAAAGCTTTATCTGAAGACCGGAATTGGATCTATAATTTGTTCCATTACTTCAAAACATATCATAAATATACAAGTGCCGTCTCTTAAATCCATTAAACCCACAATAACATGTGTCAGTCAAAATGACCAAGCAGATTTACTGTACATACATGATCCAGATTAGTGACACACCACAAAGGGAGCAGCTGCGTAACTAAAATGATTATTTACAGCCATCTGCCGACTACAGTATTATGAACCAACCAAGGCAAATGCAAGGTGTCTTCAGAATATATAAATATCCAATTTTTGATAGATTTTGTTTCTTGTGTATTCAAATGAGTCAAAAAACGTGTAGGGGTCTTGGGATTTTAATTTGAATAACTGCCATTAAACCTTGCATGGTCGAGTTCCTTCCAGACTTTGATCATATTAAAATGAGAAAATAGGCCCTAGAGCTTATTTCTTTGAAGTTTTTTCAAAAGTAGAAAAAACAATAGTAATTTCTCTGCACTGACTTCCATGGACAGACTGTAGGGAATCACCCTGGATCAGTCAGCAGTCTGTCACATATCAGCAAACAAACAATCACCAACTCACACCCACAGTTACACAGAGCACAGTATGTCTCCACAAACCTTGCATGTCTGTGGGCTGTGGGAGGAAACACACTCAAACATGTGCAGCAAAGTCTGTCATTTACTGTACTGCAGGACAACATTCAAACTGTTGCAGCACATGCATGCAATCCCTTTGTGAGCGATGAGTAGTTTAGAGAGAGCAGGATTTCATACCTCCCCAAGGAGGCCTATTATCTGTAACTTGAATTAAATGATAAGAAATCACAAATGAGAGTCTATTTGGATTTGAAAACATTGTTAACCATATTCATTTATATAACCGTCATGGTATCTGATGTAATTTGAATTGAATTACTTCGTAAATTGCACACAGTTTGTTTTGAAAAGTATTGTTTGACAAACACAAAGAGAGGGAGAAATACAGAAAACAATAAAACAGAAAACCCTTTATGATTTAGAATTGAACTGTGAGAAATAATCCATATAAAGCACATACTATGGAAACCACAAATTAGTGACTGACAATTAATAAAAATTCCCTTGGCTGTGTTGCCATTCATTAAAATGGAAATGCAATAAACGGGTTGTCATGTTTTTCAGCGAGTGATGGTGTGATAATGAAGAACAATAGAAGTAGGCTGGGGGAGGAATTGAGTTGAGGTCTGGAGGAAATAGTAAGATTCCAAGGAAAATTACTTTTGGCTTATCAACCATTGTCCTTCTTCTTATCTCTATTAATATTACTAATACTAGTGTGAGCATGCGCCGGGTTACCTCAGCAGATCAGGACTGTTTGAGTTCCTCGTATGGGTCCAGGATGCGTTTCAACTTCCGAGTTATTTTAGATCAAAGTGGCTTTCATTAGCACATCACAACAGTAAATCCAGACCAAAGGCTTCATTACTCTAATGAAATTCTGAGTCAGAAATACATTTCAAGCATGCTCAGTCAGAGTTCATAGGAGGTTTCTGCTGTTATGTGTAGGCATAACATTATAGTGTTTCACAGGGGGGAAAGGCTCAGGGTGTTAACAGAGCCCAGGTATAAGAGGATCTATAACAGCATCTATTTGTAATTAAAAGCAGGCATCTTATTACAAAAGGAAATGAATGAATGATACTTAATTAATAGAAAAACAGCTTATATCAGAATATGAATATGAGACAACCAAAATGACGTCACTGTTTTGGTAAATAAATGTGATCTGATTAGAATTTTAATAGATAAGATAGAGTTATGGATGTATCATAAGAAGGTCAAGAAGCAAAACGTAGGAACAAATATACTGGTATATTGAGCTTTAGTTGAAAAACAATACCTGCAAGAGAAACAAGGCAACTAGGGAAACAGTTCACACTCAGCAAAATAAAGAAATGAAAGCTGTGTTTGCTTATTGAATGAGATCTTGCCAAGCGTTCTGGCTATAATGAGAATAACAGCAGCAGGAGCAAGAATAATATCTCCAGAAATAGTATGTCAGTGATTATTTATCTGACCCAGAAGAACACTTTAGCCAAGAGTGCAAAGGGGCAGCAGATCGAGCGACAAATGTGCCTGCATTTAGACAACACACCAAAACTAAAACACAACAAGCAAGATTTGGGAAAGGTTAACAGTATGTCCTGCGCAGTTTGTTATTGTTTTAACACCTGCGACATCAGACTGAGCCCATCTCAAACACGGCCAATTATGTGGCGAAAAGTGCATTTGATTGCTTGAGAGTTTTTAATGTGCATTGCGTAGTTCAGACTACTTTTATTTTCTGCTAGAGATTGCAGATGTCATCATAGTGATCAGCAGCATCCAGGCTAATACAATGTGCCCTGATCACCTGATCGGAGATGCTGCTCTATTCACGTGGCCATTAAACCTCCCACCTTTCACAGCAGTTGGAAAATTATAGTCATCTAGTAGAAAATGCTTTTTTCCACAGCTGCTTTACAAAGGCATTCGTCTCACGTGGATGCCTTTCATTTGAGTGGTCTCTCCACATCCCTAATATAATTGCAAATCCAATGTCCTCATAAACAAATAGATGTTTGTTATCTGTTTGATTCTCTGCTCAGTTTAATTTGTGTTTGGCTGACTGCAGATAACTTTTATGCCTTTTACTATTTCATCACTGCAAAAAAACTCTGCTTGTTTTTGCACGGATTTGCTTCCAAACTTTAAATGTTATGTTACGTCTGCACGAATGCGGTTGCTATTCAAGTGGTATTCAGAGGCTTTGGTTTTTGGGAGCCAATGCTGTAGTTTATGGTTTTCCACATCTGCCTTGGTTTTGAGACTAAGCCTTGTTTAGGAGACAGAATTACAGGGTGCAGTAGCATAAATAATGACGGGGGAGATGATCAAGTCAGATGCTTACGTCGTGCATAGAAATAGGCTTGATTAATGTATTAATGTTTCAGTCTGCACATAAGTGTAAAGAAAATGTAGGTGGTGTTCTGGGGATAACTGCAGCAGCAGCTCTATTTGTAGCAGTACAATACATGGTGATTACTGAGCGACCAGGGAAAGGCAATCAATTATTGACAGCCCCTTTATACCTCAGAAAATCCAATGTACCCTTTGATAGCTTCTCTCAAATGTACTTGCAACATCACTCTGGATGGAATTGAAGAAATATCTTGACTTGTGTGCTAGTAGAGTCAAGTCAAACTGATCACAAATAACACATTTGCCTTGATTTGTTCAGCAGACCACTTTTCAACCCGTGCATTTAAATAAGAAATAGACCCTAACATTTAAGAAGCATCAGGAGAGAATTTGAGCATAGATGTTTTGTCTGTCTGTCTGTCTGTCTGTCTGTCTGTCTGTCTGTCTGTCTGTCTGTCTGTCTGTCTGTCTGTCTGTCTGTCTGTCTGTCTGTCTGTCTGTCTGTCTGTCTGTCTGTCTGTCTGTGTTTCTACCATCTTCACATCATAAGTCATTTGGATTTGGAGGACGTCAAGCAGTTTCCAGGTGCAGACAAACAGCTGGAGTGTGCAGCAACACATGGCATGAATAATGTTAATTATAGACTTGTGCACGACCATGGCTTCTTGGGTTCCCTTTAAAGTCTCCTCTTTAGCCATTAAAGCTGACTTCATAAACAGCAACTCAGAAAGAACTCTCGTAAGTGCACTCTAAGTGACTTGACCTCAACAACTGAACCCTCATGTGATGTGTTTATGCCAAGTGTTTTTTTTTTTTCTTCCCAAGGATAACCACTGGTGCAGAATATTGTCTCTAAACCAAAACCGCAACCAGCTCTGCATGTAACTGCAGGAGTTGTTGTCATCTTGGAAATTAATGTAATTATCTGTCTTGCAGATAATTAGATAAGAAGATTAAAGCCACTCTTTGTCCGTGCAGTAAGTATGTATGTGTAGCCAGCAGCCTGTTAGCTGGTTAGCGATTGGAGGCAGGCTATAACAGCAATAAGTACCTCGGGTCTCTGCATGGTTGCCTGGAAACTGCACCTGGCCGACGCATTTTCTGACACATAACCCCCCATAAAAGGTGAATTGTTGTTTTACACTGTTTTGTTAAATGGACAAGAAGTAACATGATCATTAGTGAACTTGAGATGCTGCTAGGTGGATTCTGTTTGGACAGAGCCAGTATAGCTGTTCCCCTCTCCTGCTTGACTATCTATTTGAGTTCAGGCAAATAGGTTTACAGTAGCTAGTAGCCTGATCCACGTTGAATTCTCATACTACCCTCCAAAGCCTTTTACAATGACTCTAAGATTAAATGATATGTATAAGGATATGTAGAGATGACTTTATGCAGTATAAGTGTTTTGGAAAACAAAAAAGTACAACCAACTTTAAAAGCTGGTTTGGTTTTCATGTAAAGCATGCAGTTTAAAGCCAAATAACATAAAGTGTTTAAGAACAGCCATTTTGCTGGTTTTGGGGATTTCTTTTGGGCTGATTGCTGGCTATGGAAAAAAAGCCAACATATTCAAACTGGTTATTTGTGGTTTAAAATAAATGCGGCACAATGATGACTTAGTCTAAAATACCCTGAGGACAGTATTTCTACATGTAATGTCTATACCCTTAAAGAAAAGCACAAACACAACACTGTTTCTATCAACATGTCAGGATGGACTTTTTCCATTTTTCCCAAAAATTCAAGGACTGCTGGGATCAGTGAGCTCTCCAATACAAATACTCAAACCATGGAGCCGCAAAATTGTTGTTGTTCATGGCAAAACGTAATGCCTTGTTGAGTTACATCTAAAAACCAGTGAACAATTCAATTATGTCAGAAAGGGGCCAATTTTCTGTCAGTGCGGTCTCTCCATTTCTGCACAAATCTCTGAGCTCTTTTCGCTTTCTATCGAGTGCCCACTCTCCTTCGGCTTCTAAAAGACAGGAACATATTAAATATACATTTGAAGGGGTAGACCAACTAACATCTTATCAATGCATTTCTCTTGTATTGCTCTCTCATCTAGAATCCACATTAGTGAAGACTCAAAACAACAAGGAACAGGTTTTCTGATTAATGGGTACAAATGAATCAACAGTAGGATGTGAGTCTCAAGGCAGAAATAACAACAGCACTCTCAGACGCTGATACAACCACAGATACAGCTGTGGGGTTCACATAAAAAGGAATAAATGTGTGCATCTGTCATATCAGATTCAAAGCAAGAACTGGTAGAAAAAACATTCTGTACACAGGTGATTTCATCAAGCTTTGCTGCATTGCTCATAGACACACTGTCTGTCTGACAATCCACTACTTGTAACATCGGAGGAGATGATGGAGGCCCCTACAGATATGATGTAATCCATGTTAAATCAATACCAACCGAACAGGTACACAATACAGGTACATAATGCTTCCTTTAGGTGGTTTGGCACATTCATTTTTGCACTTATATTAGAAGAGAAGGAAGACTTTTCTCTGAGGACCTACATCAGGCTGACAGTCTGACAGGCAGACAGGAGATATCCATCAGTGCCAGCTTTTTACCAGGGAAATGTTGTCAGCAGCACATAACTAAAGCAGGAGCTGTGCAGAAGGGTCCAGGGGGTAATATGTGTGATCACAGCAATGACTTTTGTTCCCATGTTCAAGAAAAAGCAAAGTAAAGCAATGATGAGAGCATTAGAAATAGCGCCTACGTAAACACATCAAATCTAACATCTGCTTGACTCTTTCTCGACAGATGCCTGCCACTTCTGCAGAACTTGTTTACAGGTTGCAGCTTGATTGGATAACTAGGTCAAATAAACGTACTTTACTATGACATGCAGAGTACATAACGGTCTCCTTTTCTTTGGACAATTAACATATATGACACGGCTTATATTCGTACCGATTAAAATGTAGAAGCTTATCATATTCTTTTAAATATTGGTCATAGACACACTCAAGGAGAAATGCAAATCTATCATCTGTGAGAGAGACAACGTTCTGTTTGACAGAAAATCCAATGTTCTGCCACTGGAGCTTCAACCTCCAGGCCAAGCTTAGACTGCATGTTTTGGCAGCATCACTGGAGTTATGTTGATGCAACAAAAGCATGATAATAATACACAACGTTTTGAAATATATTTGAGAGGCATGTTAAATGTTCCTGCTGCAAAAATCCTGCTAGAGCAGTTTTTCTCGTTTTTAATCAACACGAATATTAAAATCCCAGAGAAGGCCATGTGCTCTGACCCGTGATTGGTATTGTGACAGTTATTTTCAGAAAGATAAAAAGTGATAAAAGATTCTTAGGGCACTTAATGCGATATTACCCTCCGCTAAGTGTAAAGCGGAAGAGACTAACAATAGACACACGTTTTATTTTTTTCAAGGACATCACCAGAAACATAAAAAAAGTCTCCCAAGTATTCATCCACATCCCTGAGGCTGTGTGGTATCTGTAAATTAGACTAAGTTAAATTAAGACAAATGTCAAACGAGCATCAAAACACTTTATATTGATGTCCACCAGAGAGTTCTGTTGCTGTATTATGGAGAAAATTGTTAAACTTTGTAATATTTCATTACGATGAAATTATGCTAACAGGTCTATTAATCCACAACCTAACATAGTCCCTAATAAGTGCACTAGCGTTCATTAGTTTAAGTGAAATAAATATGATGTCTTTGTCATGATAAGAAGGTGCTGCCTGATTTTCCTGATGTTTGTATTTTCATCATTTGATTATTTATTTAATTTGATCTATAAGCTCCTCTTTAGGTGCCCAGATTGTCCAGAATAATGGTGCTTGTTATCATCAATGTTGTCATGTTTGTTGGAAAAGTTCATTAAAAACGTAACTAAATAAAGAAAAAGCTGGCAAATGGTAATAACTTTAACTCAAGCGTTAGAAGACCTTTTAATTGGAAAAATCTATTTATATTGAAAGAAAATTGCCACATTTGGGAAATAGTTGACAGGTTTATGCTGTAAGAAAGCAGGATCTAAGACTTCAGAGCGTTTCCTGAGTCACCCAGATGACAACAGGGTGCTCGTTATTCTCAAACAAAGCACTGACCGAACTCTCACAGAGAAACCTTTAGCTGTGCGTCAATTTTGGCCATTAAAGCAGAACACTCAGGAGTCTGCAACCAGAAACCACTTGAGTATTGACTGTGATTCTATATTTGCTCCAGTGTACAAAAGTCTCTCATTTGGATCCCCTGCAGTGCCTCAGAAAGCCAGCTTTTTCTCCAGCAGATATTCCTGCTGCTGGTGGGGAAACCAGTGACCTGCCTGACTGATGTTGAAGCGACATTGATCACTAAAGTAGTCCTGCAGCCCTGAAGTCTTCACTTATGCATGGTTGTGATTTACCGGCAGGAAAAACTGTGGTGTAATAACTTTAATCTCGACTAAGAGCTCATTAGATGTGAAGTGGGAGCAGGTAGGAATCATTATGTGAGATTGTTGCAAAGAGAAACAGCTTGGTGGAAATGGCAGGAGGTTTAGTGTAATGTGGAAGCATCTTCTTCATCATTTCAACTGGATCAAGTGGGATTAGATGGAGGTAAGACATAAAAGCACAGGGGACATGTTGCCAATTTGAATTTAACTCTTAGAGAGGCTGCCATGTAGAAAGCAATGGGATTGTCTATGAGTTGCTATGTCTTAGTTGATTGCACTAATTATCTTCAGTCCAGGTTTATTGGCGTGAGCATTAGATGACCCGTGAAGACGCTGCTGTAAATACTTCTCTCACTGAGTGTGGTTCATGACGAGGGTGGAAGAATTGCTCTCAGTACATTCCTCTTTTACCACGAAGGACAGATCACACTGACAGGTGACATTTAAACAATGCTGCAGTCAATCAGGAACGTTTTCCTTGAAATGTAAAGGTCACAGGATGCAAGGTAGGCAGAAAATACCAAAGATATTCCAGATTGTATTTTTTAGGGAGATAGCAATAACCAGACTCTGGAGATTTATTTGGTTGAATCCAGGTTTAAAGAGACAGTGCTCCCTCAAATAAAAAAGGTTTCCCTTTGCTCTTTACCATCTTCTCTGGTGTGAATAACTATTGAGACAGTCTCAGTTCTTAATAATTTACATCTGGCCTCCTGTATGGTCTTACCTTTGTTGTTCTAGTCAATATGATAGAAAACAAAGACCCACCGACGGACACATCCTCACTGCTCCCAGAGAAGAGCATCATCGTGGTCCTGTGGGACACATACAGGCGGCGCTCAGGTGGATCCATGCATGTAATTACAGGAAACATTCACTTAATGTACATGTTATGCTTCATGATAGACAGGACAGCTGTGAGGTATGGGAGGCATGAGGTGAAGAGAAATGTGTATTCAGGGAAAAACAGGAAGTAAGTTATTACTACGGCCTGCTGATCAACTCTGACAGCAGCAGCAGCAGCAGCAGCAGCAGCAGCAGCAGCAGCAGCAGCAGCAGCAGCGGCAGTACAGTAATGGAGGCAGTTAGCTTAAGGTAATTATAAAACCCTGCTACTGATTGCTGGAGTTTTCCAAGCATTTTACGATGACATCATTAATCCAATACCCTGCTGTTATAATAATAAAAAATGACAGAAAAAATATGCTCTTTACTCTAAACTTGTCTGAAAATCATCACATTTTAAGTTGTTTTTCAGTAATTAAGTAATATTTGGAAAGCCGTATCCATGGATACACTGCAAACAGAAACAGCCAATTCTGATTACATTTTAAAGGCACTCATTTGTTAAAATTTAACAAACCCAGTCTAAAAAAGTAGTCTTTCTGAATTCATTGGGAACTATATTTCCTATTTACATCAGTGCCGGCCTGAGCCTTTAGGGGGCCCTAAGCACCATCACCACCACGCCGCTTAGTTCACTTATTTCTCGGGCCAACCCTGGTTTACATCCTCGCAGAGCATTATAGAAACTACAGTTGCGAATATTGTCTCGGGGGGATCAGACTTGAACTCAGTTTAACCAGTGCATTTTTTTTTTTATTAGACGTAGGTTTTTCTAACATGATATTTTCCTTTTTTCAAAATCAGGACAGGAAATAATACTGTGTCTTTTTGAGCCAAGAGCAAATGAAACCCACTGCCAAAATTATATCTGTTCTGGTTTAAAAATGATAAAATGATCAACACTTTTTGTGTCAATATCTACTAGAATATGTATGAAGCTTCTGCTGTCTGCGTCCTGGCACTGTTTCAATGCTGACAACAGCTAGAGGAGACAGTTGGTGATTAATTCCCTCTAAAGGACTGACCCATGTTCTGTGTTGTTCAAACCTAGGATTAATGGTGGCTTGAATTGATGAGAAAGCCAATTGAATTTACAGGGATCTAATTACCGGCCTCTGTTTCCGAGTACAATTCTCTTAGAGTGTTGGTTCATTTCCTCTTTTTTCTTCTTTCAAATTGCTATATTCAGATCACATTTCCGAAAATAGTGCCTTTAAAAGCCATGTTTTGTTGGTATTGTAGCCATGATTCAAAGTGCTCTTGCATTATAGAGGTGAAAATCTGTTTTCTTTTATCTAGACGTGTTCAGCCGGGATATCCTTTGGTCGTATCGTTTCAACTAGAGGAAGTCTTGATCCTTCATACCTTTCAACCATGAAATATTGATTGAAAGCGGCAGAGTGATAAGCCATTGATATTTTTTTAAATGAAGAGGTGGCTTATGATGCATTACAGTGAATCATCCAGGACCAAATCCTGTTGCGGCTTCATGATTATCAGCAATGTGCCATGATGTCAGACCTTTTTTCATTTGATCATGGTAGGTTATTTATGCTGATTTAAATTACAGGTATAATTAGAGCTGACTGGTGCTTGGCTGTCTGCTTGGCTCCCTCTCCTATGATACCATAAGAGCACAAGAACAATTACATAAGAAATGATGTAATGACCTAATGGCGGTGCCAGCAAATAAAGGAAACTAATTGACAATCTCATCAGTGCCTAAGAGCAGTTAAAGTGCAGTTTGGTCAGATCTACATTCTTACTGAGTATTGATTAATATACAAAGCCATTGTTTTGGAACATGACGGATCGACATATTGACGTCATTGAGTTTTAAAGATAAAAGAAGAGAGTATTTTACTGCTACAGGTGAGTCATTGAAACCCCCCCTGTAGGTTAAAGAGGATCTAACGTGTCTCTCTCTTAAAGCAGGGAGCAGATGTGTCTGTTCACTCAAACCCCAGCTGGGGTCTTATCTCTGATGGTAGAAGAAGAGCAGGGCAGCAGGTCTGCCCATCAGCCTCCCACCAACCCTTACAGGTCTGAGCTAATCAGAATCAGATTTATTGCCAAATACACAAACAAGGAATTTGCTTTGGTGTACCGTATTTTCCGGACTACAAGGCGCACCTGAATATTAGCCACACAAGCTAAAATTAGGGGGAAATCCTGTTTTGTTCATACATTAGCCGCACCAGACTAAAAGCCGCAGGTGTTTTAATGTTTAATTACCATATAAGAGAATGTGCATATATCTTTCTTAGTGTGAATTTGCGGAAGTTTGTTATTTTTTCCGCGTAGTCGGGAGGGAGTTTGCTGACACACAGTCGTCCGCGCATTGACGGACAGTCCTTTTCGTTTCATAGATCTGTGACACCAGGATGGTCCACCTCTTAAACTTAAACCACTTAAAACAAGACAAAAAAAAAACAACGAGAACGTGGATGTGATGAAGCTGAATATATGTATGGCTTTTTGTGTGTGTGTGTGTGTGTGTGTGTGTGTGTGTGTGTGTGTGTGTTTGGGGGTGACGTCACAAATAGCGTACCCTCACTTAAAAAATCCCCACTACACCACTGATTACCTCTGAAAGCTTTTTTCGTCTTTTTGGACTGAGCCAGTTCTTCACGCTGGCGTCTCCAACGTCTCACCATTGATTTGTTTATACCAAGGGTAAGTGCAGCAGCTCTATTTGCCTCGTTGAGAGCCAAATCGACTGCCTTTAATTTTAAAACTGCATCATATGCATTTCTTTTGTTTGCCATAATGAGGGTTTGTGGATGAAAGCTTCCTTTGCTCCTCTAATACTCGTCTTGCTCTTGCTAATCTAGTCTCTTTTTCGCGCTAATTCGTACGGCACTACTTTGCCTGGCGGACGGACATGTGACCAACATACCACTCTTTTCCCCGTGACTGTGTGTCTGATCACATGCCCTTCCGCCAGACAAAGTAGTGCCGTACAACAGCGGAACAAACCAAAACAAAACCTCTTACGATATCACAAAAATCATGAAAAAATCCATAGAAAAGCCGCACCGGACTATAAAACGCAGGGTTCAAAGCTTGTGCAAAAAGTAGCGGCTTATAGTCCGGAAATTACAGTAGGCCTATATGATTCTAAAATACACACAGTAAGAGTGATTCAGTTGTCAGAAAAGGACAGAAATTAAAGCACATTGTAATAACAATGTATCTATAGTGGAAAGCTGTGCAGAAAATGAATGTATTGCTATTTTTCTACATCCATATTATACTGTTATTAAACCCCTAATAAACATAAATCCATTCCTTTTGCATCGCTATCATCATTATTACATCGAACATTATTATTAGACCCATAAACACCGATATTACACCCATTTTCCACAATGCATGTCAAATGACTGTATCAACCAGTACACAGAAACTATTTAAAGACTAATGCAATGCATGGTTTCCATAGAGGGGTTAGGAATCAGTGTCAGTGGGGGTACTGGGCCTCGTTGATGAGGCCAGTAGCTGAAGGGAAGAAAATGTGCAACCAATTCTCCCAGGGAGGATCTTCTGCCTCATCCTGCTCACTTAGCCAGCTAATATCCCCCTACCTGGGCAGTCATTGACCCGATGCCAGTCGTTATAAGGCCAGATGGAATAGCATATTATTGGTATTGATTACCTTTAAGATCGGAGAGTGTTTGTCAGGAAGACGGAGGGTGGTGTTTTGAAGGAAATGCAGCCTACAGCAGCTGTGATCCAGCTGGTGAATCACTGGCAGGTCTCTGTTTTGACATGACCTACAGTTGAGAAAAGAAAAAAAGCATTCCTGTCAAATCAGATTAAAATATATTTCCATAGAGGTCAACAGCTGCCACTCTTCACTCAGGAATTCGAGCTGGCTGGGAGAGATTACAAAAGGACACAGGAGGATAATGAGCAAACAAAAAAAGATGTGAGATAAACCAATATTCAAACAGGATAAATACACTTTCACTTTTATACCACCTGACATTGTCCCTGCTTTGCTTAATGGCAAGTTTATTGCTTTAACTTATTTTTATGGAGCAAATGTTTGATTGCACAGTGTAATAGCTATAGATAATGACACCATCATCATTTAAATCAGTCTCCCATAAGCTTCGCTTTCACTATGCAAGTCTGACACTTGGCACGGCCTCCAGGAAAGGACTTGAACCTAACACCTAAAATCAAAATAAAAGTGCAGTGCTGCCAACTTTCCCCAAATGAATGTAGGTAGTACTAGTTTAGAAATTCGTTATGCAAGTCTATTTGTCTCCTCTTTCTCTCTGTTGTGCTCAGATATTGTCAGTTATCTGTTTCTAAACTTTTCCAAGCTGCAGGTAGTCAGCCTTGGAATCAATTTCTAATCTGAATTTGGCATTAGGGCTCATATACTGTAATATCCCAAAATGTTGGACAATTCCTCAAAAGAAAGTTACTCAATCTAAGGCAGAAAATGACGTGTGATCTGTAAATAACAGTTTTAGAGAGTGTCTTTCTCAAATATGAGAAAAACATGCTTGAAATTTGACTTAAGTGAGATCTAAAAGCTTGAAATAACCGGTATGATTCATGCGAAGCCATGTAGAGCCAAAGCCCTTGGAAATCAATCAGTGGTTTAGAGAAACACACTCTGTCTCACATCCTCAAGTGGCTTGCATTACAATGAGAAGCGGGTGTTTATCAACAAAAAAAAAGAAGAAGCTGCCTGGCTTAGTGGCGTTGTTAATTAAGAAAAGGGATTATTCTCCGAAATAATTTGAGCAGAGCCTTGGGAAAGTCTCACTAATATCCCAAGAAGAGAATTGATTGGCAGCTGGAAGATGTTTGGGTTTCCTGATTGTCAGACGACTAAGTTTCTGAATAATGAAGATGGTGTTATTGTAACTTTCTGACAAGAGATTTAAAAATCGAATCGGCTCCCAAGAATAAAACAGTTAATCTATGGTAACCATGGCAACAATATGGAGCAATATGAAGTGTTAAAGCCCCATAGACACGAGTAATGACAAGCAGGGGAGCAAATACCTTTAGGTCACTATCAGTGTCAAGGAAAAAAGAATCATAATGAAATGTGTCAAAAGTGACATACACGTGTGAACATTAAATTCGATGCAAAACTGGAAAATGGGTCAATGCATCGATGCATCAACCGTCCTATTTCTGTGTGTTGCAAAAGGCAAGCAGGAAGGGTAACAGAAATGTGTATTACTTATTATCTGAGCCTTTATGGAGAGATCAGCTTATCAAATCAACAAATAGTGTAATGAAACAAGAGCTTCTAACTCAATACAAAATAAATATCAAAGACATAAAATGTCACCGAAACTAATTTGTATTGAACGCCACTTAAAATCCTATTTGTTTAAGTGGGCAAGACACAGTCAGTACAGAACGTAATGTGCACAACATTTTTTACTAAATATAGCCACTGGGACACTTTATTCAATTTAAATTGTTAAGGATATTAAAGAAATAAGTGTCATTTGTACCACAGCAGTAGAAGTCTTTCAGGATCTAAATGGTCTCAAATCCCTGACAGTGCGATTTCCATTTTTTCCTGAAGTAGTTTTCTCTGGAAGGACGCAGTACAGACACATGTATGACGTGTGACGCATGGATGATCCTCTCTGCACAAACGGCCTCATATCTTCTTTTCCTCGGGACATAAAGCATCAGCTCAGGAGAGCATGAAATTAGGTTTAAAAACAAATGGGTATAAGTGATGTTTTTTTTTTATGACAACCTAAAGCAAACACCCAGGCCATTAGCAAGTTAACAAGCCAAACACTTCAATAAACTCGGCTGTTTCTCTTTGCTCTGTGTTCGACTCGGTATAGCACTCACAGGGTTTAATGATGAACAGAGATAATGGCCGGACTGCAAACAGACAAGGGAACAGCCAAGGGGGCAACTGGTGTCTGAACTCTGTTTCCCAACAGAGGAATGTGTGTTTGCATCCATAAACAGGAGAGGGAACATGGTAGAGAGGTTTGCATGTTAATCAATGTCTGCAGCAATGTTTAATTAAGATATTTCCATATCGGAGACCTGAGTTCACCTAAGAGAATAGTTTGAATATGCACAGTCAGGCTTTCATTTGGCTAATAAAATACAATATAAAGCAAATCATTTACCTTTGTCTCTAATGTGTCTTTCATTTTGCCATGGGCGATGGCAAAGGTTTTGTATTTATAATAAACTAACAAGAAAATGAGAGGGAATTGGAATTTCATTTCCTATATCCACAGAGAGCCTTCAGTGAATATAAATGATGAGCAGTCATCCAAAACAAACAAATTGTCAAACGTGAAGACTCTGGACGGACTCCCTGAGGGTCGCCCTGTTCCAGCTCCTGCTTCATTCCCCCCAGACCTGCAGTCAACTATGAAGAGATAACAGCTGGCGTATCAACGTCCCGTATGCCTGGGACTTCAGGGCAAAAGCCTTAGTAAGTAAAACTAGCCCATTTGCTTCCTTAAAACCCAAATGTAATACACAAAGTCTGACAGTGAAGAATCTGGGGAATACTTGCACACTTACTTGTTTTAAATAATGTTTCAAGGCTTCAATCCATCCCATGGGTGTACAGCGTGCTGCTGATATCTGCTCTTTTACAGCCTCGTCCTCACTCTCAGTGCAAAGTCGATCATTCAATATGTCAGAAAATGACAGGACTTTTTCATATCCAAAAGTCGTATTGATGTCAGTTCTCAGCCTTTGTATATACATGGCACAGGGACAAAACCTTCTTCAGTGTTGCTATCATGAAAATTGTTAATATCAATATATTGACAATAGCTCAGCTCATCTGTTGAAGCACGAACAAAACAAGGAGCTAACAGTGCAGGAAATGATGGGTTCTGGGAAGCTATTCACCATACAGTAATTACAGCTCTGCAAGGGAGATAATGATGTTGGATGGACATCGAACAAAAGATTGGACTTATAGCTTCTCGATCTAGTGCTGCTTTTCACATGAAATATTGTCCGCTTGCTGCTGTGGCAACAATAAAGTCCCATTTTCCACTGGCTCGCTGGCTTTTGCAGGAATCTGCTCAAGGACAAACAAGCCTTAAATTCATCACTTTTAGAGGTTGAGGATGAGGAAGAATCTGTGCTTTTATCTACACTAACGTCTTTATGAATGTAAATCTGAACTTGAAAAGTGTCAATACAACTTTTAGCAATCACATGATGGCATGACAGATTATGTTTGAAACTGCACTTGTTTATGTCAAGATCAGACATCATTGATTCCCTTGCACTAAAACGGTGTAAGCCAGCACTAAGAGGACACTAACAATAAACAAAATAATTAAAATGGCTTGGCAAGAATTTAGCTTGGTTCCTTTTTTTTTGGTGGTTTGATCTTCCCACAAGATAGACACGGAACATGAAAAAATAAACAGTTATATGTCAGAGGAAGAAAAGTCGAACCAGGAGGGCATCAACCAATACACAGCATGACCAACCATGAGTCAAAACACTTTGAGAGCATCACTATGTTTTAGAAATGTGTGACACTGAAAGGCAGATAACTGTCAGTGTCAAAACCTGATGTACTATAAGTTTAAAAGTTTCACGAGAGTCTATGGGAGAACTAACTTTTCATTGCTGCCTAAAACATACACACACATGGGGAAGACATCCCATCAGGCAGCAGAGTCGCTGTCGGCCACATTAAGTGCTGCTTTGTGTAAGTGACGTCTGCTGCCCGGGAAAAGATGCACTGACAAAAATACGCTTCAAACTGATGTGTCATGAGTTTCGTCTTCACACACCATCAAAGAGATGTTCCAGGGAAACTAGATGCCTAAAAAACAGCAAAAAATGTGTTCTTTCAATCCCGATTTGGGAGCCAGAGTCAAGAAGAAATACAATCTGATCTATTTCCTGCTTCAACAGCAAATCCAAAATAAAATAAACCCTCTATTTAGTTGTTTTTGTATGTCGTCCAATGTGCAGAATTATCTTTCACTGAGAGTAGCTGCAGGGATAATCCTAAATGCTGCTCTAACTGAGCTGTAGAAAAAGGCATGATAGAGAGATTGTTTTTATGTGGAAAGGGCAGCCAACTCCACATAAATGTGTTTTTAATGTGGCAGTTAAATAAACGGAGACATTAAGATACGTTTGTGCTTACGAATTCGGCTATATGTTGAGCCTCTGAAACCTAACATTGAAGTATGATGGCATTCTCAGCTGATATGGCGAGTCAGCTATATGTTTATTTACACATCCAGCTGTTGGAGAGCTAGTGTACTGTGAGTTTGAAAAGCTTTTTTGAAGAGAGAACAAAAACAGTAAAGTTGCCAGCTGGAAACAGTAGCAGAAAACTTGCTTTCAAGCTCTTTAAAGCTGAACACATTTATCAAAGCTGATTTAACACGTGGATATAAAAAGACTCTCCCTCTCAGTGTCTTTGTGTGTGTCTGCAGCTCTTCATATCTGTATCAAAGGATATTTTTGCAGTAACATGACCTATACTGCATTATCTGTGCTGTCAAAACTTGGCAACCGAATTGTGTGTTACATTGAACCCAACATGTACCATTACATAATCTGCAAAACACTGTTCTGCCTGAAATGGCCCACAACACGGTCCTATTTTAGCCGAAATAAATTGAAACAAATATAAGAAACTGTTTGGGTAACAATTACAACAGCTTGCTTTTTTTGTTGCCAGTTAATCAGTCTCTGCAAAAAGTACACATCCTTCAACGTATACTAGTCAAAATAAGCCAAACGCCATATAAACGCTTCCCTCTCTGTCATGATTCATGTGTTGCATAATCAGATGAAACAAAGACAGTGAGAGGTTTTGCTGTCAGTGCTTGTTAATCTGGCTGTTATAGTCTCAGGTTGGCTTTAGGCTTTCCAGAGGATTACTGTGTCGCACATATAGAAAACCCCAAGACAAAGAGACAGATGAGAGACAGAGGATGAGACAGAAGCAAGGCCGGTTCCTGGCATAACTTCACCCAATGGTGAGAAAGCAGTACTTATGCAAACACAAACCCTCACCCCAGCTCCCTGTAGACATATAGAGAGTTTGACACTTTCCTCCGGGACATTTGTTTGACACGCAGAGACACGCACGCCTGCACGTAATCGAACTGCACAGTTTCCAAACAGACATTTTATCTTGCACATCCTGTTTCCTGCGTTCACTGTTAGACTCCGACTGCAACATGAATGACAATATGTCAAGGACTCTGAAGGTCTTCTTTTATTCAGCATAATCACCAATTTCCTCCTGCAGGTTTTTTTTTTGCGTTTTTGAAATAAAAAGAAATACTCTATCTTTTTTTTTGGTTGCCACGCTTCTATAATTGTGATTAAGTGTGTGTATCAGAGCTTTTAAATTAGGACATTATGTTAAGCAAATTGAGATTGCACGGGTAACCAGCAGGCTGCTGATATCATGCTGTTTAACAGTATCTCCTCAGACACGGTTAGGACAATTTAATTTCCAAAACTCGTATTAATTAGAATTTCCATTCCTTGTATATATTTGGTATACTGTAGGGACGAACCTGTCTTCAGTGATGCTACAAAGAACGCTGAAATTTGGACATGATGGATTTGATAAGCAACCTAAAATGACCCCGGGTGTTTTCATCTCATCGGGATGTAAAAGAACGTCTTGATTGACATCTCACCGACTCTCCTTTACCTCTAAGGGCGGGACAAATTGTTCTGTTATCTCCATCATTGGTCAATGGAGATTTGCGTTAAAGAATACAAACAGTAGGTAAGAAGTTAACATGCTTACCTTTTGAAATCCTGACAAACACAAGGAAATAAAGGAGCTGTGCGTTTTGAAGAGTACAACTAGGAAGTACTTAATATGCAACAACATCTCTCATGTCACAATTTAATGCCAGCACACTTTTTTTTAATCCTAATTGGATCTTTGTAAGGGCACAGTGTTTTAAAAAAAGGAACCACATTGATATTTCAATCATGCACACAATAATATGCTGATCAGGTTTGGGATGGCAGGTGGAGTTTATCCAAAAAGCCCAAAACCATCAAAAAATAATTGACAATTAACATTTGAATACTAAATGATTTAATTCACAAGCAGCAGTTAACGCTGCTGCTGGGTTTGGATACGTTTGTCTATCCTGGTTTTTACTGCCCTTTGTGTTTTTCCTAAGCGAAACCACATGGGTATATGATAAGATAAATGACATGTCTGTTGGAACAATATATAGGGCCCATGGCTTTCATTGTTTTCCATTCTTCCCTGTTCATTGTAATCTATCTTATCAAATGCTCCTGTGGTTTGGTGTACTGAAAAACACAAAGAGCAGTAAAAATGAGGATAGCAGAGCTCCGAAGATTAATCCGGACCTATAGGATCCGAGCATCCCAGTAGAAGCTAGATCAATTCAATGCAAATAACTTTATTAGCATGACCATAATGACACACAGTATCGCCAAAGCTTTGTGCAGTATCACTCTCTGATCACTCTGTGGCCGATCAGACACATAGGCATTGCGCAAGTTAGATCTCAGAAAGGAGGAAGAGATTTAATACATTCTTATTTCAAAGAGAACATGTTTATATTTTCACTTTTCAGATTCTCCCACAGAGGTCTGAATCCATAAACTAACGATCAGAGAGTGAGAGTTTGTAGACACAAGTTATCACGAATCCTTCACTCCTCTCTTCCTCTAATCTGATAAAACATTCTTGGATGTAGTTGATGTATATTCTGATGTACTTGATGAAGAGTCTGGTGTTGTATTTTAACATGAGATATATGTTTGAATGTATCTTCAAAACACAACCATCCTAAGTCATAAAGCTTGTCAACCTATTGCTTGTATACACATACATCATTTTAAATATTCCCACCTGAGGAAGATCCAAGTAGGATTGTGACTCTAAATGTCACTTTTGTGGCATTGAGTAAGCTTTTTACTGATAGCCTTGCACCTACGTGATGTGCGTACTGTATACACATATTCATTGCTCCTGGGGTAAATGTTGTAAAGCCAAAAGACATCAAAATAATGACATCTAAGTAGTAAAAGCCATTTTCCATCAGCTAATGTATAAAGGTGGATGTTTTTGGTGGCAGGTGTCTTTGTAGTGATGTGTGTACGGTGCAAACATCTAAATGAATCACCTGACATCAAATGAAGGGCAGGTTTGAGAGTGTAACACCCATCTTTTAAGTTTTCCTCTGATAAAATTCTAATTAACATCAATCCCTGGTGACAAGTGAGCAGGGGCTAGGCTAAATGGGGTGACAAATTAGGTGATGCACTTCAATAGACATCTCTGTCAGTTTGTGACGGACAAGCATTGCTTTTCCCATCTGTGGACTTTCCAAACCAACGACTGTGCCTACTGCTGCAACTCATAAAGTCAATTTCACTTTGCTTAGTGTGACTGAGCTAAACTGGAAGTGACATGCTACCATTTGGTCCCTGCGTCCACTTTTGTCACACATCTGTCTTCATGTTGGGATGTTGGATGCAGCAGACTGTCGGGTACTGCTGCTCAAATGAATTGCTAAATCTGCAGCTTGAAATTGTGAGCGCCGGGCGTGTGGATACATCTGAAAGTATTCAGCCTCAGGAAATTACTGCACTCATCCTATTCACCTTCCCCTGTTTCAAACACACAGCAACATCCGCTAAAGAGTGCTTAACTTAGAATCAGTATTCCAGCTCATACCCTGCTATACGACTGAAGCAGGATGAATTAAAATGAGGACAGAAAATGTGGTCTCATGTCACCCCGGGTATAATGCAGTCTCAAGCATATCAGGGTGCCCCAGCTGTGACCATGCAGTCTTATCAATTCAAAGCCATGTAGCCCTTTCTACACACTTTTGCTCTCCCCCACAAACTGGAAAAAGAAACTCCACTGCATCTGGTTGCCAGAAATACTTTTCCTTCCGCAGACACTGAGTAGAGGAACGAAAATAAATCGGAGTGTTCTTTAAGGTCACAGCAAGAAATCACAGATGCTCCTGCTCCTGATTGTGACATGACTGCATGGAGTCTTCTTACACACACAGATAGAAAAAATAATCATAGGGTTCTTTTTTTTTTCTGCACTTGGATAAACATTCTCTTGGTTGTTTCCCTGCAGACACGCAATTCTTTTGAAAACATAGGAGAAAAATGTCCTTTGTCAAAATGTTATTATTTGAGACGAAGAAAGGAGGACGGCATTACTCACGATGACTCACTTTTAATGATCCTCTACAGAGAACAAATCTCTTGTGAATGTGTCATATTTACTTTTAAGCCTCCAGTCTCCAAATGAATCCAGCGTTATTTAACAAACACACCTCCGCTCCAGAGTTGGATCCTTTGGGCTTTGCCCTTTTGTGAGTCAAGGATTAGAGTCAGCATCCATAATGAGAGCAAGTAGGGATCCCGGCTGATCATTTCCTCATTGAACAAAAGGTCACAGATCAATATCTTTGTACAAGTTTGAAAAAGGGATTTTACATCTGCGGAAGAGAGGGGTGATTATCTGTTGATAATCAATAATTGATAACCACCCGTGCCCCCCATGAAGGACTCTTTTATTAAAGATATTCACAACAGCTATAGCAGAGATGAAACCGGTGACCCTGATATTATTGTTTCACAGCACCCACTGAAAAACAAAGGAGCCTGTGCATAAACAGAACACCTGCAAAGACCATCTTAAATTGAAAACCTTTTAGTTTTAAAATTGGCAATAAGATACAGAATTAAAACTAATGCTCGAACTGTGTGAAAGCATATGGATAATGTGCTGCAGCACAAAAATCGATACACTTAATAGCCACCTTACACTCCTTAATAGATATTGCATGTGCACTTTAATTTACATTCACAGCATATTCAGCTTCACCTATTAACATTTTTATTAGCATTTTAATATGCATGTGAGAAATTCTATTAATCATCATTTAGCCTTTGGTGAGGTTGTGGCCAAAGGAATCCCAGTATACCGGAATATAACTATTCTATTTCTACTATCATGTTAAATGTCTCCATATATGTGACACCACTGCCTGTCCATAGTTTTATGGACATGCTAATGGGTATTTATGAAAGGGATTTCTTACAAATATCCTGGCTAAAGGTTCTCCACTAAATACTATGCTTCCATAAAGGGAGAACGAACTCACAGGTTCATCCTAATCTTCTGGGAATTCACAGGTTTACTTAAAGTCCATTTGCTTTAATCCCTGTGGTTAATTGAAGGTATAACAGCTCTTTAAAATGTACGTTGCCTGCAAGCCATGGCAACAGGTCTGGTGAGACAGTATCTGCAATTAAATGACTAATTATAGCATCAGTTCAAGCTGCAGGTGAATTACAGCCTGATGGCTTTCTCTACTGGGTGAAAAACCTTTCCTGCGCTGCTCAAGTGGGAGGTCTTTGAAAATAAAAGAACATCTTCTGGGTCAAAAGTGAGTAAAAAATGTGGTTTCTACTGAAAATGTAATTTAATGAAGAAAAAAACCTATGAAAATATCCCCTATATTTCATTTACAAATGTAACCATACAACCCTATAGCATATCCCATAGGTCAATAAGCGTATAACCCACTAAAGGTTAATTCAGAGGACAAAACGTCTCTTCTCATAAAGATTAGTGAGCAAACAGTAGCTGTTACCGTGCAGTTGAAGCATCATATCACCGTATCTCCGTAAACAATCTTAGATCACAGTGCCCCCCTCTGGTCAAAGCCTAGTGTGTGGACATGGAGAATGAGTATTGATCAATGTGTTGATTGTAAGGTGAAAATCATCCACAAGGGTCTGACTGGAAGTCTCTGGAAACATTTTAAATATTGACTTTAATAGGGAGAGCGTAGAGAAGAAGCTGACAGTGTGTTGTTTGAGTTTCAAATTAGTTTTTGATGGAGGGATGAGCATGCATATCTAAACTCCTCCGACTGTGTTCCATCTTTTAGTACAGAACATATTCTTCTGAGCAGCCAAGTGTAAATACACAGACCTGATTTGATTATCCACACCAAAGCCTTCCATAAAAACAGTCGTGGTTTTGGAGGAAAGGATGGCATATTTATCCCGAAAGGTCTTATGTTTCTCAGCCCGCACTTGTTTTCAGGCATAAGGATTTAAATCTCTCTCTCCCACATGGGTGCCAAGAAAAATCTAAAAAAAGGGATCTAGGAATCTGAGATGTCTACCTCTGAGGGCTTTTTGTGCTTCGGCTCGAGAAAACAGAGCCAATTTATGCCTGGTCAAGCTTATTTCCATGTATTGCTTCAATTGAGCCTTTTTCCAATTTCGGGGGAAATGAGGACAATTTCTTACCTGGCTGCGGAAATCCATTTGGGAGCTGCAGACTGAACAATCAAGAGGGTCCCTGCTCGTATGAATATTCAATGTATGTTTATGCAGATATGATTTCATGAAATGACAGAATACATTCAGAAAATAGCTTATCAAAGTGTACTCAAATGTAATGCATGTGCACCGAATGAAATATGCATGACAAATTGGCTTCAGAGCACACAAAGCAGGCAGGTCCTCTGAACCTTTGCACAAAAGCTCATTGAAATTCCTTTCATTATGACTGTGGCACTACAGAGAAACAGAGAGGGACGGACGGAGGGAGATGAGTATAATGATTTCTGATTACAGATGCAGAGAGAGCTTTGCACCATGTACGAAAGATCATTACAAGTAATTATGCGATTTCACAGCTGAAAATTAAACAAAAACACAGGAGATGAGCATTTAGTCATTTTATTTACAAAAGTTACAGTTTGCCTCAATGCCATTAGGTATTATATATTCTTTACACGAAAACCTGCATGTGTGTACAATCCTCCATCTATCAGTGAAAACGCCAGACAAGTGCTATCCAAGCAGACGGTTTTAAATAGGTTTTGCAAGAATGCTAATAGAGTAATCTTAATTACTTTTCCCTGTTACAAACAACAAACAAACAAACAAACAAACAACAAACATGTTACCGAGCAGAAAAAGAAGCAGGAGTAAGAGGAGATTGAAACCTTTAAAACTCTCTCAAGATCTCTAATATCTGTCTAAGCGAAGGTCATAAACGAAGATCATCAACACTCTTAGAGACTATTTAACGTATTGACTAGTTTTGTGGCTTAAACATTTAGAAACTCTGGTGCATGCAGAACCCTTTCATTTTGTAATACTTAATATGATATAAACATTAAAGTAGATAACTTCTTTGCAAGCTTACCCTCTCAATCACACACAAATATAATTCTCATCAGCGAGGCAACTGAGATTTTCATTAATGGAAATAGGTCCATACCAAGTGTCCCAGCTATTTGCAATGGCTTCGATGTTCACTTAAATGTTCATGGGTTGTTGTCACAAGTAGTCTCTTCATCGATCTGCTGGAGGACAGTCACGTCACATAGAGGTTGGCTGGCCAGCTGACAGAAAACAGGGATATTACTCGTAAATGAAGCAGAAAATTAAATGTCATGATGTTCAGATTGATCCTGAACTCACCTTTGAACCGCATGTAGCATGAGTTACAGTGCAGCTGTTTGTTTCGTATTCTGACTTCAGCCCCAGCCTCCGATCCCCCGAGGTTAGACTTACAGTCGATGCACTGAGGAAGTTTAGGAAAGGCAAAAGTTTAAGAGCTATTCAATAGATTTTAAAGCTATACCAAAGTGACCAAGCCCAAAGGCGGAGGGATGACAGAAGCCCCTTGAGTTCATGTATAGAAAGAGAAGAATGAAGGAAAAAGAAGACATGACAGTCACAGATTTGCAGGAGGGATCTCTGTTGGACCCCAAGAGAAGACCAGCATTCTGGGAAAAATCAACAATTAAAGGTTGGTAGTAAGAGAGACAAAGTGAGGGAGGGGTTGATTAGTTTGGCTTGCAGGATTTGGCACAGACAATCTACTGCTGTAAATGGATCAAGACCTCGAGAATCACCAGGACATACCAGGTTAGTCATAAAAGGAAAAGAGTTTAAAGTGATCATGTTAGCGCTTGATAATTGGCCGAGTTGTGTTGACGACGTGCTCCGGGGAGGGGGGCCAACACGAGCCCAGCTCTCACCTTAAAACAGCTCAAATGATAACAGAGCCCGAGGGACTCGATGATCATGGCTGCTCCCTTTCCCAGCGGGGTGTCACAGAACGTACAGATTTTCTTTCCACTCACTGACCTGGATTACAGAACGCACAGCTGTGATTTCAGAGCGTTCCACACATGCATGACGCATGTATGTATGCAGACACACACACACACGCAAAACTCATGTTTACACATGACACGGCACACAGAAGGGTAACACCGATAAATCATTTGTTTGCTTTTGATGAAAATTGATTTTGGTTGAGGGTCAATCATGACCCCCGCTGAAATGAAGCAGCTCCATTTGAAACTTGAAACTTATCAAAAATAAAAGTGTTAATGTCATTTTCTCCATTTAACCTTCTTAATTAGTTTTTAGTCACCTTTACTAATTTATTTTATTTTCAGGAATAAAATGATGATCAAGTCATTTTTTATAACTTTTACATGGAAAAGATCTGGGAACAATTACATTGGATAGTATAAGCTGCTGATGCTTTACATCACATGAAAACAGAAACAGACGAATTAGAAACAACATTACTGTAGGAACAGTGGAATTAAAAAGGGTATCTGTAGCAAAAACAGGATAGTAGATGATTGTCAACCTGTCAACGGTGAAATGGAGTGTAAATATAAGGAGGACATAAAACAACAACACTCAAAAACAACGTCATATTTATAATACATCCATAAGTAGAACAAGTGAAATCAGATGAAGTTCAGTTGCCCCTCGCCACCACTTTCTTCCCCATACAAAGTTATGTTTCCACAACACCACCTGGACTATGAATATGGAACCCAGTATACCAGTGAGAGGTTAGAGGCAGCTGTTGGGGGTGTTAAGCGAAGAAGCACTGTTCATTTTACCTGCTCTGCGGCGGAGGGGCGCCTGCCTCCGACGTTGGCTCTGGAGAAGTGGCAGGTGACAGAGAGGAAGGAGAGGGGGAAGATGACTGCCGGGACCAAGGGGATGAGGGGGTTCCTGCCCCGCCTCTGAGGGAGCCCATGGAGGAGGAGGAAGGCAGGGT
This sequence comes from Eleginops maclovinus, assembly GCF_036324505.1. Taxonomy (NCBI): domain Eukaryota; kingdom Metazoa; phylum Chordata; class Actinopteri; order Perciformes; family Eleginopidae; genus Eleginops; species Eleginops maclovinus. Next base: position 7,552,424 of record NC_086355.1, read on the forward strand.
AGAGGAGACGGGACGCTGGGCCCCATGACCACCACCGTAAAGGGAAGTGCCGCCAGAGTACGGCGCAGAGTAGTTTTGGGTTTGGGAGTTGCTTCTGGGAGTCCATGAGGAGCGCCAGGAGTTATAGGAGGTGTCCAAGTTGTCAAGAGACTCACCTCTGCAAAGCCAACCCACACCACACCCACGTTAGCCCGTAAGAGGCATTTAAAAGGTCTGGCTACAAACTTTGGAACTCTTTTAATGTTTAAATATTTTAGTAAAGGTCAAATTTGCCAAGTCGGAGTTGTAGCCAGACTTATAAAAGTTTCCATCCTCACACATTATAGGAAATTATTGAAAAGGCCAACCACCATCATAACACAACAGGGTTATTTTACTCTCATACAATGCTGGGGAGACTTTACCTGCGCATTGGTGCTGCGTCGGACTCCTTGGTGGTGCCGACGGTGGCGGAGTTCTGTCGGATCCAGCTTTTGTCCCTGAGCATCGGAGTCTTCTTCTTCATCTCGTTCAGGATCTGCTGGCGCTCCAGCTCCGCCTGAGACAGGGACTGCTTACTCGTCCTGTCACCCATAACACTGCCCGTCACTGAACCCAGAGGGGAGAGATAAACTTTAGAGGAAACATCCTGGGAAGTCAAAAATAAATCATCACTGGCGTGGGAAATTGGAGAAAAAAAAGTGACGGAAAGAACAAGATTGTGATGATGTTGATACGATGATGTTTCCCCATTCTTGATTTGACCTTTTTTATGAAGTGTAATTCAATTATGGAAGCAGAGAAATTACCCTGCAATCAATCAGTTAATTATTTTCGCTGCCTGTAATTTTCCTGTTGGCCGAACAATTGATTTACCAAATGATTGTTAATCAAACAGTTTTGATTTGGTGACATTTAATAATTGACTGATCATCATAATGGGAGCGGATCGGGGCCGAGCCCACCTCTCTCCGGCTCTCTGTATCTCATGGCATTGAGGATGTTTCTCCTCTCCAGCTCCAGCTCTGATGTAGCCCGCTGAATCTGGGCCTGTTTATCTCGTGCATTCCTCGCCTGCTCTTCCAGCAGCCAGTGAGCCATGCCCCCCCGCTGCCCATACACACCTACAGCAGATTACAGCTCACATATACTGTATAATATGCACACGTACGTGCAACAACATGTGTACATTGAGTCCTTTGAAAAAAAAACAAGTATGAAAAGAAACACGGACCAGAATTTGAATAATCTTATATTCCTGCTCTCGCATTTTCATCCAATTCATCACTTTTTAACTTTAAATCAATACAAACGTACCTTTTCTCTGAGGTTTTTCATCTTCATCAAGCTGGGGAGATGATTGAGATTTTGTCCTGTCAAATAGAGGAAAATATCAGTTAGAAAAACTAATCATCATTTTGATAGAAGCCATATATTTAACAAAATGTTTGTTGACAAGTCCCTAAGTTGTTATGAGAAATAGCAGTTATTAAAGGTTATATAAAGAGACTGCACACCAATCACAAGCAACTCTCATCTCAGCTGGAGACCGAACCACTTGCTGGGGGACTTTCAAGTTTAAGAGAGTCTACACAGAGGCATGTTTTTGAATGATTTGGTTCAAATAGAGCCAGAAAGACAGTGCAGTAAATACTTTGACCTCTCAGCTATGCAGTAAATATGTTCCAATGTTTATGTACTGAGAATTGTTTTGTACAGAAACACGATTTGCTACTTGTGATGTCAAATTATTTATCTGGTTTGTGTGACAAATTGTTCTAAGTGGACTTGTTGTTGTTGTTATTGAATGCTTGTGCGAAATAGTTTTGGTATAAAGAAAAAGAAAAAGGTGAACCTGGAGCTACAAATGTGGAGTTTCTAACATGAAGTTAGTTAGTATTAGTTTAAATACAACTACTAACATTTGAAGTCCTTATATTAAGCAGTAAACAGACATTTATTAAATGGTTGAGCATGTAGTTGTAAGCTGATAAGTAAGGATAACTATCCCTTATGGTATGAACACACATTTTATTTATAAACTACAACTGAGTTTTACCAGATCGTCATACATTATACAGCAGCCTCAAGTGTCCACAGAAGGGGTTTTAGTTGGTGAAAAATACATTAATCAACACTTATATCTGCGTCAAACTACCATTTATTAATGCATCATATACTTCAGAGCTCATAAATACTAAACTTGAGGACCTAAATTAAAGTGTTGCCAATACAACCTGTTAAAGTCATTATTCAGACACGCTATAATAACTTGTAAGAGATAGTTGTTAAGCACTTTTAATTATATTATGGTATGAAGCAAGCAGGTGCTATTAGTGCAAGAAGCTATTACTCTATACAGAAAGTAGCATTATGTTATGACTGCAGATGCACTTTGAGTAATGCAAACACAGTCCGTCCTGTACAGTACTAACCTGTCTGTATAGGACAGAGACGGCTGGACATTGGCAAAGCCATGGTAGTCACCAGCCCTTTGGTAGTGTGAAGGGAGGGGTGAGACAAGCGTTACAACACAAAGGTGGAGGACAAAGCACATGCAAACACATTAGTTGCACTTATGTTAATGCAGAGACAAAAAAGCAGGTTATGTTTTCTACCTAAATGTGTTTTTATTAACATGATGGACAGATGAGTGAGTAAAGGGTTAGGGTTTTTAGAAGGAGCAGAGTCAACACTGACCACTGCTGCTGCTGGGCTCTCTCCTGCTCTCTGCGCTGCTGCTCTGCAAATTCCTGCCGCCTCCTCTCCTCCTCTCTCCTTTTCTGCCATCTCAGCTCTTCCTCCTCCCTCCTCTTTCTCTCCTCCTCCTCCTGCCTTTCTTTCTGCTTTCTCTCTTCCTGAAGACGCAGCAGCTCACGCTCCTCCTCTTCCCTCTTCCTCCTCTCCTCGGCCTGCCTTTGGCGCTCCTGCTCCTCCGCCTGTCTTCGGCGTTCCCGCTCCTCCTCCTCCAGCCCTTGGCGCTCCTGTTCCGCCTTCCTCTTTTCTCTTCCTCTTCCCATGAAGGAAAAGTTGGCTGGTTGAAGGGGGAGAGGGGTGAGTGTGGGCTGAGGCTGTGTCTATCCACCACCAGGCTCTCGGGCTGCTAGGAGAAGGAAGGACAGAAAGAGGAAGCATATAAAACAGGAGGCCATGAAATCGTTTAACCTCCAGGAGGAACTGCAACGACAGTGGAAACACTCATGTCCTCCCCTGAGGTGACAACCAGAGAGTGTTTTGAAATTCCAATTTAGGGGGAATTTTTGTTGCAAAAATAGCCAGACATGTTGTAAGTTGAATCAACATGACTAAACATTAATCTGCTATATTTTTACTCATCTTCAAAGAGCTCCACTGTGACATGTTTACATGCTTCAATGTTCAAAAAGAACTATATTTATCTGAAATAAACGAAGGATCAGGATCAGGATTGGGATTGCCATTTACATGCATAAAAACACTATATAAGAAAGGATAGGGGCATCTTTAATGTGAAATTAAAATGCATGATACAAGCCAAAAATAACAGCTCTTTTATCCTCCAGCTTTAGAAACCCCCCTGCGGTTTTTGGTGTTGGGCCATCATTTATACACAATCAAATGTTTTCTTTACCTCTTGTTCGTCTGCGCTGTCGGCAACCTCCTGCTGAGCCTTTATCCACTCCTCCTGCAACTTCTCCTGGTCACGCTTATATTTCTCCTGGATAGAAAAGCAAAGGAAGGGTTATCAAAGGTCCTCCAAGTTGAATCACATGCATGTACATATAATTGTATGGTCACATTGTACAGTAGGAAGAAACAGTCATAAAATAGAAACAAAAAATACCGTAGCTGTATAATATTCAGATAATTCCAACCTCACCTACATGTTATCTAACCACACTAAAAAGTGTCAAGCTTGCCCAGGGCAGGCAGTCTCCCTGGCTTCATGAAATCAGGCCGTGTTTCCAACAGGGAATAAGATCGGAGGAGTAACAAGCATTCCCGGCTACAGCACTCTGTTTGTCCAACTTTGATCTCCATCCAGAAATAGACCCTCAGAAAATGTTTTGACAGTATTCTACTACATTTAAGTTGGATACTCGACAGATGCTTTACTTTAAGCGGCCAGAGAGCCCCTTAGGGTTTTAGTTTTTTGCCTATTAGGAGCCGTCAGCCTTGATTGTGAGGATCTCCTAGCCTGTCATTTCAAGCTCTGTTTCTTGTCCCTTTTTGTCGGATAGAGCACACATCAGATGTACAGATGGGTGTTTTATATCAAATAGATTTAGCTTCATTTCAGTTTTATTACTGGACTGTACACATCAAATTTCAAGGATTTTAGGTACACCTAGATGATCCAGTTTAATACAACAGTCATTCAATCAATTCATTAATGAAGAAGGTTACAATGATGTGGTTGAAACTGATTGAAGAGGTGTTGATTCAACGTTATAGTCATTTTAGTTGGTGTTGGTTTTAGTTAGCTGGTTAGGTGTACTTTTTTGGTATGGTAATATTGCAATGCCATAGACTTAATATAGTGCTATCCTTGTAATCAGAAAAAAGATTACTGCAAATGCTAAAATGTGCCTTACAAGGATATAGATCAATTACAACTAAAAAACTAAGATGTTAATTACATTTGATTGTGTCGTTTTTTGGCTTTAATAGTATTTCATTCGATTGGGGATTTTTAAAACTCAATACCCTGCATTCATTTTCAGCATATTGTCCCTAATAATGTGTACGATACCGTCGTTCTATATGAGTGTGTCTTTGTGTACCTGTAGGAGGCGCTCCTGCTCCTTATGCCATTTCTGCTGTCTTTTACGCTCCTCTTCTGGGTCCCAGGACCAGCGGCTGGAAGAGGTAGTGATTGGGGGAACAGGTATCTGCAGACCGAGAAAATCAACATGCAGTATAAATGCACTTGCTTGTATTTATCAATAAGGCAAACGGTTGAGTTTTTCTTTCATCGTACCAGACTAACTGTCTGACACTGTAACTGACTTTGCAGTATTGTCAAATCTAATGGATTCAGAGCACACTGTACAACATATTTTCTTCTCGGACATTTGAGTATTCATGCTTCCTGCAATCCAAGAAGACTATTGGCTGGCTAAAAGGCTGGAGAAGCACAGTGAATCAGAGTCTGAAGTAAAGTGGTGCACATGAGATTCTTTATAATGGTTCTCGACTTTGGAATAACTGTGGATTTAAGGATATTGTTCTGCTGCAAAAGAAAACAAATCAAAAGAGAACAAACTGCCATTCATGCACTGATAATACTACTCACATCTGGCATTGCAGACTCTGATCCTCCTTGAAAAGAAAGACAATCATATGGTCAATACTTCTGACACGGACAGAGAGAACAATGATGTTTACCTCAAGATCAAATACTGTAGAAGCACAGAGTTGACATGCCTATGAAAAGTTCAAATGACTGATTTTCTCAATTCAAGATCAACCACTAGTTGACATTTACATTGGATTTCAGCCCACACTTGTAAATATAGGAACATCAATAAAATGATTGTGAGTACAACAAGAGCAAACTCACTGAAAAAACACACATGGGCAGCATGCATACTTAGGATGCATACAAGTACAGCGCAGCCAGAAAGGTTAACAAACACTTCAATACATGCATGCTAAAAGAGCAACAGGAATGCTTTTTACTTCATGCGCAGCAGTGTGAAAAGTAACCATGTGTTAAACCTGGACGCCCTCATAAAACCCCCACAAACACTTCAGGACTCAAAGAATGGTAGTTGTGGTTGGTACGCTGGCCTAATGTCTGACATGCTGTACAACATTTGGAGCTTTTATTCTCAGAGTGTGTATATTTTCTTCAAATGTTGTTTTGGGTCTCTTTTTCACTTCGAAAATTCAATGAACTGATGGTTTTATACCTTCATATTGAACATAACAAAGCTAAACAATGTTAGTTGGGTTTGAAAGGAGAAATTTGCCCTAAATATCACTAGACTCCCTTGGTTTGAAAAGCATGTCAGTGTCCCAGATTGTACCAAGCGAAGGTGAGGAGGTCACTGCACACTCAACCCTTTTTACCACAGAGGTAGACCAGCGCACTGACACTGGACCCTGAGCCACCTGAAGGAGGGAAGTGGCACAGCACAAAGGTTACACTCTGGCACCAAACAGAGCTATAGAGGAACCTATTTTTATCCTGACAGCTCATAATCAATTGATAATACTTGAACACGAAGCTGTAAATGATAAGAAACATGCACAACTCCCCTGAGAATCAGAAGAATGAGACAGTGAGACAAAAGCACAGAGAACCCAGCCACCAGATAACACAGATATCTCATTACCATTATTATTAAGAGTCATCCGACCCCAATTTATTCAATGTTTTTACCTTTTTCAAAAAACTCTGACCTCCGTTTTAAGTTTTTCAAAGATATGGGTTCTGACTCTATATGAGAGATGGAAAACAGTGAGGAGAAAAACATGTTTTACCAGGTGATAACATCCTATCCACTAATACATAGATTATACAAGTGTTGCTTAAGATGTATTATAATATATTTCAGTTTATGATGCATCATTTTGTTACATAACACAGTAAATGTCAATCATTTTCTATCCATAATAGTCCAAGTGTCTGCAAAAAGTTGCTCCCAGAACTTAGTAAACAAGATTACATCAATATATGTTTTTGTATTCAGTACAGAAATAGAAATCCATTTCTGACCTTTCTGATTGTGAGCTCTGCTCTTTACCTTTGTTCCTCATGGTCACCGGCTGCTCACGGAAACCTCCATTAACTCCGTTTGAAGCCACATCCTGCAGGGAGACATGGCAGGGTGCACGCTCATTAAAGGGACTCGACACAGGAATAAAACTTGATCGAACCTGAGTTCATTCTGGGTCACTCACGATGACGGGGTAGGCGGGGGCCTCTTTGGTTTCCAGCTTTTCCATGGAAGTGCGTGAGGTGAAATCCAGGCTGGAGCTGACCGCGTTTGAGTCAGAGGAACCTAGAAGTATCGGATGATCCATACTGGTCAGATTGATGGTCTTATGGCTTTGATATGGCAGGGAAGGTTGATCTGTGTCCCAGACAATGCAACGGCAAAAAATAGGACGTGTTTGTTTGCACTTAAAACAAACTTTTTTCTGTGAGTGCAGAAGTCGTTTGTATATGTGAAACTTTGACACAGAATTGTTTATTAACATAAAATCTCTATAAAGCAAGGGACAAGGTTGCTGTTATGGTGTTATTATAGAGAGCAGCAGGGTGTGACAGAGAAACCTTCCCCAACCATGCAGCCTATTAAAGCCTCCATAAACCCAAACAGTGTTTCTAACAGGCTCACAACCACTGGGCTTCACTAAAGTATTCTAGCAAGTACTGTGTGTTAGTTCAAGTGAGCTACTCCGGGAGGTGTATTATTATTTGAAAGGACACTGACGCAGTAAGTTATAAGTAAGCCTGTTATACTAACACTGTGAAAACTAAAGTGGGTTAGTTCTCCACAAGGAAAAAACCACAAGGATACAGAGAGGAACGCTGATGAGTAGAAATAGGAGAAATGGAAAAACATGACAAGAAAAACACACAGGGGAAAAAATGGGAATAAGAACCACTGAAGTCACCAAATAACAGTGTACTCTCGTCAGACGAGAAAAAAAAGTCACAGGTCCTTCTCCATTTAACTGTCAAGAAATCATTCATGGATGATTTCACAATAGTTTACGGACCAATTTAAAATGTCAAAACGGTTTAGCAACACTAGAAGCATAAGCAGCACTGTCATTCCAGGAACTCAACCCTTAAAGTGGTTCAATTGATTCTCACGCCAACAAAAACCACACCCACTCAGACAGACAGCGTTAATAGAACTCACTGTTCTTGCCATGATGGCGTATATCCATGACCAGACTGCCCTCCTGAAGAGCCTCCTCCATGCAGGACTTCCAGTCTAGGTAGCTCATTTCTGCCACCTGCTGCCCGTTCACCGCCAGCACCTCGTCTCCGACATGGAGCTGGCACATCTCTGCAGTGCTGCCTGCATGAGACGGAGCAAAACGGGATCAGCAGCAGAGAAAGTGCACAGTTTTACCCTTGCAGGGAAATGGCTGTTTATCATTTATAAGAGTTTAATGTTTGTGCATAAAACAGTGGTTTACAAACTGTTTTCATTCTCAGCAGAATAATCCTCCACATTTGGAAGTGACATTTAAAAATCTGATTCTAATCCACAACAAAAACCTTCCCAAGCTTTAAGATTTGGCCTGACATGAAAGTCACTTGTGTAAAAGAATTCGATCACTTCAATACAACAAGAATTGTAATTAAATAAAAGAAGCATCTTCTGCCTCAACCAATATTACCATCTTTACTTTTTTGTTGCCAACCATCAATGTTTTGTTTCTTACTAATGCTATTGTGATTTTATTCATGTACATGTTACATATTTTGTTGTCTTATATCATGTTTTCTCTCCCCTGTGTCACAACACTGGCACACAATTGTAATAAAAGTGCGTAGTCCTTAAATACATCTGTAGTGAACCAATTGACGCTTCAGTACGCTGTCGGTTCAAACTGGTGTGATAAACCTGCTATTGTGTTCATGCATTGATGTTGGGTATTACAAGTGTTAGTGGAACGTAACTAAAATACATGAGATACTGTGAAGGTGGAGCAATCTCAGTAGAAAGAGAGGCACAGGCTCTGCAGATCTGACCCAGATAGATGCTGCCCTACATAGGTCTGGCGTCACCACTAAAACAGACCTAAAAACCTGCTGACAACTACCCAGCAGGGCCTGGATGTAAAGTACAACAGAGCCAAAATTACCACTGTATCTGTGTTTACCACTATCAGTCAGATAAGACTAATGCCTTTCCTTTTTATCACTGGGAATGTTGGAGTTTAGGGTTGGTAGTTTGGCTGACCAGCACACGTCATACTGGCTGCGAATACAGTTCTACCCATAAAATCCTAATGTGTTTGTTTCAAGTTGTTTCTAACAAATATCTCAGTGGTTACCTGGCTGGATGGTGGTGACACGAGCTCCTGTGGAGTCCCAGGCTGCCTGGAAGCCAAAGTCTTTGCTGCTGTTGGGCTTCTGGTTCAGGCTGATCCGCATCTCAGAGTAGTTCTCCTAGAAACCAAACACCAAGACAGGTGAGAGGAGATGAACCAAAATGATTCATAAACACAACAAAACCCAGCTTTAGGTGCAGAAATGTGGTCCTGTCTTTCCATCACTCTGGATCTCGGCATGTGAGGTTGTGTGTCTTTGTGTGAACCTGGCCAGCGTTGGCAAGAAAGCCTTGTATTAATCATTTATGGCTATTCATCGAATGCCAACCTGTTGCTTTTGTTTTATTACTGCAGAACAGCACTTTATTATTCTCAGTTATATTTACCACAAAGCTAAAAATACGTCAGAGTCTGTTTGCATTGTCAGTATAAAATACAATATGTGAGAAAATAACTTCAATATGAAAGCTGGTCTTTTCTTTAATAGAAATTACCTGGCTAATTTCTTTGGCTGGAGCAGGACTGACTGGAGTTTCACTCCTGACTTGAGGAAGGACAGGTGAGACACTCTTAGTAGAGGTCACGCTCTTCACGGTGGTCTTCTCTTCTTCTTCCTCCTCCTCTTCCTCCTCCTCCTCACTGCTGTGAACTGAGCTGGACTGAGATTGAGCCTCGTCCTCAGAGGTCATGAATTGGTGATAGCGGCTCGGCACTGTCGACTTCTTGGAGACATCTGCGCTGCCGTTGACACGCTTCGGAGCGGTGTCCGTCTGTACGGCCTAAATGCAGATTGGGAAAGATCGAGAAATAATTCATATTGTGACATTTATTTGATCAACTCACTGCTGCTGATTGCAAAATAATCAATTCAAATGTGTGGGATAATATAATTGAAAACTCTTTAATTGACACAATTGTCACCTGACGGTCACTAGCTGACCTGATAGCACAGTAACAGTAATGAATGTGAGGGAGGCTGTAAATAGCAGCTCTGTCAGTCGAGTTAGCCTTATAAAAACACCAGATTCATACATTATTCACAAGGTAATCAGATCGGACTCTAGGGTAACATTGATACACTCAAAACAAATAACACCGTACCAGACCAACAACATTTATCCTGCCAAACAAACACTGTCCCCTCATGCCCTCAGCTGTCATTCAGCCCTTTGTCCTGCACTGGTAGTTTGTTTTTAGTTGTATAAATGTCCAGTACTCACTGTGAATGGTCGGGGCAGTGAGCTGAGGCGGGATGACTGGGTCCCGAAGGGCCTTGCGGTGACAACTGAGGTTATACGTGCGCTATCCGATTTCTGGTAGCTCCTGGGTAGGGAGGCGGAAACCCGAGACACCCCGGGAGGCTTGGGTTCCATTGAGCTGGTCTGTGGTTGTTGTTTGTACAGAAAACCAGAGGAGGGGGCCCCCACCTCAGTCTGTATGCGCGACAATGGGCGCCTAGGCTCCAGCACCTTTTGTACGGAGCTAGAAGAGGAGATGACTGTGGTTGTGGTCTCCTCTGTCTTGACTCTGCTTTTGCGTTCTGTGACTGGACTCCTCTGTAAAGGTGCAGCAGTTGGAGACTGCGATCTGCGGCTGCTGGGAATGATGCTGGGAGTCAAGGTGGGGGTGAAGGTGTTTGTGGTCTCCTCTGTCTTGACTGTGCTTTTGCGTTCTGTGACTGGACTCCTCTGTAAAGGTGCTGGAGAATAAGATCTGCGACTGCTGGGAGTGACGGTGGGGGTCAAGGCGGGAGTGATGGTGGTTGTGGCGTAGCTGCCTGCAGAACTATCCACAATGTCAACTTTCCTTGAGGTGGGAGGGGAGGCGGCCCTGCCAGTAGCTGGGGTGGCAGCGTGGGGTTCGACCTCTTTCAGAGAAGACTCAGAGGAATAGTAAGGAGTGTCAATAGTGTAGCTCCTGGCAGGAAAGGTGTGGGTGCGTGGGGAAAGGACAGGTTTATCAAATACGTCGTCGTCGTCCAGGTAATTCAGAGATCCTAAACGGCTGCCGATGCTGTTCCTTCCTTTATTTTCTCTGTGACCCAGACAGAAATAAAGATGTAGATGAAAAGGGATAGAATTTAAGAAAATAAAGTGAAAATGTGACATGAAGGAGTGTGAGTGACAGGAAGGACAATAGAAAAGTACAAGTTGAAAAGAGGAGAGGTGGGGCAAAAAAAAAAGATGCGGCTTGTTATAAACCATGATTAAATTACACTTTCACACTGACTGAAGGCACAATGACTCCTCAACCACTCCTGCACAATTATCCCGTAGTCTCTGCCTATAATACAGAGCTTTACTTTTATTACCTTAGCAAAGGATCCCCCTCCGAGGGTAAGAGGAAAATATTGGAACAAGTTATTTAATGCAGAAGCATTTAATCTATCAATAACATATCTTGCACTCATTAGCACCTATGAAGGTGTGCTTTCTCTTACCTCTCCTCTTGCATCTCCTTGAAGGTCTTAGACCTTCTGTTGTTGCTGCTGCTGCTGCTGCTGCTGCCGCTGTACGTGATCTCCTCTATCTTCTCCCTTTCCTCTTTTTTCTTCACTATATCAGAGTTGACACTCCTGCGCCGGTTCTTCCATTTACTCAGGTCCTGCAGAAAAAGTAAGCATAGATCACCTCATGCACCATTTTGTAACAATTCAGCCTGAATCAAGATAAAAAAGACTTGTTGTGTTGCAAGGCTGACTGTACAGCTGGAGGGAGTAAAGTTGAGAATGAGAGAGAAAGACAAAAAACAGAAAGGGCTTCATTTGAAGGTGTTCTATTTGTGTGCTTTAGGCTCCTCCCGGCTCACTTCCCCTGTGTATTTGGGACTGTGTGACCTAAATGCTGCTTAAAGACTCTATTATTTAGCCATGACACTTACCGGACGGCTGAAAGACACACCATCGTCAAAGCAAGTCACACAAATATAAATAACTTTTTATTACTTTTAACTCATATACCTTAAAAAGATCACATGTGATGGATCACTGCTGTTTAAAACTAGAGCACCACTCCAAAACAACATTTTCCAAGAACAACTTTCACTGTCAAGTCAATTTAAGATGGATTAATATATGTATTTAATTATTGGTAGGTGTCTGTCTTACACCATCCGTCCATATAACATCATGAGACCACTTCACTTGAATTATACTATTAGTATTTACAGGACGTGGCGTTTCCTGCCTCAGACACTGATTTGGAAATGAGGGCAGTCCAGAGCCAGAGGGCAGTGCTGCACCAATCACTGTCTATCTCTGTCTCTGGCTTCTATCTAAACAGCCCTCTTTTCACCCTGCGGGCACAGACTGCAGCACGACACCTGCTCTCTGATAGCCGCACAGATCCTTTCAGATCATGCGCTCGACTTTCACTAACAACAAAACTTCTCTCTGCCAGAGTGAGCTTGTCTCGATTCAGATAAACACAATGTCAGAAACATAAAAGGTAGTACTCACATCCTGCCACTTATCCTCACTTTCCCTTGTCTTCTCACGATACTTCTGAAGCTCTTCGTATCGAACCTGCCGGATGAGGTTGGAGTCAACCTGGATATCGACTGCTGATTTACTCCTGTGGAAAGAAAGAGTTGAAAAGTGTTTTAAAAACAACTAGGGTATGAGCAAAGATAAGTGAGAAGGGTTAGTTTGGTTAGTCTGGATATCCTTGCACAAGCTATACAAAAGGTTAAAAAGTTAGCAACATTTTTAATAATATTACAATTTCAAGGTAGAGTATGCATCCACCGTGTCTTACCATCACTGTAGCAAAAAAGAAACACCATTTCAAACCAAAATAATCAAAATATTTCCCACCTTTCTCCTCCCATCCATGTTTTTGGATGCTCATAATAAGTCATGTAACCTGCTACCAAGTGTTAGTTTGCAATCACAGCACACGAGTCAACCACAACAAAATGTGGAGTGATGTAAGCTCAGTGGGTTAGTAACACATATCCAGCCCTTCCCGTCATGCAAAAATAGCGAAGTCACTCACTGCCATAAAAAAGAAAAATGCACTTTGTCCCAACTTACCCAATAAGGCCTGTTATGATTTGCTATCAGGGTGCTCAGACCAGTGCTCAGTCATAACTCTCACTGGGACACACCAGTTTAGGTAGATGACCCTGCGTATTTGCTATTGCACGCATCTTTTCACTTTATTGTGTTGTCCATAGAGCTCTGCAGAGCAATGAATCCCACCCCCCACACCCCCCCCGACCCGCATCACCCTGAACTTGGCCTTGTGCCATACAATACCCTGTGTTGTGTGTCAGCATTTAGCAGCTAGTGAGTGAGAACAGCAGCACAAAAGCAGGGTGCAGCGAGGTTCGACTGTAAGAGGCCAGAGCAAATGCAAACGTGCCACATTCCTGGGAGCCCGTATCAACTCACCCGTCGATACTCTCTTGCATATCCCGCTGTCTAGGGAACCAGAGAGAACCACAACACAACAAAGTCACATGTCTGCAAAAGAGCCAATGAGGCTGAGAGGGATCTGGTCAAGAACTTGAGGCAATTACCGACTGTAAGATCAACTTATTCCTAGCTGGTGTGATACAAATGAATATGAAAAGCCAGCTAAAACATGACTGAGCAGTTTTAAATCAGAGTTTAAGTTGTGTATAGTAGGCTTACAGCTCAGTGTTACCTTTCCTTTTCCTGACACTCAGTGTATAGACACTTATGGTTCCTTAAACAAAGCTGTCTTTCTGAAGACTGCGACATGATGTCACTGGAAACATGGCTTTACATATGGACGTGAAGTAAATCCAGATGGCATTGACTCCAGGTTAAATGGTTGCTTTGTGTGTGCTTGTGTGTGGCTGTTCATGAGCAAACACTAGAGTACAGACTTGTGTTCAGGTTACTATGGAGTCCATGAGTCGCGTCTTCATAGCTGTGGGGAATTTCTATAGGCTTTCATGGTGGGGCTAACAGGCAGGACTACATTAGTTTACCGAGCTTGGTGCTGTCAGTGGGTCCAGGAAGTTATGTTTGGATATTACTCAGGATTGAACGCTTCCACACTCTCATGCTGATGCACTTTGAGCTTTACATGTCAGTGTGAAGTTCCCCCTGCTTAGGAAATCGACATTGACCTCTGACCAGATCAGTGTTACTGTATGTGTTCAGTGAGGTTAACAAATGGCCAATTGAGTCCATAACAAGATCATGAAGTCTAACATTTTCTTTATTAAGCTTGCAATATTTTTTCCATTCACAGGCAAACTCTGATGGGAAAACAAAACCAAAGATACAACTCTGAATTTAGGTCTCTTCGACATTTTCTAGATGTACCAATGATAGATGTCTGTTCTAAAATCACACTTTAAAAACACAGTACCAGTAGGTATCATTTCGGAACCCCATTGAAAAACGAGATGGTGCATCTCAAAGGGTTTATCCTAATAAATACATTTCTATATCATTTCCACGCGAAAGTAAAATGAACCTTTTGCCATCATGCAGAAAAACTACACCAATGGCCCCATGCTTACAATGTCATAGGGACTTTCATAACAGTTTATTTCTGGCTGGAAAACCTTTTTTTAAACATGAAATAACAACAAACATTCAAAACACAGAAAGAAATCTGAGGTGTTGCTGCTCCTTCATTGCAGTGTATATGACAGACCCACTGAATGCAAAAATTCACCTACAAGATTTTATAACGAAGAGTTGAAATTGATAGATATCAAATCTATGGCAGCCTTCAAACTAATCGTTTAACAAGTGGGATCAACATGCAGTCTAGACCACACCATCAGACAGAAAGAACCTCAAGACTGGCCCTTATGAATTTTCACGGTCTACAAGGTGAGGAGAACCAACAGGCACTGTTACATCAATCTGTTTCAACGACCTCAGAGCAGCCAGCCTCTCCACCATGAGCCTCTTCTTATGTCTCAGCTGACTGGCTTCCCTGATAGACTGCCATTTCTGCAGGTCACCTTCGCTACAGTAAGAAGGCACTAAGGGTGTCATCATAGAGCTCTGGCTCTGATCAGAACAAACTCCAAATTTCCTGACAAGCATGTCATCCGTTTTAGGACGCATCTCATTCTCAGCCTCATTCTGTTTGTCTGCTGCCGCCTCCTTGGTCAGAGGACAAGGGGGGCACAGGAGTCTGGCTTTTAGGTCAGGAGGCAGATCCCACGGCTCTGGGATGGGCATAGGGGCGTAGTTGTCAGGGGCCCCTGAGAGTGGCCGCTGTTGTTGAGCCTGCTGAGATTTCTCCTTACGGTAAACAACATCATCCTGCTCGATGTCGGGGAACTCATTCTCCTCGGTGACGCCGTGTCGCTGGGTGATGATGTTGAGTTGCGGCTCAGAGGTGTAGCGACGACGGTAAGCAGACAGCTGTGTCTTCATCAAAGCCATGTCTGTGTTGGACTGGAAGGCAAGGGTTCGCCTGGTAAACATGTCATCATTCTCCAAATCAGGGATAATGCTCTCATAATCAAAGATGTCTGGAGGCTCCCGGGGGTCTTGGCGCCCTAGGAGGGGCCACCTCTCACATTTGACCAGCCTGGGACCCGAGGCAGGGTTCACTGGGGCAAACACCAGAGGGGGGTTCTCTAACAGAGGGGACTGTATCTTGGGGAGCTGAGGGAGAGTGTGTGCTTGAATGTGAGGACTGCAGGTTGGGCAGAAGGAGAGAAGAAGGACAGAGAGGTGATGAGTGCATGCATGTGAAATGGATCAAAGAGCAAGAAAAGGAGGAAGAGAAACATCAAGCAGCCACAGCAGTGATATTTGATTCAAACTGATTTTTGATCAAATAGGGATTTTACATCACTCTGCTAAGAAGTAAAACTGGGATGCGTGTCAAGTCTTGGATAGAATAGATTGTATAAAAATAGGAGAAAGATTATTTTTCTATTTTAGTACTGTAAAGCATGTTAGGGCAATTTTCAGTAGCTTTTAAAAGAATAATTAGTACATTAGAAAGCAGCTCATTTTAAATTCAGCCTCAAAAGGAGCAAATTATAGTTCTCCTAGAAATGCTAGATGCTCTAACTCATTCCTTCATTGTCACAATCATGCAGCTTTATCGACCTTTTCCCCACAACGAGGGTGGTGTGAGCCGAGGCCTCGTGTGTGTGGGAGTGAGAGGGGGAGGGGCCGGAGTGAGAGGGGGCGGAGGAGAGCCAAGGACTGGTGTCACAGTCCGAATCATCTGATGAAGAGGTCGACTTCTTATGGCTACAGCCGGGGACCGCAGTGGGAAAGAGGGAAAGAAAAGAGGCGGAGAGAGGGTAAAAGGGAGGTGAAAGATAGGAGAGCAATAGCAGGGAAAAAGAGAGAGAAGTAAGTGGGAGGAGTCCATATAGGAAATGCAGTGAATGACAGAAAACCCATTTCTTAATTTAAGGATCTTAAAGGTTAAATTGGCATGCAATAATTATTTAAAGATTGCAAAGTGTCTGGCAGAACAGTAAGAAAAGATAATGCAAGAAGCAAGGCATTAACTTTATCCATGATAATGCTACTCTGTAATGTATGTATAAATATATATGAGAGAACCTCACATTATGCTGGATTTGAACACCCCCACACACCTGAAGCCTTGTATCTTCTTGTACCAGGGTCTCCTCTGAGAGCCCATTTTAATCTTCTGTATGTGAACGTCTTCTTCGGGGGTCCAGAACTTTGGTAAGAACTTGTCATAAGACACTTTGGCAACAGGCTGAGGTTTGATGCCCATCTTGCGGGAGTAGAGGTCATCTTGGATGGGGTCGGCATAGCCCTCCTCATCGTCCTCATCCTCAGAGTCACCGTAAATCTCCCTGAACAGGCTGTCGGTGGACACGGGCCGGCGGTGGTCCACCCTCACGGAGTCCTGCTGGGGGAGCTGCATTTCCCCACTGTTGAGGCCGCTGCTGCTCAAGAGAGACAGCCGAACACACGTGTCAAAAGAATGTTTTCAGCAGCAGCACAGCACGCCAGTCACGCAAAGAGGAGCATAATGAGATGACGCAAGGATTAGCAAACCAATGCAAGCTTGAAAACAAATCAAGGAGGCAAAACTTGATTTGAAGAGTTATGTTGCCAACTCAAATCACTCCTCCAAGCTCAAATACGTGCTGCAGATAAAATCTCAAAACAATCCAAACAGAAACCAACAAACGGATGACTCCAAAGCACTGTTAGAGGCAGCATACTACAACCAAGGAGGTTGATCATGGTTACAGTTAACCATGCAAACTGAGGGTAAGAGAAGCGCTTTGGTTGGCTCTCATCAGGCAGGCACATCAAAGTCACACTGTTGCTTCAAGTTCTCTGACCTGAGGCAGGTCACATTCTGACGAGGGGCAACATTGGGGGTCATATTGACCTTAGGCCAGGTGCCCCCGCTACCGGAAGGCGCCCTTCCTGCAGCCACGTGAGTGACGGGCACGGCGAAGTTGGTGGGAGTGGCCGGGGAGGGGCTGTGGAAGCGTCTGCTGGCCAGGTCGTCCAGAACAAGGTCAGGGTCCGGTCGTTCTGCATCAGAGTCGCTTCCGCTTTCATACTCGTAGGCCAACTGTACATGAGCCGCAGGCAAGGCACTCTGGGATACTTGACTTTGGCCATAGCACTCGCTGAGGTCGTCAGTCCACAGCAAATGAAACACAACACCAGTACACAACGACATCGACCATATGAGACAATAAAACCGCAACACAAACACCAACACGATGGGAGAGGAGACAATGTCAACTTGAGGCAATTGAAGCACAATGTGGTACACTTGATTTCTGGAGTTGCTCTTAAGAAAAAAGGAAGAACACCTTCAATAAAATCTAAGTGTTTACTGTTTTGTGTGATAGTACCTGGTCAGTGCGCCTTCATCCTCTGTGTATATGGGGTTGACCAAGCTGCGGCGATTTTCCTCATTGCGTTCGGCCCGTTTCTTCCTCAGCGGAGCCGGCACGTAGCCTGACGCTTTGTCTTTACTGGGCAGGAACTGGTTGAACTGGGCCGTGGCCTTGGGTGTGATGCTTACTGACCGGCGGTAACTAAGACCGTCTTTGTTGTCAGACATCCTGAAGAGAGAGTCTGCCTCAGTGTCACTGCAAAAACCTGGAGCATAGAGGGAGGACAAACTAGTTTTAAAACATGTTGTGAGAATTGAAGAGAAGAAGGAGGTTTGATAAGTGTAATGAAGTAGCAAAAAAGAGAAACATTATGTGAAAGAGAAAAGAGTGAGGGGAGTGTGTTGTGTGTTCTGGCGTGACTTCGAAGGACTAACAGAGGGGTGCAGGGTGGGGAACGGAGGCCTCCTCATTTACAAGCTAGTGTGGATGGCTGAGGAATGTCTCACTGCCCTCTCCTACAGGGGGGACAACACTCTGCGATCACTGACCAGCACTTGACCCTCTATTATGCATACCACACTTTTGTCATGAAACAAGATCACATACTGACTTCAGCATTGATATATAATGTCTCCTTCCCGGGGGGACCTTTCAGTGAAAACATTCACTTTTAAAAGCGCACCACTAGATGGCAACAGGCATTTGTTTTCACAGATGGGAGGCAACTTTCTGGCTCGAAAGCCGCATATTTCTCAGTTCACAAATATTTGAAGTTCGTGACAGATGAACTTAATTGTCAATATTCATGCAAAGAAATACGTGAGAAAGTCTGGACAGTTTTATTGATCAAAAACCAGGGTGTGAAGAAGATTTCACAATAAAATAATATAAAGAAAGCATGCTCTGAACTGTTATATGGCTCAAAGTCAGCATTAGAAGGGTGGAAAGAAAGAGGTCAAGAACGGCAGGTTTTAAAAGTTTTATCAGATTAGAGCATGTCTGATTATGTTTGGGCATAGATGCAAATGATGTCTCCTACCCTCGATGCTACCTTTAAGAGTGGTTTCGGATGAGATGCTCTTGGGTCGGGAGCCTAAAGAATCCAAGCTGTCCAGGGAGTCGTCTCTCCGGTGTCCGCCGCCTCCTCCTCCTCCTCCTCCTCCTTCTTCTTCTTCTCCTCGGTTGGAAGAGCTCCTCTCGCTCTGAGTACCAGCTATCTCCAAAACCGCTGTCTCTGACACTGCTGCCTTTCTGACTGGGCGATTCCTGCAGAGCCTTTCATATACATATACACACACATACACACACACATACACACACACAAACACACACAGTCAGATAATAGGGTCACAAATTATATTATTTAGCTCCACTGTGTGTGTGTGGTGCGCCAAAGAACTCCCAGGTAGAGTGTGAAGTCTGTACTTTTTGGCCCTTTTTTTCTTACACTCAGTTACTGTGAACACACACTCCCTCAGTATACTGTCTATCAGGGACGGTGCATAGAATTTGAATGATACAATTAGATCTGTTCCTCTTCACTGCCAGCTGTGTCAAAACAAACAGTCCCATCTTTCATGTACCCTTGTTGTCAGTTTACTGCATGAATTTCTTTTTTATTGCGTGTAAACACAAAGGCAAGCTCCGGAGGCACTTTAACGAGCGTGGTTAAAAACAAGCAAAAACTTGTCAGCCACTTAAAAAGAAACTTATTATTTTCAGATCTGTAATCCAGCAAATCCCAGCAGACAATACAAGTCCACAAACTAAATCCAGCATTACCCCACGCCAGTGCGCTTGGATTATCATAGCTAAAAGTACAAAACGAGCACAACCCAACTGCTATTATTTCAAATCCCTTTAGTCTTTTGAATTACAGAGGACTTGCACACCACCACCTATAAATCTATGTGGAAAAAAAAGTGCCACACTCAACACTAGAACGACTTTAGTCTTGTTCAAGAAAGGAAGCATCTATTATAACCGGCAAACTATGCGAACTTGGTGCCGGGCAGTAAACAAGATTAGAATAGCTGAATCGAGGAATCAGGTCATTTATGACTTAACGTATCTTTGGTTTTAGTGGTCAGCAATCTGAGGCCCCCCAGTGTTTAACAGCCATTCTTCTGCACATAGTCTACATACCAGCGAGGAAACAGAACCTTACTGTGCAGTGGCTGTAAAAGAGGATTTCTTTCATGCCATTTCTGGTTTCCCCAAGAAAATGAAGCTTTTGTTACCTGACGACACAGGTTTGACAGCTCAGAGCGCACACTGGGATAATTATCCACTTTGAGGGTTTTACCTTGTATAGTGCTGTGCCCAATAAGCCTTCGAATGCCTTGAAATTCAGGTAAGGTCCATCATAGATACGGTCACACTGAGCTCTTCTTCCCAGCCAGTATATGGTGATCAATACCTGCAGAGAAGACAACACTTAGACAAACCATGGAATATATGTGGGAATGAATTATTGTTACCACGTCAGATGACAGCTATACTTTAAATCTAGCTGATGAATGTTCTGTGCCGCACAAAAGCAGGTTATTGTTATGCAACAGTGAAACAAGGTGATATCTGCCAGTGGCCTGCTTTTGTTTCCAGCCTCATCCAGAATACTCTGTTGTTGTTTGTGCGTGCATTATCAGGCTGGGCAGGTAAATGTGCTGCACTGAAGCAAACAATCATGGCCACATCGGTGATGCTGGTCCTACGTGATACCGCAAACTGACATGTCAGCTCTTTGGTTTTATATCACGCAGCCACATGCACATGCACAACAACAATGTAGGAATAATAAACAAGGTGAAGCTTTGATGAGAAACAGCTTTAACATGCACTTAACCTCAATCTACGAATATATGACTCGCAATTTCATACATAACATTTCAATGCAAAGGTTTTTTCTGGCCACGGATGCTGTGCTGTTCCGGTCCTCATCCCCTATCTCTTTACTCATTTTCTTTCACAAAAACGCCTCAAATAAGTAATAATAAAAAAGGTGTTAAAACTATTTTGTGAAAACGTAAGATATAACATTTAATAACATCTTAAAAATGATGAAAAAAAAGGTAAAGGGACTGCTTCAAAATAACTAAACTGATCCAGCATTTCACTCTAATAGCATCAATTGACTCTCGCTTTTTTTTTTTAGACAGACACATTCCCCTTCCTTGTCAAAACCTGGGGCCACATTACCCACAATGCACAGTGCATATATCCTCCAGCAGCTTGCCTCAAGCAGATGAGGTGCTACTGATGTTCGGTCACCTCACTAACTATCATTGTCACAGCAATTGATTTGATTTGATTCGAAGTTCAATACAAATATTTTGCAAACATAGAGGCAGTACTCGCTTACATCTGTAAAAAACACTTTAACGTTTGAATCCCTTCATAAGATGTTACTCTCTGGTAATGTCTAACAAAGTACGGAAGCTAAATCAAATATTTCTTATATTTTTCCACTTACATTTTTTAGCCTCCTGTTGGTCTCTTGATCCCTGCGAGAGAAAGAGCAGAAAACAGAGGTGTATGTGTGAGAGAAATGACAATAAAAGAACAGAGGGCATGCTTGTTGGGTGTCTGTGTTGGGCAGTGAAAGAGCTGGAAAGTGAGAGCACAATCCCGACTACTGCCAGCCCTTCACTCACTCGCACTAACAATACAAAGGCTGAGAGAAAAACAAACACATTTCTGGAAAAAAATAATTGTACACCATAAAGTAAAGTGTTTAAGGTGTGTCTTATTTTCTAACTCACACAATCAAGCAGCTGTAAAAACATCTAGTTAAAGTTGAGGGGCACAAAAGGGGTTTTTGTTTCTGATTTCAAATAATGATAATACTAATAACTGATGATTGATCATCAAACAAGGCTCTACTGTTGGAGCTACAAAGCCCCACACATGCCACGCAGGTCATCGGGAATTTCAGTCATATTTCTGGGGCTTGACAGTTGACCTGGCAGTTAGTAAATCACTTTCACAGGAAAATGTCAGCTCCCTCTCGCTCCTGTGAAACCTAACAAAGCCCACAGTGTCAGCCTGCACACCAGATATTACCCCTTTTCACATGTACCTGTCACCTATGTAGCGTCTATTTAGAGGGGGTCAATAAACCGTTATAAACCGCTGAAGTAACAGTAACCATAACAGTGTATACAGAAGATACACAATCAGCTTCACATCCATATGTACATGCTACAAATTCCTGCTATCATGTGGTAATACAATAGTCACACATGCCTTTAAAGCCATGAGCACTTGGATTCTTTACTGCCCCTTCCCAGCATGCAATGTAATAAATGCACCTGCTGAGAATTATTGCATGTGTAACGTTGACACCTGAGATGCCTGTCAATCAGACGTGGTCAGGACCATATGGTCAAGGGGAGGAAATTAAGTAAAAATGTAAAATTAAGCACATCATTTGAATTCTTTAAAATCACATGGCCCTAGCTATATGGGGAAAACTGAACTGACACATTAGCATTATATTATACAGTATTCAGTACAAGTTTTGTACTTTATATTATATTGTAAATTGGAGGCTCTTGTAATTTCCATCTTCTGTTACTTTATGTTTCCACATACTTCATTACAGCATGAAGTATGTTTTCACTACACAACATGTATCTGACATCTACACACAGATCAAGATTTCACTTTCAAATTATTTGATTTCATCATAAAACACAACAAACTGTTGGAGATTAAACCATCGGAGAGAAAGGCAGAGGAATTTTCCCAGCCTCATGTCACACCAGGGGAATTCAACAAGCTAATTCGCCAACAGTGAAATCTGAAATGGATGAATTTGGCATATTGCACATTTATAGGCGCAATAAAAGAGAAAGAAATCTCTCTCTTGGGTGGCTTGGAACACAGTCACAAAGGCTCAGATTATAGCAGTGAAAGCCAGTTCCAGCTAAAAAAGAGCTTTGTACCAAAACTACCACCACACTGCCTCTAGCAATGCATATTTATGCCTTGTGGTGATAGCTGAATAGAAGGGAAAATAAATAAGGGCTATTTTCAGGCCACTGTAGCCTCAGGACTGTTAGAATCAGCTGAGTTCTCATATGATGGAGCACAATAACGGAGAGAACGTTGTTAAATCCGATACTTGCAATTTCTGCACAGAAAGTACAGAATATAAATAGCTTTTGTGAGGTAGTTTTATCAGGGATCATGTTGGGATTTTTATACTTAAAGTGCCAGAAGGATAAAGTGTTTGTGTATCTTTCACGCAAGCAAGCCATAAAGGCAGCCTGAATTTTCCTCACACTTCATTCCACTCAAATTAGAGTCAAAATATATCATGAGGACTGCAAAATATATACTTTCTTTTATTGTTTCCATTTTTATCATATTTTAATAGTTTAAACAGTTTAATGTTCATGTTTTGTTTAATTTAACAAGCAATGTATTGTAACTTAGCAGCATACAGCGCTAAAAGCAGCAGAAAGGCAAGACATTTTAATCAGTTTTCTTATTTTTGCATACAACATATTTTTATAATATAGTAGCAGCCCTGTTTATATTTTTTGCATTGTTAATATGTGATACGCCTTTGTTAGGTTTGTCTCCAATGTTACAGGTAAATGAAAGCCAGTAAAATATCTTGTTTAGGCGGTAAAAGAGAACACTTCCCAGGCAACGTATACATGCTAAAAAGTAAGTAAACAGAGAACGTGCCAAATTAACAGGGCTCTCTCAACACTTCCATCCATTTCAGCCTCAACCTTTGCATTGCCCACACCCTCATATTATCACTCTCGTGCAAATGTCAAAAGGTGAGAGACATCCTTTCTCTTTTATCTTCCAGTGGAACTACAAGGAGTTCAGACCCGATTACTTGATAGCCCATTATCCTAACAATGATCAACCACACAGTGCAACACAAGTGGAGAATTTTAGACCAGATCTACACGATCAATCGACATAAATTGCAAAAGTTATAAAGTTATAGCTACATCAGATATTAAATTCGCAAAAATGTCTTTACTTTAAAAATAATTCATTATTGTGATAAGGGTCATTGACTTCTTTCAAAGCAGTATTGCATGACATTATTTTGCCAAAACAAACAACTATTTCCATTTGATTTTCATTTAGCCAATACAAATTAGAAAAAAAAGAAACACAAACAACTGAAGAAACATTAGCCACTATTCAAAATGTACACAAATAACCTCTTGCATTAGCCGAGGTAAATTATCCTTCAGTCAATCACTTCCCCTTCTTGCAACCAAGGCAAAATCATGTCTTGATCTTTTGGAACACAAAAACCTGAAGGTGAAAACTGACCAATCAGAGACCACAGGATGTGTGTCAATCCATGTAAATCCACGGACAAGATCAAGGCAGCTCCGCTTTTTAAACAACATCCCAAAGACAAACAAACCGAGAACCCAAGCCTTAAATTAATGGGTGTGCATGTGTGATAATAAGCATACCTCTGCAATGAAGATCACTTGCTCTGCAGCATTCAACAACACCAAGTCACATCCTTCATGTACGTTATTTCACTCTAATGAAATGTTTTTGGATTGAAAGACACACCCAGACGCTCTCATGCATTATGAGTCCTGAAAATGCAGACACACAGAGAGTTTGAATAGAGGAATCAGCTGTGGGTTAGACAGTGTCGGGCATCATTGTGTTGTTCATATTGGAGACACTGCAGGCTCTGTGAGGGAGGCAGCAGGGTGAGGCTGGCATTTCTCTCTCCAAGTCAACTGCAGAGCACAAATATAACCCTTGTGTTGGCCTTTCAGCCAGAGCCATGGCCATGGTGTGGAAACCTTATTGGCCTTTTACCATCATCGTTCACTTGGTTTCACAATCTGCCCACAGTTAAACAACACTGCAACAAGAAGGGAAGGCAGTGCCATGTATTAAACTACAAGACCAGAACATGCAGTGCCAGCCCAGTGAACCACACCCAGAATACTAACACATAGGGCAGTTTCTCCTGTGTGCATGAAGCACTTCACTTAAACCGTGTAGACTTTGTCACTGAGTGTTATAAACAACATGAAAAGCAGTACACATGGTATGTGGTTCAATATATGTTGGTGCTGAATAGATTCTGATAACAGGCTGTGAAGTCAGTCCAAATGTGTCTGTGAAACGTCACATTCCTTCATGTAATTCAACTTTTGGTTTGATCAAGAGCCAAGGAAGCCACTGCATTATCGAAATCATGAAATGTCACCACACAACCACTCCTCTCTAGCCATTGTTCAAAAAGGGTCATAGACATTCCTCAAAGGACAATGCATTTCAATGAACCTGTTGATCCAGTGCAATTTCCTTTTTCGGTTTGGTAAGAAGTCAACCCTTGTCAATAATTTGCTTAATCAAATGGCGGCAACAACTGAGACTTTGGACTCATCTCAGCGGGGGGTATGTTCTGTCACTTAATGCAGGTCACAAGGGAAAAGGTGGGCTCATAGTAGTTTTACACTAGAGTCAAAAATGTCAAAAAATGATATGTAAAAATCCTGCTTAAAAAATGCCCTCAAACATAAAGAAGGACTACCAAAAAAACCCTAGATAAATAGCTAGTTAGGAACCAGCTGCTGTCTGATGCTGAACAAGTAGTGATCAATTGGTTTTTAGTTATTTAACAACTTTTCGGCACTACTCATAGCCTGTTCTCCAAGGCATTTGATCTGATATGCTGTTATTCCTCCTAGACTTGCCTTGATATAAAGTACAGTAGATGGGGATTAGCCTGAGGTTCATGTAGTTTACAGACTGAAAAAAAGCTGGGAGTACTTCAGCAACTGCAGTACAACAGCACAGTGTGTAATCTGCCCGTACATCCTTGGTTCTCCTGAGGCCGATTTATGTATCTCTAGGACAAAAGGAGACATTCACAAAGGGTCAAGCATACAGTAATCAGCTGACGTTAAGTGTCATTAGGGAAATCACGACATTTTCTAGCCTTTTTCTCTAAGTCAACTCGTGGTGGTTCTAGTCCAAGCATGCCGCCAAATCCCCAAATGGAAGCTATGGTTTTAAAGGAAGTGGCTGGAGTTTAATAAAACACAGCAGTTTCGGATGCCATGATTCATGAAGCACTTTATAGCCCTCACCGTCAGCCTAATTTCCGGGGCAGCTGTAGGAAAACTAGACAAACGTTGAATCATAGCTTCCAAAGATGAATCAGATTGGGTCTGGTCAGTAATAGACCTCCGAGTGTTTGCATTTGGTTTTAGTTCAACGTCACATAGATGATGTCAGTAAAACCTACAGAACGCATCAGCCACCAACGCACATTATTCTCTTATCAACCTGTGATAACAGTTTGTCATATTATACGACAAATGTTGATGTTGAATGTGTTTGTGGGTAATAAAACGTCTTTATCAGAAAGCCGGTTGCACAACTGGAGGAAAGAAAGCGGCATGCACCCATGGTGGTGGCGAGTCCATAACTACAACAACCGCCAAGCTCAAAGGTCAAAATAGACATCTATAATAATCTTTTATGGCTGTCGTGATAAAGCAGACCAGTATGAATTAAACTGTGTTCTCAGCACACCTTGCTTAAGTCAATATCTGACTCCAGTTTCATACCAAATGAAAGACACTGGCCATGGTAATGCCTAGATTTTCAGGCAAAAATATCAACGTGTGAAATCCAGCATTTCTCATTTAGATGTTGGTCAATAAGACTAATCAAGCTCAAGTCAATGAGGTGAAATTTACTGTGAACTAGTTTTGAATAATCGGAAAAATATAATCAAATACACTCCAAATATATAAGGAAATATATTCAAAAAGTAAACAAATACCATGGTTAGCCCAAGCAACATTGAAAATAGCATAAAGAATGTAGAGGAAACAACCAACCAAGTCATAACATGTTTAATAGATGCGTGACTTAAGAATTAATCACTTAATCAAAATAGCTGACAAATACATTTCTACCAACTCCAATTAATTATCTAACGTTGCTGCTTTTATGCAGATTCAAAAATATAGTAACAAATGCACACACACACGGGTTATAATATCATACTCTGTGTGTAAAAGTACTTTTCTCTATAATATGTTAAAGTCATAACAGTAAGATAATTACATTTGAACATTATAATGTATTAAAGTTAATGAAAATAGAAAAAGAAAGGCCAATTGTTTAATGTATTAGGACTTTGCTTGGTAAAGAGTAGGCGAAATGAAACTTACAGAACCTACAGGATAACAACCTTTCTGCTGCTGAAACAGGGAACAGGGAAGCTGAGCGAAGCACCTGTCAGACTGGGTTTAAGGGAGTGGAGGTTGGACACACACCAGGGGTAAAGACAGCTGATAGAGACAGCTTTCTCCCTCTCCCTCCCTGCTTTGCTCTCTGTGCCACATTTGCCTATAGACTCTGATTAGCAACAGGAAAATAAAGCCATGGGTTGCTAGTCTGCAGCCTTGTTTTGGATTATCTCCTCCTGACACTCTCTGTGTGCCATCTCTATCAGCACGGCTTATAAATACAGCAGCTGGGGAAACACATACCTGAGGAAACTCAAATATCTCTATTTTTTTGTCCAGTGAAATTATAGTACATTCAATACAAAAGTTACAATGTACAGTTGGCCAAGATTGACTTTTGAGGTGAAACAGTGCGCTGCAGCATCACAAAACCTATTTATGTTTTTCCTCTGGATGAATAGATTCCAATTTGGGATATGGTGACACCCCCACCACAACAACAACTGCAAACCACATTTAACATTTCACACACGTGCACAAAGCATACACAGGTGTACCTTTAAGACCCCGTGCAGGAGAATGTACTGGGACGTGACAACACACTATTTAAAGCTCTTATTCTGAGTCCTGATACCATTCCAATCAATCCTGCTTGTTAAAAGGACCCACAGGTCCTAAAAATAGAAAGTGAGCCCCTCTCTGAACAACCCCCGCACGCAGACAGACATAGTGTCAAAAAGCTGAGCTTCAGGGCACTCTGGGACTGGGACAGTCAAAGGTTTTAATGCAAAGTTTTTCACACTGCTTTAACATGTGAATCATTTTTCCGACATTGGGAAAGAAAAGTCATTTACAGTACCTCCAACTTCATGGGAAACAGTTATGCAAGAGGGGAAATGGCTGATATGAAAGGCCACTAAAAGAATATATTTCTTAATTTATGACAGTGAATCAGACGTTTAGTGAATCATATTGCTGTATCTGAGGACAGCATATCCTCTGCTGTGGGAGTAGGGTGTGTCTTGATAAAAGGCAGTCAGATGTGTTTACTTAGAGATCATATTCCAGTGAACAGTGATCTGCCTCTGTATCTCCGTTTGTGATGGCTGTGGTTTTGACACCATTGCATGTGATACTGAAGAATGACTGACAGATTCTTGGGTGGATCATGGGTAAAATATGTTCCTAGACGTTGTGGCAACATCTCCAAGGAACATCCGAACCGAGATGAATTGCCCAATCAGCAGACACGAAGCTGGGGAAAAAACTTAGAGCACCATTGGTGCGGAGTGTTTCGGAAAAGCTCACAACTCCATAACATCACTTAGCATTTTTTTGTCACCTATTAGCTATAGGGTGCCTATCTACGTCAAGTTAAACAACCTGCAGTTATTGCTGCCAAAGCACTTTATTTGCTTGCACAGCATGGCTGTTTGGCCACACAGTGGATGGACTCTGCTCTAATCTCTGCCTTGTTTCACTCTGCCCTGAGGGCATACCTGTGTAAAAACTGAACAGGTTATTCAACATAATTCATGTGTCTCTGCCTAGCACGAAACTGACAGAAGAGCAACTGTCTGAATGGAAAAAAACATTACATGACATTTTTTGTCCCGTTGTTGGCATGCTCCACTTACTCTTCTTGTTGTTTACACTATAAGCAAGACATTTCTTAAATATGTATAACTATATCCGACTTCACAACTAATATCTTGTGATTATTATATAGACCGGCACCAAAGGGAAGTCAATTTGATACAAAACTCCTGACATGCTGGAGAGCATGTGCTTTGTTTTAATGACCTGTGGAGTTTCACAATTGTTCCCTCCATTATAATTTAAAGAAACACATAGGCAAGCTTTAACAGGTGCTTACAAACACAAGAACACACACAAACGCACACGCACACACACACACACACACACACACACACACACACACACACACACACACACACACACACACACACACACACACACACACACTGAAAATAACCCTGACCTTTTTTAACTCCTCTTTAAATCGTGCCTCACATGAGGAGACACATGCTCCAAAACACTATGTGGTGTGAAAGTTACATTTAAACATTGTGTGTATGTTAATGAAAACATAAATAGAAGCATGCATAAGGAAGAATTAAAACTTAATCTTAACTCTGTTATTGGCAAGCATGCATCTGAACATAAAGTCACCAGTACTAGTATTTTACAAAGCTCATATTATTGGAACTTACTTGACTGTAACTCTTGTTGACAAGTCCTGAAGATCTCCCGGGTGAAAGAGCTGTGCTTCCTTTAGTCCAAGCTTCCCGCAGGCCTTTAGGAAGACGTTGAGGTTGTCCTAGACAAATAACAAAGCAGGGATGAGGGTTGTCTGCCTTCACAGGCAAAGAATAAACCTTCAGAAAATACTCAGGCAGGGACACAGCCTACAACTCATTGCTTCCAAAGTTCATATCACTTGGGAACAGAGAGGGACGGGGAGGAGCATGTGTGTAGCAAATAAGAAGTGACTCTGCAGAACACACACAAACACACATGCAGGGGGAGAGGCTGTGTGACAGGGGCTGAGTGACAGCAGCGAAGCTACCTGTGGGCAGGGTTAGGGTGGAGGCAAAGTCAAAACCAGGAACGATGACATCAGAGCTTTGCACAAGTCCCACCCAACCGGCCATGCGAGCGCAAAACTGACATACACTGAAGCACAATGCCTACTGCGGTCTCCTGCTCCTCACACCCTGAAACTGTCCCCTCCCCTCCCTGCCAAGCCTTTTACTAGAGAATACCTGTGGAATCTGTGGGGCGGTGGAGTATTTTGGAGACATTTGGTTGCTATGTAACAAGAGGTCGGGTGACAGATACTGAGAAATATTTTTCCTGAAGCAACTCAAGAGGACATGGGAGTGTCCCACACTATGTCTATCAGGTCATGTGGCATAACATTTATATGCTGGCACATGAATTGCACAGAGTGTAGTGCAAAAAAGCAAAAATAAATTCTGCTCTATTAATAAAAACGCATCCCATGCGTTCTCGACTAATCTTCAACCACAAGAACACCATTCCTTTCCGGGGTTATGACTCTAACAGTTGTAATCCCAAGGGTCGTGTTTATAAAGTCTTCATTTCCCATCAGGAGAGTTTTCTGTCTGCTTAAAACATGGGCTGGGATAATTAAGGGGTAGCTAGTTCTATATTTAAATTTCAAACATGCTTATTAGCAAATGGTAGGACAGAGCTGACCTTTCAGTGCAGGAATCCCTTACTAACAGCTTTACTTGTCCCTTAACGGCCCTTTACCAGGCCACACAGGTCACTGTGGGCCCCTACAGGCCAAGGATTAGACCCCCCCTACTGTAAATAATGAACACAGTTGGGTCCCTCTTTATTCATTGTAACACAGAAGACATGTTTTCTTCGTCTTAATAGCCATGATAATGTCATTTTCCAGATTGCAACAGAATACCTTTTGAAGATCATTTTCTGTTTCTCATCTCTCGTCCGTGTGACATACTGTAGTTCACATGTACATTTCTAAGTGACACGTCATTTATGACCTTGTTTTTCACTGCTTAACGCATGTGCAGTCGGAAAGAACAAAGTATAGCTCTCATCACCTCAGCATGTTGGCTCACAAGACAGCACTAAGGGCGTTACATGTGATAATCACCTACAAATAAAATAAATATGATTATAGCATAGGGGATTTCTTGGGTGATATTGCTCTTTATTTCAATAATTGTTTACATACGCACTGATGGACAAACTATGCAACTGATAATAATCGTTGATATCTGTGTACAGTAATCTCTTCTACTTATCGACCAGCATAATCGGTAATACAACAAGCTACGTGCAAAATCTTAGATGCATTTATCTGTCGAGCTCTACATGTGATGCTCTGAAAGCATGCAGGCCATTAAAGACAACTTTGCATCAATGAAAATAACAATTACAATTTGACTGTTTAAGATGTTTGTCCTTTATGCCCTGGTCTTCCCCTTGTGATCGAACAGGCTTATTCACCATAAGCTAATTTATTAAAGGTTTAGATGAAAGGATAATTAATATCACTTTGGTAAATGTCGTTTCACCTCAAAGAGCATTAGCACTAAAAGCCCCCCTACAACCAGCCCCAGAACATGCAGAGATAATGATGTTGAAAGAATGTTATGCTGACTTGTGCCTGCACATAATCCTGCTAAATATGCTGTACCCATCCAGCAGCCTCTAATCCTCTCATGCAGACCCCCAGTATTCACACTGAGAGAGGGAAATATTTGACTCATAAGGTGTCTGATTTGGTATAAAAGGTTCTCCGTCCATACTGGTCACATTGTGGTCACTCTATTCTTTCACTGAATTCTTTGTCTAAAATGGGCATGCTCGACAATTACCCTCCACTGACC
Organism: Eleginops maclovinus; assembly: GCF_036324505.1. NCBI lineage: Eukaryota > Metazoa > Chordata > Actinopteri > Perciformes > Eleginopidae > Eleginops > Eleginops maclovinus. The sequence goes on from NC_086355.1 coordinate 7,583,835, forward strand.
CTTGGCAGTGCTTCAAACACCAAGCAAAGCTATGGTTAAAATATCAGGCTACACATTTTCAAGTCCTGTGACAATAAACCAAGAGGAGATTAAATACTTGAAATGTTGGCTCGCCTGAAACAGACCAAATAAAAGCCCCTCCTTTCCCAACAGCCAGATCCAGTCATAACAAGCACCCATACAACACAAACACAGTAACAAAACATGGTAAGATGCCTGTCATTGCACGGATAATTAAACATTTAGATGAGTAAAGACACCCTCAGGACCACTGAAATTATCTGTCTCCTCCCACTGCTCTCTCAACTCGCCAAGGAGTTGGTGTATGCGGGAACATCCAGCATCATGTCGATTACAGAGTGTGTACGGTGGGCAGAGGCCGATGGAGTCATCTTTAACTTTGTCCCTCTGGATTCAGCCCAATGTGCCTCAAATCCACTCACGTAGCTGGCTGCCTCACCACAACTGTGGGCTTCCTGCCCAGCACTAGTAAAAGCAGAACCGGGTTCGAACCAGTAGGTGCCATCCAACCCACAGCTGAGTGCTCAGCAACAGGCAGAGAAGTGTGCTGACATGGGAAACATTCCCGTGGACACAAGTGAAGCCAAAGAATAGGCCTGGTCTGGAGTCAATGTTTGCTAAATATTCCGCAAAACCATATATTTCCGTTTGTTCCCCTTTTCCCAGCCTGGGCTTTTTATTCTGCCAGAGCTGAAGCCTGGTATCCATTTCAGAGCTGAAATCTTTCGGATAGCAAACTAAAACGACCATAATGGTACAAAATATTTATATTTGAGCGCTAATGGTGCATGTGAATCTCAAAGACCCTTGCATTCAGTGGCCATTAAAGTTAAACTGTTTATCTTCATTACAAATCAAAAGCACCAACATTACTTTAGTTCTTTGTTTATTGAAACTTTTCTTACACATTCCAAGGTTTAGCATAAAACTGCATTTCCAGTTTCTTATTAACAATAACATCTTTCAGTGGAGAAGCGACAGCATACACGAAGCCCAACGCAATGCAAACATCTTCACTTAGACAGGTGTCTAAGCTTAAAGATTTAATGTTTGAATTATTTTACAAGTTTAGAGAGCTCTGCTAAATTCCAAACACTAAATTCTAACACTTAGAGAACAGACACGTTTTCTATTTAAAGAGAGGAGAGATACAGGGCATTCTTAGCAACACTACTTGACTGCTTTGGGACAAAAGATACTCTCACAGTGGAGTGAGAGTGAGTAATGTTTGTTTGTTTGGAGAGCTTTCCACTTTTCCCCATGTGGTTGGCAGTAACTGATAGCTGCAGACCGACAAGGAGCTTTCACGTTTTACGGGGAATTTATGATCAGGAGGTTTGAGGTCGGTGCCCAGGTCTCGGAAATACCAATCCAGTGCTACTGATGGAGGAAATACTTTATCTGAATTACCTCAGCAGGTGCCTAATTGTTGTTCTACTTACAAAACAAACTGGCAATTTGATTGATGTCATAACATAGATGTGATGGTACAGTGTTTGGTACTGCAAATACCATGTTTACTGTTTACATATACAACATGAATGCCAGTCTGTTTCTTCTACTGCAAACTTGTCATTGTCTTGCCAAACATGTTAAAAGTTACCTAGCCCACTGACGTACACTCAGACTGGGTTGGTTAAGCTTGGGGTTCTCTTTAATTCCTCCAGACAGCTGGACTCAATTACTCCCACAAGAGAGAGCTTTGTGAGGGATGGGTTTAAGGTAGGGTTTTCAACCCTCTACTTCCTGAGCACTTGTAGTCAGACACTCCCAAAACATTTATATCAACTGAGCCACTGTCCCAAACGGCTTCTGCCACAATTGGAAGACATTGCCAGGTGTAAAAAGGTGAAAAGATTGAGCAACACTGATTCAATAACGGGTTATTATGTAACCAAACTCTGCCCCCTTCTGACCTCCCGTCACTCAATCAAAAACCTAATTATCATACCAGTACAAAGACTTTTTGTCTTAAAGGACTTTGATTGAAAGCAGCCTGCAGCATGGCAGACATCATATTTAGGGTGCACTCATATGCGGCCGGTAGCCTTTCAAGCAGCTCCACTTTCACTGAACTTATTAGTGTGGATGGATATGAGGAGCGACAAGTCACTGAGGCAAAAACCTCCCTCTCACTGGCAGCCGTGCTTCAGACCTGTCACCAGCTTAGCTGCTGCTGCTTCACCTCACACGGTTTCCTTACATCTCAGCATAGACTCTCTACAAAAGACTTTAGTAGCTAAAACAGTAATAACAGGAGCCATTATCGTGTTGAAACCAAATTAGAATGAGCTGTTGAGGCTAAGAGTTAAGATACATTTTAAAACGTACATGCATGACATTGACGATGAATAGAAAATACTTACCAGTCCAGCTATAGGTGTTGGCAGCCTGTTAACTCTCCTGATGATTCCAGGCTTGATGTTGTTGATCAAACTGTGAGCAGGAGAAAGAGACAGAGAACATCCAGCAAAGAAAGAGGGTAAGTGAAAGGACTTGGTCATTGGCTGGGCTGGTCTAAATAACAAGGAATGAACAAAAAAAGTGTTGCAAAGTCTCGGTGTTGTGTGTTTACGACTTTGTTTGATGGTAGCCACCTGGCTTTAGTTAACTAAATGACCAGTGCTGCACCTTGATGTAAACACAACATGGGTCCTCTGAGCTCTAAACATACCCTCTACTACTGGGACAACCATCACATACAGCTCAGAGGACCACTGAAATCATTTTGATACATGCTTATTTGGTGTTACTCAAAGGGTTTAGAAAGGGATTATTTAATCTAAATGATACCCCCCCCATAAAAGAGAATTCTACACACAACACCAGAAAAGTCAAACATGTCTGTTGCAATAGATCTAAAGGCTATATCATCAAATACCTCCCAAATCCTAAAGATATTCAAATGACTTTATCTAAGACAAAGAAAACTGGGAAATCTTTCACTTTTCGCTTGAAATGTTGACAAAATTATTATTAACAAAATAGTTGTGGATGTATCATCTTATCCTTGAAGCTCTAACTCTAATCATCTACGGCGCTCACATGCAGAGTTTTATTTTATCTCATACATTTGAGAATAGTTCTCATAAATTACAACAAGTAAACAACATTTAGTGACATTGGTCAAGCTAATATTAACTCATTAATATATGTTGGGTAGTTGAATCTGTGCACACGTTTCAAAAAGTCATTTGTTCTTTATGTCAAATCTTAATCTGCATGTTAAAAAGTGCAAATCTGACCCATTTTGTTGATTAAAGAAAGAAAATACTTGTTAAAGTGGATATTTTTTGCAGGTGCTTCCTCTGCTCTCTCAGCAGTGGGGGAATATGTTTTTGGGGATGTAAGACTTTGAATGGGTTGACAATAGATGTAGAGAAAGGATGCAAAAGGAATTTGGTTAAAATTCAGGAATTTAGCAGTGAAACAATAGAAAGCTGTACTATTTGATCAGATAACCTAAGTAGGATGTAATCATGTGTGAGACCCACACCGAACATTCCCTTCCAAGCAGTTGTGATAACCACAAAACAATGGGAATGGAGGCTGGGTCTCTAGGTGAAAGCGATCTAATCTCTTGTCTTCCTCTTCCTCACGCTGAGAAAACATGGACAGCTCCCAGAGTGAAAGTGTCTCGGTTGTTCTCTGAGAGTGAGCAAACAGTGGAGTCAGGCTCAAATCAGCAGAATGAGGGGTTTCTTCTTTGAAACGATGCCAATAGAGGTTTGGAAGATTCTGCATGGGCTGCTGGTAATTACATCTTCCTGCTGATTCGTGCAAATCACATCACTGTGTCCATCCACCAGGGCTGCTCACATACACATGTAAAAAGGGACATGATGCGAACCCTCTCCCACACACATACTAACACATCCCTGATCTGAGAGAAGCCACAACTCAATGCACATCTTAGAAGAGCAGTTGATGAATCAATGCAAAAGCTAATTCTGTTGGGATAAATTTGTTCCTCAACTCATCAAAACTCTTGATGCATCTGGCTAATGAGAAAGTAGGGTGCCCTTGCTTTCCGATGTGGTTTTAGCTGGAGGCTTTCCGTTCTCTACACCGCTTCTCATAGCTCTTATTAAAGTAAAGGATGGCACTCTGCCCGTCCACAGATCCGTAACATCTGTCAGACAGGCGACACAACTCTTCCTGAAATAAATCACAATTCATATCCTCAAATAAAACCACAGAGGGTAGATCTAACACTGGAAACACTGAAATAGCTCCACAATGCATCCTCTATTGTGCTGTCTGGAAACACTGGCTCACTTTATGTGGCTGACAAACAAACAGTGACCCTGCAGGGGGGCCGCCTGGGAAATATCAGTAACACTTACGTTGGAGTGCAGACCTGGAGGGGGGCAGAAGGCTTCCATATGAATGAGTGGCTTAAGAGAGGTGCCTGGTAAAGGCAGTGTACTTACTCACACAACAGAACTCCATTCTCCAGCGCTGATCGGAAGTCGTCGCTCCCAAGTTTTTTCTTGGTTACTGCCTGGAAAAATGGATACAAAAACAGTGAGCAAAATAGCAAGAAGGGTTGGGTGAGGAGAGGAGGCGGGGGTTAGTGTGTGTGTGGTGGGGTGGGGAGGCTGGAGAAGAAAGGTAGGATGTCGAGAACAGTAGGAGAGGAAGTCAGAGGTATTTCCTCCAGAGTCCCTACAGTGTCTCTGGGACAGAGTTGAGTACAGCTGTGCAGGTATTCCTCAGGGGCGCTCCAGTGGCTCTGTTCTTCTCACTTTAATGTTAAAAGCTGCTGGTAAACGGGAAAGCTGTGCTAAAACTGTGCTGGAGCCAGGCTGCCCAAGCCGCAAGGCTATGGGAGCATCTGGAGTGCTGGAGGAACACAGCGCTGTGTTAGAGCCTCATGCCTTTCCCATGATCTCAAACCACCATTGTGGGAACACCAAGAGTCCTTATGCAGGCACTGCATGCATGACGTGCAGCCTCACACTCTTAAACACATATACTGTTATTGCACAAAAACAAAACACTCATCAGTTGTTGTTTTCTTTACTACAAATGTTATTCTTGAATATCAGTTATCTATATCCTCTAAAAGGCAATATTACTGTTGTTTTTGTGTGAAACTTCAACTCTGCTTTTTGGATATCAAATTCATGGTAATGGCCACTCCTTAACAGAGCTTCCTGTTCTGTTATTGTTGGAATGTTTCCATCATCAACATCTTAAACCACTTAATCCAACCCATATCATTACTTCAGAAAACAATTACAGTGTTTACTTCCAGTTATTCTGCAAACTCCTGAACATTTATTATTTTAGAAAATGTTACAGTCTTACTCGGATGCATTGAAATGTTGCATTTAGGAGCAGTTCCTCATGAGAAAAAATGCTAAATATCCCAGTCAAATAAACAAACTGGGACCACTCAAGTCTCTATGGGATGGATGTGTGAATAAAGAAATAATAATAAAATGCAATTATTGGAAGCTGAAGTTTGTGGTGCTTTTAACTTCATTATAATGACAGGTGTTCCCCATTTATGTTTTACTTGTAATGTCGTACAACACCACACATTACTAACTCATAGAGAGGAATCATCAAAGCTTGAATATTATAACCTTCATAAAGATAGGATTTATTGCAGGACTGTTACTTTAGATAGCATTAACTTTATCTAGATGAACCTAATTAAGGTGAAAGTTAGAGTGTGTTATAAAATATGAAAACACTTTCCATAACTTCACTAACCTTACTTGCTGCGATGCGTTTGATTTAAATTCTGCATGGATTGTAATTAATTGACTTTCTCCAAAAGGGCAGATGAGCACACATAATACAAAGTAAATATACAGTGCGATAAGACACCTGCCATAAACTAAAGTGCGCACACCAAACACTCTCACACACAAGGCAAAACAAGTCCAACTGGTCTTACTAAGCAAATTGGTCGGTTGTGTCTTTTTCTTTATAGGGACATGAACAAAAGCTGGGACAATTACTGGCATGGCTCCGTACAAGCCATCATTTAGTGGAAGGCAGTAGGCACCGGCGAAATTAGAAAGGCTGCCTAGAGGACACTGTTATTATTTTCACAGAAATTGGGAAACACGTAAGACCACACCCTAGGTATAACTTCTAAAACCTTCCATTAAAAAGAAAATTAGACCATGCTGTAATAATTGAATTACATTAGTTTCATTCTGAAGTCTTTCTGTTTGTGACGAAGCCATCGCTCGGAGTTTTGTTGAGAAAACATACAGAGATCTTGGCCTGCTTATCATCCATTCACAAAAATGCAATGATAACTAGATACTGAAAACTCTAAACAGTATCGTACATGCAGAAATGCAAAGCTGCCCCCACACACATTATCACGCAGGGGGAACAAACTTCACAGTACAGTGTATAATCTGTCCTGCTCTGCAGTTGGCATATGAAATCCTGACCCCTGCTGTTCTATGTATGCTGGGCCATCAGCTGGAATTCAAGTATGCAAACAAGCAATACAGGTGGAAACAGCACAGTCATTTAAATGTACTCTTTCAGTGGTGCGTTGAGGTGTTTCATAAGAAAAAAACAGGATACATGTGATAGTTAAGATATTATCTCCTGGCTCTTGTGTGGAAGGTGGGACCCACCCCTATTGAAGCTTGTACTAAGCAGGCTGTAACTGAATATTTTCCTCCCCTCTATCGTCATCATGAGAGGTATTAACTCGCCTCAGATCCTGCCTGCTGTGCCCTCTCTCTCCTGTTGAACCTGCCATGTGGGATAACTACTCTAATCTGCAACAACATACTGCTGCTCTGATTTAACAGGGGAGATTTAAGGCAGGAGGAGAGATTTCAAAAACAGCTTGCCTTCCCGCAAACCCACCCTCAAGAATGTGCTGCTGAGTGTGTTGAAGAACTGAGTCTTGTAACCACTTTCATTCCTGAATTTAAAAGACAGAAATGTGACCCCCAGAATGCATAACAGGCCCTTAAAAGTGTTTTGATACATGTGTGAAATAAATTAGATTTTTGACTGCAGTAGGACCAAAATAATCAGAGGGATTGAGGAGTCTCTGGGTCCGTGACCACAGCTATTGTTTATTCATGCAGGGCATTGAGGCAAATCATTATTCAAGGTTTTTGTGGATGCTGCACCCCCCTCCTTCTCAATTAATTGTTCAAAAAAAAGGACAGGGACCTGCAATCACAGGACAATTGCCATGTTTTCCAATTATTTCACGAATCACTCAAGAAAAATATTCCAGAGCAGAAGCCATCTGTATCAACACCATCAACACATCAGAATAATGGACCTATATTAACATGCAACAGCAAATGAATGGCTTCTTGTGTGAGGTCCTGCTTCACGTGAGTGCATCTGAATGCATGTGACCTAGTTTCTAATTGCTCGCAATCAATATAGACAAAAACCAAAATGGCGCTACAGTGAGATGACTAATGATCTGGTAAGGAAAAACAACACAGCAACATAGGTCACGGAAGGCATGCGTTGGTTCCCGGACCACCGCAAATTAGTAGAATAGATGAGCTGGAAAAACTAATGAAAAACAAATCCATTAAGGGGTCAAATTTGAGCATGTAGATATCCCCAAATGCCTCTGTTTACTTTTATTGTAAATTTAGCGTATTATTTCGTTTTGGATCATTAAAGAAAGAAAATAAACATCATGAGCTCTGAGATATTTAAATGGGAATTGTCAACTACAGTATTTTAGGACAAAAATCATCAATCAATACTGAGAAAATAATGAGAAAATTGATTGATAATGAAAATTGCTTTAAGTCCTGAATTTAACACATTTATCAAAACCTTAAGGAGGCTTGAAACTGGTTCAGTGTTACGAGACATCAACAGGATAAGTAACAAACCTCAGGAAAACCACAGGATTGTGTTACCTATGATTAGCTGCTGTTATTCTAGAGTATTTAGGAAATACAATATGGTCCTTTTCAAGCAGCCACACCTTTCAAAGTGGCTTTGAGGAAATAAATTCTTGGCCGTAGCAATTTAAACAAAAGGAAAACTGGCATAATGTGCCTCACACTGTTGCAGTACGCCTGCGATTTATAAAAACATACTAAAACACCATCAGTGAAACCATGAAAAGCACTTAAAGAGATCAAATCTAATAAATGAGCTCAGATGAAATTAATAAGATACTGTGTTTGTTTTAGAGTAGGTCATACAGTATGCATGACCTTTTGACCTGTAGGTTGCTTAAACTCTCGTTGCTGATTGTCACGACAGTCACACTTATGGCCTTTCTATTCAATTAACAAGGGCCTCCATTATTCTACCGGGCCCTGTGGTTGTAATACTCGGTGCCCTGTGCTGACAGCTAGCCAGCTCTGAGGGAGCTATGCTCACAGCCATGGCAGCTAATGCAGGAATGTGTCCATGTGACAGGCTCCAGACCATTTAGTCTAGTTTTTAACAATACCACCAACCTCGCCACGCACACATGCCTCTGTTTTAAGTGCTATGAAGCCAAGCAGCGTGTTAATCATTCTGTGGCAGATTCCAATACCCACAAAACTTTATCTTTGAGGGGAAAGTGCTCACCCCATAAAATAACTTAGTCCCTGCCAAAACCTCACATACCAACACTGTTAATATACTCGTCCTATGGCCGGTACCCCAGAAGAATAGAAGTTCTTTGCTACTACACCTTTACCTATTCAACTCGTTCAGCTTCCTGCTCGCCCTCCCTAATCTTCCTGCCCCTGCCTGAGATCATGCCCCCATCACACTGCACGAGGTAAGCCACAACAATGGGCCAGTGTGCAAGGGTGAGATACACTGATGTCACATCAGAAGAATTCAGATGCACCCCCTCATGAAATTAGAACAATATTTGTTTAGTTACAACTGTGCAGAAGCTCCAAGCCACCCTGCTGAGAAAAGAATTTGCGAGATGAGGAACAAAATTTAACTCGCTTGTAAAAACAGAAAGAAAGAACGAGTGTCTGGCTGAATGGAAACTTTAAATAATTTGACATTTTGGATACTAAAAGAGACTGTTTTTGAAAGTGCTGGGGGTAGTTATTTTCATTTGGTAGCTGTTTTGCATTTAAAAAAAGAGAGTACATCAAGAAGGAAAATCTATTGAAACCTTTATTCTATATTTTACAAACTTTTCCTAAATGTTATTGATTATCACAAAGGACAAACTTTGTGACTTCTTTTTAGTTCTTTAATAATCACTACTGACACGTGTAATAGCAATTTCCAATAATATACAGTGTATGGTTCCAAGAATATTACATTTAAATAGCGAGTTATTAAAAAGGTGGAAACTCTTGCCCTACTTCAGTTTATTATCCAAATTATTGGAACTGTGCTTACAGGAGGTGTGGTAAAATAGCTGATATTTAATGGATCATTCGTAGATCATGTTTTCTTAATTGCTCTGCCAATTTTCTCACAACATCAAATTTGTAACCTCAAAGAAACCCTGGGAAACATCTAAGAAACAGGTCCAGGCAAGCAGCGAGCAAACAACAATGATGATTACGTTTAAATCCATACCTGTATTCTCACGAGGGGACAGATAAGATAAAGGGAATAGTGTTTAGAGGAAAGTACAGCTACATTATTTCTAAAAGGCAGAAACAATAGACTTGATTACTTGACACTTTAACCAGGGGTGTAACATTAATCATCTGTAGGTCCAGCTTAATATCTGAGACTTAGAGGTAAGCCGCTAGAATAATCTAAAACAACATAAATCAAGAATGTATAAGACACAAATCATCAGCTTTACACCTTTATAGGCTCATGTCAGTGTTATACTAATACAAGTAATAATTCCCACAATAACACCACTTTCCTGTTTCGACATATGGTGAACAAAGGCATTTACTAATTAGATATAACCTTGTCTATGATTATTGCTTACGTCCTGTCAGTGACTGTCAAGAAACGTGTTCCTGTAATGGTTTTTACTCACCTCAATCCATCTCTGTGCCTCCAAGTAAGCCTCGTCGCAGCTGACAGCGGACTGCTCACGCCACTCCATCACAAAAACGTATTATCCGAGCTGCTCCGGCGGGACGAATCTGTGTTTGTGTAGTTGTCCGCATTTAAGGTCCAGTGACATCAAATGTGGGCCAGTCCAGACAAAGCAAACACAATGAACGTGCTCAAAACTAGTCAAGCAATGTAGAGCATCACAGGTAAACTTGAAAATCAAACTACTCATTCATGAAATATGCCTCCTTTTGTTCATTTCCACCTGGTCATTACTGCATGAATGCAAGGTGTAACAGTGGTGCATTCCCTTAGCATCAGTCTGCTTACCTGTTCTTTCATCCGACACACCTGTGGTTCGCTTGTTTTGGTATTTTCACACTCGGTGTACTCCACCTACGCAGCGATCAAGCTTCTTTCACAGTCCGACACTGGCTCACCTCCTCTGGTAGAGGCACTGACAGGAGATGATATCCTCTCATGGAGTTTAAACCGCATGAGTCTGAGGCTGGAGGGTTTCCAAAGTGAGGTCTGAGGACCACCCACGGGTCCTTTGAGAGGCTTCAAGGTGAACACAAGTTGGCTGATATTTCCCTCTCCGGGAGATTTTTGTGATCCCAGGTTTTTTGTGATCCTGCTGCACGTATTTTGTAATTCTACACCAAATCATAACCAGCTACAATATATTCTCACATTACAGCTTCATAAGTGAAAGCCGTGTCCATGTGAAGGTCTGTGGGCTGCCAGTGCTTAGTATCAAATGTTAAAGTCAAAGTTTAAAAGTTTGAGTCCCCGGGTAAACTTTTCTACTTGGAGGAGTTGGGCAAATACTTTCCTGTATCGTCCCCCTAGCGGCCATTAAGGGGAACTGCAGGGCAAGTACAATTACCAATACATTAAGGTACTTCGACACAAAAGTGGAATTTATACATTGCATGTTTCTTTGCTACATTTATTTCACAGCTATAATTACTTTACATATAAAAACAACCCTAACCCATTCCCAAATATGAACTTATCTTTGAAGTGTTCAAACATTATCCTTATTGTGGGTATTTCAATTTTTTTTCTACTGAATGAAATTATTAGTAGAGTGGCAAACTATTTTAAAGGAGGTTCAGTTCCCAACTTAAAGACCAGGTTCCTGGTTGAATTCAAATCAACAGATTTTTGTATTTTCAGCATATAGGACCTTTAAACTGGTCTCTTTTGATCCATCAAAGTCATACAATGGTGAAAAGATAAATAAATTCACTAGCTAACATGTTTGCGCAACAGAGAAGATCAACAAGAGAAATGTGTAGTAAATTTGCCTTTTATTTGACAGAATTTCTAATTACTATTACAAAAATGTAGGCACCTTTACCACTGATGTACAGTCATATATCATATTTCAGCCTTACTTACAGAAGACTTATTTTATCAGCTTTTCCTAACATTACTGCAGGCCTATCTTTTTTCAAAGCTATGACTGAAATGAAAGCCTTGCCAAACATGTTTCTGCAGCCTGTTTTGACCATGTGTTAGACACACCATCTTAAAAAAATCAATACACACAGTATGAATCATTGAACCCAGGGTAAAAAAAGAAGTTGTGCTCCCTCACATATGTGGAAATCTTGTGAAATATCTTTCTTAATTGAAAGTCAAAGACGCCATGTAAACAAAATGTAGTGCAGTGTCAGGGTAGTACAGCTGATATCTGTATTACAGGTACCGAGATGTTTCAGCAGTGTGGAACTGTAAGATTTTGATCTTAACAAGAAATACTTTTGTTTTCACAGCGGCACTCTGATTCCTTAGAATTTCATCCACATTGTAACAAGTGATGCATAACAAATTGTGATTAGTTTGAATGATATCCCTGACTTTTTTCTTATTTTTGCCACAAAAATTGAAAAGAATTAAAGAAAAATCTAACTCTCCAATTAAGCGAGCACTTGAGAATGTTTGGCAGTAATATTTTCTTTTTTCTCTGGGATCACAAAGGAGTTTCCTCAATATGAATCTTTGGAGAGGGCAATGATGGTGAAACGAAGCTCCTGAGGGTCACGAGCCATGAAGACCTTACAGACCTCTACAGCATCCTGCAGTGTTGAACAAATCCGTAAATTATGACTTCAAACTCAACATCAGAAATTGTTTTTTTATGGCAATCATCTGTTCTATTCTGTGGTGTCTCACCTCGAGTAAAGTGTCTTCTGAAGTTTTTCCGTGGACAATAGGGAAAGGCTTGCGGCCATCTACGTTAAAAAAAAAAACAGATTACCAGGAAGTTTGCCTGAAATGTGTCACCACTAAATATGTATTTAAAGTAATAAGTATCTACAGTTATACAAATTAAACGCAATATTTTAGACATAAAAGCACACTACAGTTGGTAACTCACCCAGTTCATATAACTGTCCCCCAACATTCACAAAAGCTATAAAATGCAGATTCACTTTCTCGTCTACACTTGGGGCCTAAAGCAGACAAAAAAACAAAAAACAGAGTATGTTTAAGTTACACATTCTTTGAGATGACACACAAAACTATTGGTGGTATTATTTTCTGAAATATACACGGATCATCTTAAACTCAATACAAACCTCAGTCTGTCCCTCCTGCGCACTGGATTCATGTGTCACACGTATACTCTGAAACAAAGTAGGAATAAAACCAATGATTTGCTGTTTGTTCTGTACTTCATGATGGTTGTACCAACATGTTTGGGATAAACGAACATGCAAGATGTTCATGTAGACAAGGCCAGTATTATTATCTAACCAACGACAGATAAAAAGCAGCTGCATACAATTTAGAAGGCTACAGAGTTACCAGGAAGAGAGTTAGAAAAAGTGTTTAGTAAAGTAGATTTACTCAAAAGGTACTGATTAGGTTGTCATGACACTGACAAAATAGGTTTTTACATCCATCTTGTTTGACTAACATAATGGGGAAAGATTTTCTTACCTCGTCTTTTTCCAGGAAGGCAGCCTTTTCCTCTGAGGCCATTTTAGAGGTTTGTTCGATAAACTTCTTTAGAGGAGAATCAGGCTCTGAGGAGAGAGGACAACACGAAGTAAAACATCTAGAAAAACTGTGCTCAAGCAGAATTTTTTTAGGATTTACACCTGGGTGATTTTCAACACTGATATTGCAACCCCTAAATATTTATTCAAGGAAAAAGTGTTATATTCCAGGGTTTTCCCTAATCAAAGTGTTTTCTAAGGCTTCCAATTGAACTATTTTTCTTGGGTATGGACCAGCAGACCCTTATCCAAGTATGAGCAATTATGTATTATGGGGAAAAACATTCATGTTGATTCACAGCTATTTTTGACTCGCACACAATCAACTCCACAATCATACAACCGTATTGAGTCGATGCCTTCAAATTGTAAACAACGGAATCTTTCACATCTCTACCATTGGATACCATGAGAACAGAATAAATACTCACCAAACTCCAGGTGTTTTTGGTTGTTTGCCACTGCATGAATTAATCCTATTGTTCCACACGCGTTTCCAATGGTTTGCTTCATGAAGTAGACGTCAGGAGAGACGTCCTGTGGCTGACCCTTGAGTTTCTTTTCCTCTTCTTGCTTGAAAGCTTCATACTGGGAAGAAGAACAAAAGAGGAGAAATATTTAACATGTTTTTTGTCTGGCATGGAGATGAGTCTGGACAACAACATGTATGGAACATGCAAGTTAAGTCATGCACGGATAATGTGGATCCATTATGGTTAATGAACACACAGTTAATACATTTGACAGTACAAGCACCTTCTCTGTCACCGGGAAGAGAAGCAGCACTGCGCACACTGGTCGTGGCACCATGCTGAGAAGCTCTGGATCCAATCCGTATACATCTCCAAATTGCCAGGTTGGTCTCATACCTAAGCAATTGACAAACTGCAGAAACGCTGAGGGTAAATGTGTATGCATACAGAACAAAGATATTAAGCTAACCTTACAATACCTCACAGAGAAGTTCAACTCAGATTTAAGTTGTTTGTAATACCTGGCTCCTTAATACCACCACAAACATCTGATTCTGACCTAAACCTCACAAGAGTAAAATACACATGATTGATAGGAGACAACAACAGATTGAAATTGATATGTCATTCATTTCTAATAAATATGTGCCGTTCACCAGCTTACTAAATGTACCTAAAGTTACAGGGAGTTCCAAACAAGTAATAGACGTTGGTACCTTGATAGAAAAGTTATATTACACTATTCTAAGCAAGTATTGATTAATTACTGATCTATTTTTAGAAACTTTCAATGTGATATGTACTTTTTGATGCTTTTCCATTTTCTCATGTAAAGCTGACAGACTGAGTCGCTCAAGGTCATTAAATCTAGAAAGCAATTAGTCTGGTTTTTAACTTAGAACAATATCAATAACTTTACGTAGGCTACTTACTAAGTAGGACATATTTACTTTAGGTTTGCCTGGTAGATATTATAGAAAATGTCATTAACAGGTGCACGAAATGTAACTAACCAGTTTAAAATGTAAATAAAGACAACTTTGTAAAGTATATTATCTTTAAGATGCAGTTGCAGCATGCTACTAGCAATCAGTTAATGTTGTTTCCATTTTTCTTCGCAGTCTGTTTTCTAACATCACTTTTAAAAAGGTAGCATTTGTAACGTTTACGCTTCAATGAGAGCACCACGTTTAAAACAGTAGCATTGTTGATGAGTAACGTCAGGCCTTGTCCTTCTGAAGTCACTCTGCCACTGATAATTCAGGTCCATTTTGCTAAATTAAATCACTCACCTTTGTCATGACCTGAAATGAAAAGAGACATACAGCAATGTTAATAATATTGATTTTAGAAATGACAAAGAAGCCACACCGGCTCCAGCTTTTGTGCTGACGGTTTAGCCACAAGTTAGCTAGCCCTCACATGCTTGTCAATGAAGGGCTTCAACAAAACACAATTTTGCAGAATATACAATACATACTTCTGGATTGGACTCCAAAGGCAACCAGCGTGGACTGTCCATTTTGAAGTAACGTTACTTCTATTTTTCCTTCAACTGAGAGCTGGCTGAAACTGATTTCCCAATATCTATCTGACAGCTGGAAATAGCTTCCGCATCAGGGAAATGGAACTTGACATTCTCATAATACGCAGGGGTAAATACTTTTTCATAAACCACAAATATACCATACTTGGTATTTTCCTACAAAAACAGATGAATAACATGTATTTATTTGTGAAGTTTAATATTGTTGCCCCCTCAGTAGCAGTTTAATGTTTTTTTAATCGGCAAAATTAAAGAAAGATAAATGTACTACTCACACCATCCACCCAACAGTGGACCATTCCAGGATCATGGGCGTGTTTGAGATTCCCAGTGGTTTGGGCTGTGGAGCACCTTTTTACAGTCACTGTATCATCATATTTTTTTTAGAATTGTGCTATGTAAATATATTTGTATATAACACAATACAATTAATAATAATAAATATTGATTTTAAGAAAAAGAAGAAGAAGAAGAAGAAGAAGAAGAAGAAGAAACTGCCAGACGATGGCGCTGTTGTCTTAGTTAAATCATGGAAGACGAAACTGACACTTCACCAGTAGGTGGCGGTATGCACATTTAACGATGGTTGGGATCCATTATGGTACAGAAAGAAGAAGAACATTCACAATCATCTTCAATGGATAAGAGTTTTCTCTAGCCGAAAGCTAGCTCTTTTGTCAATAGGAGGTTGATAAAAGTACTTTTCTTTTTGAAATTGCCAAGCGAGAAAGTCGCTTTATTGGCATCATTATCACGACGACACAACCTGCAACCTGACGGTGAGAGGAGATGCCAGCAGCAGAGGAATCTCAGGGTGGGTTTTTAATTTACATCATGGAGCATCACAATATTTTCAGTAAAGTGTAGTTAGACTAGAAAGAGGAAGAGGGTGGCAAGCATTGTGCACCACCCAGGCAATGCATTGGTTTGTCATTAGCGTTTGCTTAAGTCTGTAGCTAGTGGGGGTGTTTAAACCCTGTGTGTAACCCCTTGTCGGGGACCACAACACAAAACAAGACGCCGTGTGTTATTGTCAGGGGACCAACACACACAACCAACGTCTTGTTCGGCACAGTACGTGTTGGTACGTTAGCTGAAAAGTTGTCAGAGGACACGGAAGCGGAAGAAAAAGAGATTACTTTTTTGCATTGATTATTTGACCTACTAGCCTAGTTAAATAGACCCCTGAATCGCTGCAAACATCTTCGATTTAATCAAAATACCAATGCTGTTTGATTATCGGGGCAATATATGGGACACACTGATTCTGCACACCGCACTACAGAGAGCATAATGGAAGTATCGGAATATTAATACTTGATATTGTCTCCGAAATCAATATCTGTAATTTATCTGATGAATACTTTATATAATTAAGTTAAATCCATCTCTGTAAAGCTTTTACATACATGGTACCAAATGGCATTGGAAGATATTTGATGGCATGAATGATAACCTTTGGTTCTTGGCTGTTGAAAATCAATTTTCTCTTAAATCATACTTACTATTCGTATGTATTGAACCTTATTATACCTTGGCCTCTGCTGTACTTTCCTGTCCTGAATATTTTACACTGTCTGTTTACTGAATACACATCTAAGGAAAGAAACATGTCTAATGAGGATTTTCAAGTCAAATAATATTATAATGGATATATTTGCTCTTTATATCAGGAATCAAGAGATTGTGTCATAAATGTATTGCGGATATGACAGAGGCACCACTCTTAAAATATGTAGACTCACATGACACAGTGACTTCTGTGTTTCAGGTGTAAACAAAGTTGTGGACAGCATTTGTAAACTTTCTTCAGATCTGTTGGCTGAAGCAGTGAGTATAATGTACCTTTGTTTCTTTATTTCGCTGTGCAGGAAGAAGTAAAAGTCTTCAAAAAGGTTACTTAGAATACAACATCATCCTTAATTAACACTTAGCTCCTGTACAAGTGCTTAGAAGAGAAGCACCACACTAGTCACACAAATAACCCTTAGGAAAATGTGTGATATTTGGGTGTTTACGTATTATTTACTTGATTATTTGACATGTTAGCCTGTAGTATTTGTTGATTGCACCAGGCACAGAATGTGTTTCAGAATTAACAATAATTCAAACCAAGTTGAATTGGAGCAAAACTCTCAGTGTGATTAACGATCGGATGCTTAATACAATATGTGTTTGCTGTGTTGCCATTAGAAGCCGCACTCAGCCCAAGTCGAACAGGATGTGGTGTGGTTGCCATAGAGCTCATGCTCCCCCTCTTATAACACATCTATTGATCTCCACAGTGTCGCCATATTCTGTTTTACCTTCAAGGGCAAACTAGAGGAGTAGACTCAGCTGAAATTTCTGATGTGAGTCAATGTTTACTTCAAATATTGTTTTAACTTGTAGTAACCCATCTGCCCAAGTTCCTCTTTCATTACTTGTTTTGTTTCTGTGCAGGGATTTCAGAGAGCTGGAGTCAGATGTGATCATGAAGCTCTGCAGAACATTATCAGATTCCTCTTGTTAACATTCAGGTATCATTTGCCCATCATTTGCATATTGAAATGTATGGCGGTAAATGTGTATGTGTAGTCGGCGTTACAGTACTTATGTTATTTATCAAGGCCCACATGTTGATTTTTGTTTGCCCCGTTTGAACTATATGTTTTTTAAATCCCTTAGATCAGAGCAAGCCTATACGATTGGCTCTTAGGAGTATATCGTAGCTCTACAATCATCTTTGTTTATTCACCGGGCAAAAGGCAGCATCATACATAAAGATTCTCTTAAATTTGTCAGAAGTTGTGATAGTTAACATTTGTATCTTCAGGTCAGCTGGGAAGAGTAACCTCTCTGGGGACAACCTTGTGTCAAAGCTTGAAGAAGGCAGCAATAAGTGGCCCAAAGCTTCCCTTCAGGTGCTGCACAGGTTGTGGAGTGAACATGGTGCATCGGTCCATGCTCAGCAGGAGGTCCAGGCAGCGCTCAGCATCGGTCAGGTATGTCCTCATCTCCTTTTCAAAACGTTTCCGATGACCCAAACGCACATTTCGTCTACTATTAAAGATAATGAAACCTTCTTGTTTTGCGCTATCTTTGTAGTTAGTGGACATGCAGTGGAAGCTTGGCATGTCAGTGAGCTCCGACACCTGCCGATCTCTCAACTCCCCATATGTGACTCTTCTGTTAAAATCGTTGAACCCTCTGGACAGATCTGTCAGAAGTCTTTTGAGATGACAATTCTACAGTTCCAGGTCTGTGTTTATTGATGTGAATCTAGTGTTGTTGGTAACATTTATTACATGCTTGATTTTATGATTCTTCTTTGACCTTTGCAGAACTTCCACAAGCAGTTCAAGGAGATGGCAGCTGTTATGGAGACTGTGTGATGGATGCAAGCACACATCGGAGCTAAGGAACTTGTCGAAATGACACCCCAGTTTACATGTAACGATTGGTAGAACAGCTTGGCACAGGTGTGTGTCTTCTGTCTCAAATTGTGGATAAATATTAGGACAAATGTCTGCTTAGCACTTTAATCTTTTTCGTACATTGCTTAAGCTCCTGCATTATTTATCATGAGGACGTCCAGCTGTTTGAAATTGTTTCAAAAATGCTGTCCTCACTTTTTAACTCCAAGAAGCAAGTTTACTTTTTCCCATGAACTAGTGTATAATGACAATACATGTCAATCAGTAATACTACATATACTGTCATAGGATTTTGTTTGTTCTGTTCAAGATTGGTGCTGTTGATCTGTATTGCGTTATTCAGAGAGATGCAATACAATTTAACAGCACCAGAAACTATATCCTCCAAATCGACCAAATAGTTACATCAACACCGCTCTAAAACAGAAGAAGAAAATATGTACCACATAATCTCTATGAAGGTAGGGTGCCTTTGCAGGATTGTTGTATTAATATAAGCGTTCTCTTTGTATACAGTATGTGTAAATTATGAAAACTTACTTTTGTGTTGCATTTCCTGGTAATGCTGAAACGGCTACTGTGTGTAACTGTGGAAGCTTTTGCTTTTTTTGTTCTGTGGTTAGTCTTCTCTTGTATGTCATGCAACAATGATGAACAAAACTATTAAATATAAACCTTCATTGCATGGTTATTTGTTACGAACTTCAGCATATAGTAAAGGTTTACCATCTAATCTCTTAATTTATCTTCATGCATCGTAACCAGTAAATTACATGCAGTGTCAACATTTAGAACAAGAAAAAGAACAACCATATTATTTCATCAAATTGGTGTTACAGTGATAATATACATAATCCTGCAAGTGTTGTTATGTGGTGTTTGCAAGGTTGCAGAACTGTAGTCGCTCCTGCCTGAGTGATGAGGTTATATATGGCACAGCTACTATTTTGGGGATAGGCTGAGTGCTTAAAATTATTGCATTGGGTAGATGGGAACCTCTTAGCATATCAGATGTGAGTACAGCTTTCCAAGACTGCTTGTAAACAGTCAGTTGAGAACTGCTTAAGTAGAGTACTGCAAATACCTCTGCTAACATATTATTGTTTGCATAATGAGTACTTTTAATTTTGGTATTCTAAGTCTACTTTGATTCTTATACTTTTTGACTTTTACTTGAGTAACAATTGGAATGTAGAAATGGTACTTATAACAGAGTACTCCTACACTCTGGTACTTCTGCTTTTACTTAAGTACAAGTTCTGTGTACTTCTTCCATCTCTGGTAGTTATGTGGTGACAACACAGATTTATGGGTTCTGCAAAGACTTTCCAAACACTACCACGGAAGAGGCTTTCCTTTCCAGTTATTCTGCACAGTGGAGAAAGGTGGAGCTTGGGCCTGTCACGTTTCACACAGCGGCTGTGCCCTGCCCACTCCCCCAGCACATGGACTGGTTGGGCGGGCCGTCAACGCGCAACAGCCGCTCCGCCTCCAAGGCGTTGTGGAAGAAAGGATCACATTTGGAAGACTGCACCTAAAGGCGATAAACAAGCATCAATGTATGTATGTTAGAAAAAATGCAACAGAACCGTAATGGCTTATAGGATTTTAAGGTTGGGTCTATATTAATGCACCCCCCTTTATGCGCTCAGGAGCAACGTATCGTGCGTTAAAATAAATCAGATCCCTCTGAGCGACTTGTGTTTACACAGGAGCAATTCATAGCCACGTTTTAGCAAGCAAGCTTGGTTGGGACAGTACAGTACGGGACTGTTTAGCTTTTGAGTCACTGCTCATGCAAACAGTGGAGCACCAGCGCAGGGAAGCAAGGTACAAATAGATGACCTCAAAAGTAAATGTACCTGAAATCCTAGAAGGATAAACTGCATCGGAGAGATTTTGATAACATGGATTGTTGCAGCTGATCGGCAGAGCGAGCACATGTTGTGCATGTAGCAACTCGCTTCGTTGTAGGAACTTTCACTGTGGATGTGGACAAGGAAACTGTTGCAAACTAACCACAACTACTGCGATCTTGGTTGCAGGGAATAGTACGCTACATTGACATCCTTTTTTGAAAGTAGTCTTTAGTCCCACATCGCTGTCAACGAGCTGAAAGTCGACATGGAGTGTCAGGATGAGAGGGAGAGCAGCCCTCCGAAGTCGGACAGGACGTTTTCCCTGACTTACATCGGCTGGTCCACGCTCGACAGGCGGACCACCCTGCCCATGCTGCCGTGGCTGGTGGCGGAGATCCGAAGGAAATGTGAGAAAGGCGACTGCGGCCCCGTGGTGCAGCCGAGAGAGGTCCAGCTGGCCCTCGTCCCCCCCTTCATCCGATGTGTGCCCTCCAACAGCAACAACTCTTCAGTCTTTATATTTGAACACAAAGCACAGCTCATCTCTCGCTTCATTCACAACAGCAATGACCTCTCCTATTTTGCCTATCTCCTGCGGGGCCAGCCTGACAACCCAGAGTCCGAGATGTCCTGTCACGTCTTCAAGGCTGGAGACCCCAAACAGGTAGGCCAGTCCAAGTGTCAAAATCACCTTTACACGTGTCACAGCAGCAAGCAGACCAGCAAGACAGAAGAACACCTAAGAGCATGGTAAAGAACAATACACTTATAAGATGCAGATTAAAAATATATAAAGGGATCTTTAATGTAAATCACTCCAATGATACACATATTTATGGAGTATTGCTATAGGCACTTAAGTGCTGACCTTATACAGCTTTAATCTATCATTGTCATATTTCTTAGATACCTCAAAGTGTAAACACAAGACAAAGGAAGGTCCTGCCAATCCTGAATTGAAATATCTTTTAGGTGACAACAATGTCGATTAATCTCAAACACAATAGATTAGTAAATGGTCCAAACATGTTTGCCTTGGTATTAAGTATTTAGGCCACTGGTCGGTGGAAATTATCAACAAAGCACACTGGATTTTGGGCAAAGTTAATCCATCTCTGTGCTTTCCTCTTTAAGGGATCAGACTTCCCTCTGGAAAGGCTTCAACTAATGATTACTTTCATGATCGATTCATCTGCAGATTATTTTCTATATTAAATATTCGGTCTATAATCATTTTCAATTCCAGAAAACCAAAAGCATTACATTTAATTACATATGGGGTTTTTTTTGTTGAGAAGGGGCAATGCACAAAGAACATAGAAATGAGTGATGTAAAATGGTGTTTGTTAATGGATTAAGGAAGAAAAACATCAAAACAGTTCAAAAAGGCAGGCAACCTAAATATATGAGAGGCTCAAAATAGCATTTACGATTAATTGATTACAAAGATGGTTTAGGATATTTTATTTCTGTTGATGGTCTTATTGATTAGTCAGCTATTTGTTTCAGATGTACTCCCTGGTAAACATAGTGTGACAACTGAATAGGCACAATATAGAGTCAGCACATTTACATGCTGATCAGCATGCCACTGTTGAGTAATAAACCAAACAATGTGGTAAACATTCGAAAATCAGGAACGTGGGAGAGAAAAAAATGAACATGCAATTATTGTCATTGTTGAAATGTAGTCACCATTAGCAGTGATGTGCGTGTTTGCTTTCATGTCAGTGAGAGTGTGCAGCAGTTGTCGGAGTCCTTAATACATGTTGTTTATAACCATTTTTTACAATGAACAAGGAAACCTTCACAAATGATGTTCTCCAACAGATAGCCAGCTCACGTTTGCTCAAGTTTCTGTATTGATCTGATATCCGACGGCGTTGTATCATGTTTCCTGTGGTTTGTGCAGGGCTTACAGGCTGTTTGTCTGCTGGTGAAAGCTGAGAGTAGAAGAGGCAACACATTCATGGCACACGCATGCACGAGGTGTCTGGTGTTTCGAGGTGTTTAAAGCAGTCAGAAAGCTGTCCTGAACATACCTCATTCAGCATTTTTACGCAACAAAAACTGGTTTGGCAGCCAGTGAGCTAGCAACCAGTACAAGGTGAACCAGGTAGAATGCATAGCTTATTCTACCAGTACACTGCTGCTGTGTTCAACACCCTCTTGCAGTTAATGATTTATATTTGTAAATCTTTTTTTAAATGTCTTTTATACAGATATTATTATTGTGCTACTGTGAATTTGACATTTGCCCCAACCAAGTTTAAAGACATAATTAGTCTTTGGCTTGTTGTGGACTAACAGGCATACTTTTAAAATCTATTTTTAGCTGTAGACATGACACGGGTACATTGTGTAAAGCCTAAGAAAAGGCTGGCCTCCACCAATACGATGTGAAAGGTTAAAATGAAATGCGATCAGTATGTCTTAAAGAGCAGAGAAGCTTAGTTGGCTCGTCTTGATTTAATTTTAAGACAAAGAAATGCTAATAAATCACAGTCTAAAGATAAAGATGGAATGCCTCCTTATGTCGGTTCTTTGGCTGGAAAGATTGCTTCAAATCAAGTTTGACTTCCTCAACTTGAAATGCAACTTCTGTTCTCACATGTATTTTTGATTAATCAGTTATGCATTAGGTGCAACCATTCTGGCATTAAGGGCTCACTCGGTCATTTCTTGACTCTTGATTGGTGTATCCATGACAGCTGGGTGTACATAATATTTTACCAAACACTGTCATTTGATCTTCACTCGGCTCTGAGATTGGTATACTCCTTTCTGTCTTCAGGGAGACTTTCATGCCAGCTTGCACAAATGTAATGCTGACCTAACTGTAGACATTTGTGCCATTATCAAGCTAGCAATTGACATTCCCATCCTGCACAGTGTTAACCTCACAGTGTAAACCACCGGGCACCTCTGCTCTCACTTGGAACTGGGCCACAGTGGAATCTCTCACTGGGTGCCCCTCTGCTGTCGGTCATCATTTAGCTACACAATGCACTCAAGAGTCAAGGCAAGCCAACAGTGGCATGCTTGACTGCACTACAAAACTCTCCAGTAGCATTTAGGAAACATAAATGTACATTTTGTATTCCATCTGTGTAATGGAGCATAAAACAAAGCGATTTTCCATTTGATGCTATTGGGAGAGGAAGGTGTTAATACACTTGCTGAGTCACATCTGTGCTAGCTTTGGTTAGCCAGGGCTTGTGAGATGGACGTGCACATGATGAGTTTTCTTGCCAAATGAGAAACTAAGGATCCTAGATCTTATCTGGCTTCACGAGGGATGATAAAGTACTTGATCGGCTCTGGTAAACGCGCTTTGGGAACAAATAGAATCAAGCAGTACAATACATGGGTTTCACAGTGCAAGTTGACAGGCTTTATTTTTGTTGTTTGACGTTGTACTGTAATCCATACAGATCTTCCATGGACAAATCATATGTTATTTAATGCAACAAAGCGTAAGATGGATGTAAATGTTGCTTCATTTCTCAGCTGTCTACACAGTTCACACATTATGGTTTTCACTTATACAAGTTAATACAAGCTTGTTTGCCCATGCCAAGGTGACATATGAGCCTTTGTCCTGCTTTGTTTGTTTTTGAGACATGAACTTTCACTTGTTAAACTACAGAGACTAGTTTGTCCTCAGGCTGATGGAAAAGCACTGGGATGATGTCACAGCTGTACAGAGAACAGTAAGGTGCCTCTATAACCAGTTTTTTTGAAGTTCCGGTCTCACAAAGACAATTATATTCTCAACCGACACAATTGTTCTCAGTTGCCTTTATTTTGGTTTTTGGATGATTTTTTTGGTCTGTTGACATTTGAAGTTTGAAAAACTAAGGTAAGCTCTAACTTGAAGCTCTTGTTTTCTATTTGTTTCATGTAAAAACATGCATGATTATTTTTATTTTCCTGCACTCTGTAATACAGTCAAAGGCTGCAGACGGACAGGAAAAGGGGAGAGAAAAGAGATGGAAGGCGGCAAAGCACCACATGTCGGATCTGAAACCCGGGTTCTGAGCAAGGGCCTTAGCACATAGGTTGTCTACTTTACCATGTTAACTACAGTCGCGCCCCATATTGATGTCTTTCAAAGGAAAACGCATGTTATCTTCTGACATGGGCTATTATCTTCAATGCCACCGTTTCTGTCTGATTCCATCCTTATCTGGTATTGACACAATGATAACCTGTGTGTCTAATTAGGCCTAATTTTGGATAGTGTGTGTAGGTGTGTTGGGTTTCACCGTGGTTAAGTTAACAGTGGCGATAAGAAACAGAAAAATCTGCAGACTACTGTTTGACCAGATATTATTTTGGTCTACTATAGGCAGGTTTGACATGACATGATCCATGCACTGAGCACTCAGGACTCCACCAGCTCTCAAGGGACAATCCTCCTGTTTGTTTTCACCTAAGCTCTAAAGCTGCCAGAGTTTATATAGGCAGGCATTGGACCACAGCCTGTGTCACTAATATTGTATGATAAAGCCAGGCAATGATGGGTGAAGGTTAGATGTAATAACCAGTTTGAAGAACTGTCACAGGGGGAGTGTTTGAATAGATAGAGAAAAAGCTCTATGCTTTTCCCTAACAGCTTTTGGCCTGTCTGTGCCTGTCCCTAACCAAGGAATGAGGGCCCTTACTTGCTCTGTATTGGGTTAACTACAAATAATTAATCAGAGGAAATGGTGCTCTGGCTTCATCTTACACATGTATAATCTAGCATTGCCTTTAAATGTTAAGTAAGGGCTGTCATTTTTTCCTACCCATGCCTGGTTGCGTGACCGATCAGACACTGCAGCTGTGATCCTTGGACACCAAGGCCTCTGCATTACCTTGATGTCATGGTGTCAGCACAGCTTTTGCCAGTGCTTTCTTATCACATTTTGTTTTTTCATACACTAAGTAAGGTTGACATATTTCAAGATGTTTGTTGTCTCCGCATCTTAAAGTTAGCTGTCATCTCAAAAGATTCTTAGAAAGTTCCTAAGGATTCCATAAAAGTAAACCAGCTGTTACAAAATGTTACCAAATCAATTACACAGGTCAGTTTGGTTCCAGTTGAACAGATGGCTGTTTATGTATGAACAACCGAACACCACCTGCCCTACTGCTTATATCAATGCATCCCTCTGTCACCAGCCACGCACAGCTTGTTGCTTTGGTAGACAGGCCCTTGGTAAATGGAACTTTAAAATAGCCACAGCAGCAATGTGGCAGACAGATCTCTGTGTCCCAAACGTAATCAGGCCTTCACGAGAGGCGGGGAGACACTTTCTCAGCATGTTTTACTTTATTTACAATCATTCTTTTCCTGTTTGTTTGCCCTCAGCTTCTGTTGTTCTGATCACACCTCCAAAGAAGGACCACTTTAGTTACATAACTTCCCTCCCTTGTCTACAACATAAGCATATTTGCTCAACAGTCAGTAGGTGACTCTTATCAGATAGCCACTGTTTGTTTAGCGCTCATTCTTGGGAGAAACACAGTATTTGGCTGACCTTGACTGCGGCTATGTTTCTTCTTGCTAGCACTGACTGAGTGATTGATTGGCTTCAAATTCCCAAGTATTGCTTAAGAATGTGCATTGATAGACTTGTGTTTTTATTTCAAAAACTTACTTTCTTGTTTTCTGGTTGCAATTTACCAAAACTAATTTCCTGCTTGGATGGAACAAGCTGTCCCTGCAGGAGGTCAACAAGGTTAAAGTGCCTGAACGAGTGTAGCAGAAACGGGCTTGAGTGACCTTCAAGTGTCTGGTTCTTTCCAGTGCTTTTGTTTTGTCTTCTGCATGGTAGAGTGGGGGTGTTTCCTGTCTCCTTGCCTATTTCCATACCAATGCAGTGTTTGGTCTTTCTGTTCCTACTAGCTTTAGTTAGTTCATATGTTGTTCTGTTTTTTTTTAGCCTTGAGTTCTTTCAAGCCGCTACATGAGGTCAGGTCATGTTATTTGTTAATGAAAACAAAACTGTTGTTGGGTGAACTGCATCTGTCAGTTCTACTTGTTCTGTGTGGATTTATGTTTGAGCATTGGGTCTACATGTATGTTCAAAACACCTGCATTGATATGATGTGAAAACTGGAAACTGGTTATAAACTGTTGGTTATTGTTGAGCAATATGATGTATTCAGTTGTAAGAAGAGCTGCAAAAAAAAAGCTCCTCCGGCATGTGGTTCCTGTTCACTTCTTTTTCTCCATTGTTATGCTTTTCCTCCTTAATGTCTTCCTATTCATTGTATCTGTTTGTTCCTCTCTCCTTTCTTACAGGTCCCTGAGGTGATCAGCAGAATTCGCCAAGTGTCCAAATCAGCGCTTAAGGAAGACACCAAGCCCAAACAGGAAGCTGAAGAAGCCTTCTACAACTCCCAGAAGTTTGAAGTGCTTTATTGTGGAAAGGTAAACAATGTGCTTCTTCCCAACAATAAGTGTTTCCATTTGATTAGGCAATTGTAATAATGTGGTTAAATTCTCAAAAACAATTCCAGGTGACAGTTCTGCACAAAAAGGCTCCACCCACACTTGTTGATGAATGCATTGATAAGTTTCGTCTGCATGAGGTCGAGCGCAAGCGCCTGCGTCTTCTTAATGGCCAACGAGGATCCACAGAGAATGCCTCTTTGGAATTCCTTATTGGGGAAGACGATGACCCCCTCTCCTCTGTTCTGAATGAGAGTGTACAAGCCCCTGAAAGCCCAGGAGTGGAGGAAGTGACTGCAGGTGGAGGTAAATGCAGCATAAAGATTGAGGATTAGCATTATCAAAATCATTTTGTGCACACAAGTACAGTAAGAGTTTAGTTAATGATGAAGCATAGTGGCTATAAGTGCCAGGAATCTAATATAACCAGAAGAGTTTATTCTTGCTGTATGTGTTTCAGGTAAAGGCCTGTCTAACAGTGGCAGTCAGAGCAGCCTGCGAGGAGCGTTCCCCGAGTGCATCCTGGAGGATTCTGGGTTTGAGGAGCCTCAGGAGTTTCGTACGCGCTGCAGCAGCATGGCAGGGAGTATGCAAAGGAAGCCGGGGGAAGGTGTCATCATGGGCCCCACACGCCGCAGACACTCAAGTGCACCAAACCATGTTCAGCCGTCCGATTCAGACAAGAACCGCACCATGTTGTTCCAGGTAGGTCCAAGGGAATGTATAAATGCTTAGGACTGACTTCCATGAAAAGTTTTTTCAGCTCAGAGGTTTCTTATCTCTGTGTTCAGCTAACTATGTACCCCCAGTCTGTTGGCAGAGCACAGCACTATTAGCAATGTTCTCTCATTAAAACCTGCTTAGTTTGCAATCAGATGCCTGGTCAGGACCAAGTATTGTATTTCAATTATAGTCATTTACAATGAGTGAATGCTTTGTGTAATTGTGGTATTGAAGGACAGTTGTACCGAGCAAACGTGCAGTAAATGTTTAGTTTATCAGCATAATTATATATACTATATATTTATACTACTTTTGTGATTGAGATGGTTTGTTATTCTTCTGGCTAGACTGCAGCAAAGTGGGGGGTGGCCCTAAAAACACAAATGCCTCCCTGAGTGATGAAGTTACATTAGTCAGATTGTCCCCATTGGCCATTGCTCTTTCAAAATGGAAAGGCTTGACAGAGTTTACTGCAGGTAATGTCTTTGCTTCCACCATCAATCCTCAGTACATACGAGGCTGTTGTTGCTGCACAATACGTTTGTTACACTATCTGCAAAGCCCGACCCCGGAAGATCTAAAATATTGCAATTTAAGGTGCCACTTTTTTCTGTATGACTGTATATTTTCCTGTATGTTTTTCCACCCCAGATCTGTTGGGTGTAACAGTATATAATAGCAGTGTGTAATGTTGTCATACACCATATATTATGTTTCCATCTTGATTCACTTGAGTCCCATCTGTCACACCAGAAAACCAAATGCTTGCTTGCATCACGCTATATGTCATTGAAACCCTCCTTGCATTTAGTTCTGAGCTGCTTTGCCACAGCAAATCATTTTTATGTACACGCGGCTGGCAGTTGTGATGTACGGACTAGCTCCGCCATGTGAAACCGCTCCAGATAAAGTGGCTGTAACTCCTGAGTAGAATTTGTGAGTGCAGCTCGGGCTGCTCCTGTTTAAATGTAAAGCCAACACTTCAGGAAAAGCTTGCGGGCTTCGGAGTGAGCCAGCTGCCATTCCTCACACATCATGTCCATTTCCTCATGAAGCTAATTTTAAAATCTAGAGCACATCTCTCAATATGATACTCATTGCAGTCAATTATGGGAAAAATCGTTGGTGCAGACTTGTTGACCTCGATTTTAAGTGGGCTAGTGTGTTTAGTATATTATTCAAAGGGTCTCAGGATAGTCATAGCCCTTGTCATGGGATACTCGCCTTAAGTTATTGCCATAAACCACAATCAAAATAATGGTGTTGTTGTTTTTTTATGAATCAGTATGTGTTTTTGCATGAATTTGTCTCACCATAATACACTTCTGTGTTTTTCAGGTTGGGCGTTTTGAAGTAAACCTCATAAGTCCGGAGAGTAAGACGATGGTGCTGGAAAAGAACTTCAAAGATATCTCATCCTGCTGTCAGGTTGGTTTATTTTTACCTCCTGTATTTGCACTAAAAGACAGTCCTTTCTGTCTCTGATGCACACGTAGTTATAAGATAATCTCAGACTCATTTTAGGCATTTCTTCTCAAGACATGTTATGCATCACTTTCTGTCTTTATAGCAAAGTAGGTCTTTAATTGAAATCCTTAATTCAATTGTATAATACATCTTTATCGTTATCTTTTACTGCTCAATATCTTATGTCTTTAAATAGACATCCTGCAAAGAGATAATGCTCTGTGTTAGTGTGAGCAAAGGAGTCATTTTACTAATTCAATGGAAAATGGAATTGGACAGCCATTATGGTGTCAGTGAAAAGTTCTGAGTTGCAGGTTTTTGATTTATGTTACTGTACTGATTGAATCCAACAGAATGCTCTTCCCTTGCTGTGATTTATTCTAGTCCCCTGTTTCTCTTGAAATTGTTGCAGGGTGTTAAGCAGTCCGACCATTTTGGATTCATCTGTCGGGACCCAGTAGAGTCTGGTCCCAGTCAGTATGTGTGCTACGTTTTCCAGTGTGCCAGTGAGTCCCTGGTAAGCCACACAAAACACGGGCATTCAAATGACTTTGGCTTTTTCGCCTAACCTCATGGTTCTTTATTAATCTTGTGTGTCCTCGTGTCAGGTGGATGAGGTAATGCTGACCCTGAAGCAGGCCTTCAGTACAGCCGCAGCCCTGCAGAGCAACAAGACCCCGATCCAGCTCTGTGAAGCCTGCCCCATGCATGACCTGCACAAGCTCTGCGAGAGGATTGAAGGTAAGTCGAGTGAACTCAGTCGCTCTCTCTGGATGGACTTATGAATATATTGATGACTTGCCTTTTTTCTCAGAGTTAAAGCAACATCAAAGAGGATTGTTATATCCCTTTTCTGTTTCCAGGTCTCTACCCACCCAGAGCAAAGCTAGCCATCCAAAAATATCTCTCCCAGCTGACTGACAATGAGCAGGTGGAGATTTTTGAGCGAGTTCAGGTAAGGTTGGCTCTGTTTACAGAAAGAACAGCTTATTAAAGTGACAGTATTGTAGCAATCATTAATTTCTACAGACAGTTGATTTTCTTACACAAATACTGCATCTGATTCTAAGCAGTGTTTTTTGTACATCTTGAGTTTTGAGTTTTGAGTGTGAGTGTGTGTGTGTGTGTCATTTCTGCAGAAGTTGAAGCCCGGTTCAGACCAAGAGGAGAACGAGCTGGTGATTCTCCATCTGAGACAGCTCTCTGGAACCAAACAGAAGTCCCACCTCCACATTGGAGAAGCCCCCCAGGTGAACACTTAACACTGTAGATGCTGAATAAAATCATTGTCAAATTTAATTACAGAGATTTGACTTTACCATTACTGATATCTAAGGAAATGCATCTTCACTTCAATCAAATTCAAATGGTTGACGTTGACTGTCCTTTGACATCCTTGAAATGTACTGAATATAAACGATAAAGAAATTGTTTTTTGTTTTGTTGCAGAATGGCAAATAAGTTATGCCCTCTCAACATCTCTTTCTTTTTGGAATTCTTACTAAAGTTTTCTGTTTATTTTGTAGCATCAGTGTTAAATAGACAAGGCCACAGAAAAAGATCAACATGCTTATTTACCCCAAAACAAGACACTCTTGAGTCCTTGAATTCCAACAAACAAGTCAAACTGGGTTTTCTATTGCTGATGCAACTGTTCTGTGAACACTTGAAGGGTTGCTTGGGATGTTTTAAGATTAAGTATTTTGTGATCGCTAATACTACTGAGGCTAAAACTTCAATAAAAGTTAATTACCTCCCATTTAAAAAAAACAAAAACAAAATAGTTCCTGTAAAAAAAATCTAAGCTGGTTATCAATTGAATCATTCCATTCGTTTATTCAAAGAAAATACAAGATTAAATAATGAGAGTTGTGGATTATTACTTTAGCACGATCTTGATATCATTCAGATAGCAGAACACCAGATCGGTCATTTTTTCCCCTGTTGTTTGCTCTACTGTTTGTTTATAGAGTTTGTGTTCTAAAGGCTCACAGTGAAAGTCACATTTTTATTAATTATTTCTGTGTTTTCTTTCGATTTTCATCATCTGACAGAATGCAGCAAACAGCTCCTCCGCAGCAGACGGATCAGCCTCCAGCAGCCGCTTCAAACTCGATGCTCTGAAGAATAAAGCCCGCACCTCCCTAACCAGCTCCCTTGAGAATATTTTTGCAAGGGTGGGTCACAAAAGAGGGTTATTTTCTTTCCTGCCCCCGCCACAGTCTAAATGTAATCCCTCGCTGTCCCCAGACAGAATATAACCCCTGTGCAGTGTACCTTTATGAGTCTCTCTGCGCTCTCAGTGGATGTTTCTGTGTCATCGTCATCCAGGGGATTTGGATTGACCCATATCTGCCAGTGAGACAGCAGAATCATTCCTGAATAGCAAGATCCAGGCAATCTTAGGCAAACCCCTGCTGCCATCCGTTATTGTTTTAGAGACTTAACATAGAGACATTTCTTCTTGCTAATTTAGATTTTCTGATTCCCTTTTTCCATTTTTTTTAACATTACAACTCGCTTTTTTTGTAATGAGCAATTGGCTTTAACATGTTTTTATTTATATATTTGTTTTACCAAAACTTGTTTCATATTGTATAATCACCTCTCTCTGCAGGGTGCCAGCCGGATGCGGGGCCGTTTGGGGAGCATGGGAAGCATCAGCAGTTTTGAAAGGGTAAGCGTCCTTGTGGGAGAACACGAGATTCCCTGAACTTCACTCCAGGGACGCTGGGAATTCTCACTTTTAGCCCAGTGGTCTTTCTCAGAAGGGGACAAGTGAGATAGCTATGCTTTCACTTTTATCAATGTCACGTGGAGACATCATTCTGCTCTGCATTATTCCCACTAAATGTCGTGATGCAGCTGCATTGGCCAAAAGACAGAATAATACAGCAGAGGGGGGTGTTTACAGAACTGTCAGGGAACTTCCACTCTGTCATTGCTGTGCAGTATGTGGAGTGAGTGTGTGATGTACTCCCACTGACTCCCCGTCAGTCATGATGTAGATAAGAGTACTTCACCGATTTTAGCATTGCACTCCTGAAACATTGTCACACTCACAGTGGACAGCTTAAAAGAAAAATGATCTAAATTGATTCAGCAGATGATCCCAAGATAGTGTCTCTTTTTATTCCACACACACTTAGTCTTTTCAAATACTGTTTTCTTCATTACCCACAATGCAAATGTGGCTGTAGACTTTAGCTGTTGACATAAAGATTATGAGCTACAGATGTATTTTATTCTATTTTCACACCCCCAGAATTAGTTTTGTTTCCAAACTTGGAATAAGATCCACCAAGCTGACTCAAGTAAAATCACTTTAGCCATTTTTAAAAATTAAACATAGCTCCCTTGGGGGGAAACAAAAGGCTTCATACCATTTTTTTCACATTTGCAGTAGGAATTCCCATTACCTGTAAATAGACTTTAATGTGTATAATCGGGGAAGTTCCTCTTTAGGGATGTGTTCCTCTTACTTGTATTTAACACACATAGATATGAAATAGACCTGCCTGCCACATAGCTGTCATAAAACCTTGCATAATCATGCCATGTCGTATTTATTGGAAATATGGAACACCAGATTAAGCGCCAGCCTTCAAATTTCAGCACCAAGTGAGGGGATTTAATTAAGCTACCAAATCTTACTTAATTTCAACAAATCAACCAATACTGGCTGCAAATCAACGAGTCATATTCAAAATGAAAAAGAAAACCCTAATGATGAGGGCCAAATATAAGTCCTTTCATAATCATATTGTGTTTTATAGTTATCATTCTGTTGTTCAATAGAAAAGATTTGACAAAATAACATATGTTATGTTATGCATAAGCACAATCTGGTGGCTGTGCTTTCAAAGCTCCCCTGAGCCCCTCTATTGTTGTATAAGTGATGTTCTTTGGCATGTTGTTTGCCTTCTGATAGTGTGTAAAAGTAGTCATCTGGGTATTGTATCAGGATGCCAAAGTCAAGCAGGAAATTCAAGT
This sequence comes from Eleginops maclovinus, assembly GCF_036324505.1. Classification (NCBI taxonomy): domain Eukaryota; kingdom Metazoa; phylum Chordata; class Actinopteri; order Perciformes; family Eleginopidae; genus Eleginops; species Eleginops maclovinus. The sequence continues at coordinate 7,616,749 of NC_086355.1, forward strand.
CAGGATGTCCAGTTGTGCTGAGCCATACCTCGCTTGGCTTCCTATTTTCTTAGCCCTCTCATAGGACACGGCTCTAAACAGACGTTGATCCACTGAGTCACTTTATCTCCCCTGTGCTTCCTTAAATCTACAAATCCCAGTTAAGCTGACAGTGACATTTAGCATGATTTACCTTGTGATTAGCAGTGCAAGGACGTTGAGTGGGTTGCATAAACGTTTGTAGACCTTGAATGTGTTGTTTTTCTATGTATTTTGAAAAAAGCAGAACAAATATTGCCGAATTTCCCTTGTCATGTCACATCTTACGGAGGGAGGTCTGTAAACGCAGGCAGGGAGGTGATTGGAGGGTTTTCATGTGGCTTTGAGCCACTGAGGTCCTCCCGAACCAATGGTGTGTGTTGCTGTGAGTCACAGGACTGTGTGCATTAGAATACAATAGATGGTGGGAGTTGTATTGCATGAGGCAACATCGAGTAGAAGAGTGTTGAGTGGAAAGTTAAACATGGAACGAGTCTTGCTTTGGGGTAACATTGGCTAGGTGAGTGCAGACCTGCAACTTGAGTAATGAGGTGGTGTTTTACTTGGCTTTGGGCCTCAGGGGTAGAGTTACTAGCTTTGCATGGTTTGACTTCCAAAGACATTCAGTGTGATTACTCTTTGGATTTTGCCTGCTTATATGAAGGGTTATTGACCTATTTACTGTAGCTCTAATGAGCATTCAGAGGAAACAGTCATTATTCACCACTGTTTCACCTTAGCGATCAGGTATAAAATCAGAAAATCCAACCATGATAAAACAGCCAGATATAAATTGTCATAAATGTACATTACTATAAAACATTTTTACTCATGACATCTTTCGTCCTCCTCAGCAGGATGAGGAATCTCCCTGTCATTCCCCTCCAGGTTCTCCTCCTGCTCTCCCTGACGTCGACCCGGAAGCGGGACAGTTCCGTCGGCGTGCCCACACGTTTAGCCATCCACCTGTGAAGAAACGCATCTCCTTCGAGGGCCAGCCGATCAGCCAGAGCAGACAGGCTCCACTGCGCAGACAACAGTCTGTTAACCCAGAACTGCTGCAGAGCAGGTAACGTACACTGCAACCATCAGTCACTGCATTCCTAGTTTGATCCTGTGGAATAAAGGAATGATCAATGCAGAACAAAGATGTTTTACACTTAGTCAATTGTTCTAAACTCGGTAGGGGTTTGTGTTTACTTTAAATATATGACTGGCTTTAAAAGGCAGAACCTTTTGCTTCTCTATAATCAGTTTAACACTAACCAAATATTTATTTAACCTTGATGTTCACACAGACAATGCAATCATTTTGTAGCGCTTTGATCAGTCCTATATCGCTCCACCTCCTGCTCCACTATCCTTGAACAATAGCATCACAGTTTCCTGTCAGTGTTTTGATCCCTCACGTGTTCCTCAGTGTTTTTCTATGCTTTTGTTTTGTTGTGTTTTTGATTTTTTTGTTCATTTGTGGGCATTTCATGTTTTGCTCGCCTAGTCCTGGGGAGGTCTCGAGAACGCGCAGCGTTTCGGAGAGCGACTCCAACTTCAGCCTCCCCTCCTCCTTCTCCGCCCCCACTTTCCTGAAAAGCATTTACCAGGGCTCACTGGGCTCCCTGAGCTCCCTGGCAGACAGTGGGAGTCTAAAGAGGTGAGAGGGGGTGCGCAGACCACCCCCCTAATGACACCCAAACCCATTGACAAGGGTGGGGATGAGAAGGGTGGGGGGGGAGTCAAAGCGTTCTTTACGTGTTGGCTGTCCAAACTTTTTAACACCCAGCTTTTTCGTTTCTGTATCTTTCTATACTTTTTCCTGTCTGCCCACGGCAAACTTTTTAGGAAATTACTTTCCAGCTGTTTCTATTTTTCCATCATATCTGCAGCTGGTCCCGTCTTCTTCCTGCTGCTCTCAGAAGTAGTAGGGGAAGCTGATACACCCCTCTATTTTGCATTTGCATGTGAATGATGCTTCTGCCCGGCAAACTGTATTTAATTTGTATTTTCTAATGTTTTGCCTACATTAACCGCACTTCACCTTTCTTTACCAATGTTATCCACTATGCCTTAGGAACTATAAGCCTCATGCCTACTTATTTCATTGATGTATTTATTTTTGAAAAGTTGCTTTTAATGTTCAGCTGCACTAAGTTATCATCTAATGTCTAAGAAAGTGGGACATACTGCTGGGTGCCCGAGTGTCTCCTTTCTCAGCATGCTCTGTTGGGTGTGTGGATGGCAGAAAGTAAAGGTTAACATTTCCATTATGAATGAGACTCAGCGGAGCAGACGGTGTAAAATGGCATTTCCATGGGATGTTTTTCTCCTTTGACAGCGGTTTAATCCTCTGAGCACATTTGCAAAAAGATCATGTTGCCTCTGATGATAAATAATAACAGGTTTAAAAGTCAACTTATTGAAAAGCCTCCACCTGCTGTGCATATAAATCTGAATATGCCAAGATATTCAAAGCAACGTCCGAACTCTGTTGCACTGAGAGATAAGGGTACCCCAGGGCGGTTTTTGTGTGACTTTCTTTATGACTTTAAGGCAGAAAAACAAACAAGGTAATATTTGAAGAGGTTATTTAAAGAACAACTGTGAGAGTACAGTCATGGTCTGATGTTGACATTGCAAGTCTCAATACAGTTCACTTCCTGTTTTACATATCCACATAAGACTGGCACTTATGTATGCTGACCAAGCTTATAAACTACAGTTACTATCAAGTGATCCTCAATGACTTAGTTAAAAACATTCATTTTCAAAGGGAGGAAACTGTTACATTAACTAGTTATTTAGGAAATCCAAAAAGTGCTTGCGAATTCATTTTGCTGCCAGGATTATAAACGTATAACATTTCATTTCAATGGTGCTCATAAACAGCACTGCAGAATGCACTGATGTAAAATCAAGACAGAAACATGATACAAATGGTTTAGCAACCTTTATATTTCAGATATTACTTTATATTAAAATCATATGTTAGGTAATGTAGTTGAAAGCCTGCAAAATAACTTAGACATTGTCTTTGGCTGCTATGTTACTAATAGTGTTGTTAAAATATGTGAGCAACATTAAGACAATAGGCTGCTCTCCATTTCACCTTCCTCCTTTGCACATTCCATGCTCATATGTTTATTTTCCACAGATGACCATGCACTTTTGGTTGTTGTAATTTCGCTGTTAAAATTGGACCTGCAAATCAGCTGCAAAGTTCGGAACACATTGTTGTTCGGGTTAATTCCATGGCCTGGATATTATGACTAAACTTTAAACATAGTATTAAACAGTGAAGATGAAGTTTGTCAGTTCCCCGTGCTGCTCAGTAACCATGTTTTCTTCTTTACTAACAAAAGCAACTTCTTTTCCAGGAAACGAAAAAACATGCATCCCTCTAGCTGTGGCTGTTTGTATGGCTGCTGTTTTCTGTCATTCTGCATAACAACCTCCTGCCTTTAATAACATGTTCATTGGTATCCAGTCAGTGTCTGGTACATGTTTTTAATCAGTTTGTTTAAGGTTCACGCTGAACATTTGTCATAATTTCAGTGAGTTTGTTGATGGAAAGATTGTTTGAGCCAAGACGAATGTGTGTTTGCGGACTCAAGGATGTGTGTGTGCCTGCATTTGTAAAAGTTGCTGAAAGAGTGTTGGTGCAAGATGATACTTGAGTCATTTATCGGGTGTCTGTGACGCTGCTGTCTTCTCTCGTAGCAATGGGGAAGGCAGGAAGAGGACCCTGTCTGTCTGCAGCAATGACTCAGTGAGCGGAGCCCTCCCTCCGACCCCACGCAGGGTCTCCTGGAGACAGAAGATCTTCCTGAGGGTTGCATCACCCATGAACAAGCCGACCACATCAATGCAGCATCCAGGTCTGGTAACACAGTCCCTCACGCACACAGTCACACAATGATTACTCTCTGAATAAAGTGCATAGAAAATGAAGACTAAGCAGGAAGGTCATTTGGTTATTGTAGAAAGGGGCTATTTTGAAGTTTCGGACTTCTTTCTGACAAATTGCATCTATAGGGAAAGCAGTAAGGGTTAAAAAGAATCAAAAAGTAATTTTCCCACTAAATCCTTTTCAGGTAAAAATTAAAGCCCTAAAGGAGCATGTGGAAATTATCCTCCTACATGTTCTTATTGCCTTAATCATTGTAGCTAACTGTGGCTGTACACAGATAATACAGAGTCATTAGATTTATTGTTCGTATAACATTTTCTTTCTTTATTTCTTGTTGATTGTACTTTCTGCTCATGTTTTGGATGTTGTGTTTCAGAGCTGTTACCTCTCTCCCCTTCTGGAATGGACTCAAGTCTGGATCCTTTGGGACTTCTGCTGCCAGGGGCCAGGGACCCCATTACCGGGGAGAAGCCTAAGAAGACTGGGGCTGACTACCGGACCCTTTGGAAGACTGCCATCCATCAGCAGATCTTGCTGCTGCGCATGGAAAAGGAGAACCAGAGGCTGGAGGGTGAGTGCATTTACCAATGTGCACATAAAGTATGATAATCGCTCTCGAACAAATCCTTCCTTTGGTCACATGCATGACGAATGTGCAGAACACGATGTCTGTAGAAATACTGCTGCCGTATCATTCAGCGCCCCCTGATGATTAGTGTATTTGTTTCTTTGCAGACACTGGTGGTATTTATAATTTATCATGGGGCTGATCTTGCTGACATTGGCTTACACTGAGTCCTATTGTTAAGGTTGCTCAGATATTTAATTGGGAATTTTTCTGCTCAAACAGAGGGTGTTGTAAAGATTGTAAAGCCCCCTGAGGCAGGTTTGTGATGCTGGGCTGTACACATTTAACTGACTCTTGACTTTTGTATTCATAACAGTGGTCATCACGTCCTTTTTCCCAACTTATCATGAAAATGTGACGCTAAGCCCTCATCACACGCTTTAAAACAGAAAGTCTTGTTTCTATGAGCGTGGACAGGGATAGGCTAAGAGTTAGCTAACCCTAACGCTGTCATTTCTGTTTATTTTGAGAAGTGAAATGTGCTGGCGCACAGCTACATCCAGAGCAAAATGTTTTGGTGTTGCATACACACACATGTAAGTGTGCAGATATGCTGAACTACTCAAACTCAGTAGGTTAGAGTTCATGCATTGAGCAAAACATCAGCATGAGTTATAGCATTTGGACATGGCATTTGGAAATATCGCCCTCTGCTGGCCCAGGTTATTAAGGGTGTATCTCGAAGTTTATTTTAGCACTCCCTTTTTTCTCCTCCCTCTGTAAACACTCTAAACAGGGAGTTAACAGGCAAGAGCAAAACTGGAGGGTAGAAGAGAATGTACAGGCCATATTGGGGGTATCAAAAATGCATATTTACATTAAATAAAGAAAATTAAAGCACCCATCTTTCTCATTTTAAACACTGTCATGTTCAAAGAATCAGAATCGTTTTTTATTACCAAGTAGAGGAATTTCCTTTGGTATTCGTGGTGCATACAAACACAGAGAAAAAAGAGTACGTAGCAAAATAAAATAAAATAGGACTGTTATGACAACTATTTTAAGACTATTATAACAAATCAACAATATTTACATATGACAAATACTATATACTGTATTTAAAAGAGATAGTGTGGAGGAGAAATTTGCGCAGTGGACTTAAGAACAACATTATCACTTCTATGGGAAAAGCAGGAGATACATATTTGTAGTCATTACAAGTATACAAAGAATTATATTATATTATACCAACACATCTCTTTCCCTTTGTTTGTTACTATGACACCAATGCTGGTCTGAGGACCTAACTGTGAATAACCGTTTTCAATAGAAGGTAAGAGATATGAAAGCAGCCATTGGGATCACGCTGATAGATGTTTTGCATGATTTCGGGTGTTGGTTATTATATTCATTCAATTCAGACTCTTTTGTTTGCATGATCAGGGAAGATCATTCTCTTATGGTGTTTTTGTTTCTTTTGTCCACTGTACCTCTACCCACTACCTTGATGTAGTCGCTCCAGCATAATAAAATGGATCTTTGGTGTCAATGTTGGTATTGTGGCTTGTGTTTATGTGGTAGGCTTTCCATGGTTACTGGTTAAAGGCGTGAGGCCCTATATCCATACTTCCTCTCAAAACTGATATCTTTTCATCAGAAATATCTTTAAAAAAGAATGCTATTTTACAAGCCTTGTTTTCGTTGGTATTTGGCCTCGATTTTCTGGTGCAACACGAGAATCTTGATTGACAATAACGATCTTGAATGTGTCCCTTTGTCTCTTTTTATCCTGGTGATTGTGTCGCAGCGAGCAGGGATGAATTGCACATTCGCAAGATGAAGCTGAATTACCAGGAAGTGGGCCAGTGCTCCAAAGAAGCGCAGGCATTGTGGGAGAGAAAACTGACAGCCCCGGGCAGAACAACAGTCCCACAGGACAGGGAGGAGCTGCATCGTGCACTCTGCCAAGGTGAGAGATGCTTGTATGTTTTTGTGTAAACAATGTGGGAGTATATGGCCATGAAGCCAAGCTCATCTATACTGTATGTGTATCTAAAATACAGGAACACTTTTTTGTCTGCAGGTGTTCCCAAGAACAGGCGTGGGGATGTGTGGTTGCTCCTTTCCCATCAGCACCGGCTGCGTCAGAGGCTGCCTCAGCGCCAGCAAGCTCTGGACATCCCATACCAGGATCTGCTCAAGCAGCTCACTGCACAGCAGCACTCTATTCTGGTGGATCTAGGTGTGCATTAAAAAAGGGCTGCCCAAAGTCACAGAGAGCAAAAATAAGGCTCAAACATGTAAGGTTGGATGCCAGTAGCCTCCATGGTTAATCTCTCACAGTTTTGCGAACTTCACTTACTTCTGTGGGCTCTGAGGCAGCCAGCTCCTTGTAAACCAGCCAACCAGAGCAGAGCTCGTCATAATTATTTAAACGAGTCCCGAAATAAGGCAATTCAGGTTGTTTCATTCTAGGACCAAATCATAGGGTTGTAAATGGGTCTGTAAAACCGCATCTGGACATTTTTGGGATCAACCAAAGTTATATACCTTCTTTGTAGACAAGAGAACAATTTAAAATACCAGATGCTTTCTATGGCACCTTTAAGACATTTTAGGATAGATTATTTTTGCTTCTCTATAATTACTATACGGCTATAAGCTATACGTATTATTTTTGAGTAGTTGATGTTGTGGTAGTATTAGATCAGTTCTTTTTTCAGAATTATTTATAGATAGGTAATCTAAAAATAATTCAAAATTGTATCTCTTCCCCCCCTCTTAGGCCGGACCTTCCCCAACCACCAGTACTTCTCAGCACAGCTCGGCGCAGGGCAGCTCTCCCTCTACAACCTACTGAAAGCCTATTCTCTGCTGGATACAGAGGTACATCCTGCAATCCTGTTTCTTTTCCCCTCAGGGCATCACTGTAATGCCCCAGTGGGCTGAATGTCATGACATTGGTGGTAAATATTTGGTGCTCTATTTTCTGTGCCACACAGGTTGGCTACTGCCAGGGTATCAGCTTTGTGGCTGGAGTGCTGCTGCTGCACATGAGCGAGGAACAGGCCTTCGACATGCTGAAGTTCCTCATGTATGACCTTGGTATCAGGCAGCAGTTCAGACCAGACATGGTCTCTCTGCAGGTCAGTACAGGAACGTCTGGAACATTTCATTCGAAAATAACAAACTTCTTAGTATGTGGTAGCATTATTAGCTACTGAATCGTCTATATTTTTTCCTTTGAGATGATTTAGGGATCTGCTTTAGACATAATGGCCTGTTTACATTCAGTTTGAAAAAAGGTCAAATTAGAGCCGAATTACAACTTTTAATAAACGGTTAAATTAGGTGGTGTTCAGTTTAACATTTCATAATGCAAGAAATGAAACCCGTTCAACAATGAGGCAACTATGAAAATAATTTGAATTTTTTGGTGTTTACCACTGGTAGTATATAAACCTTCCAACCGACCTTCCAACAAAAGATAAGAGAAGTTTTCACCAGGAGGTTTAAGTTTTGGTTTAATTATTTTGATTTGGAAAATAAAAGACCTTTAATTCTACACATACTGGCTTTAAATATTAATTCCATAACATCTGTACAGTATGTTTCTAGTCTAATGTGTGTAAGTAGCAAGCACACTACACTTGAACTTTCATGTTCAAGCCTTCCTCTCCTGCTGTAGAAAGCCTTGTGTGGGTTATAAGTAAACAACAGCAGTAGTAAAGAGTCTCCACCTCTTACTCAGACCACACCTGCATGCCTGCTCTGTTAGCTTCTGTTAAACATCAGCTGACTTCACTTGGGTGAGAGTTTCAGCAGGCGTGGTAATGTTTAATCTACATCAGGTTACTATGTAGCCAAGCAGCCCTCTTCGTTCTCCCTACACAGCAGTTCTCTTCTTTTAAGACTAATCCAAAGTTTGCAAAGCAAAGAGGAACCCGTTTTGTCTGTGCAGTGGCTCAGCACGAGGAGGTAAAAAGGTATTACTTGTCTTCTTTGTAACAGCCAGGAAATTGTAACACTGATAACAATCTAATTTTAGCATGAGCTAACTTCTGCTTCTCTTTTCTGACTGCTGTGCTTTTCACTGTATCACTTGTCAGGATCACTGTAATACATTGTTGAAGAGTTTGTACAGATCTTTTAATGGCTTGGCCTTCATACATGTCTGAACAAGTCTGTAATAATAAACTCATAATACTTAAGGAGTTCTCAGTGTTGGTAAATGTTCATTTGAGTGCTAATTTTTCTCAGATTTATCTGTGGTACTCAGCAGATCCGGATATACCAGTTTGTTCTGGCACAGAGTGTTTTACCCTGTGGGTTTATAATGTGTTCCAATGTGTCTGTTCATGCCCGTGCGCACTGTCTGTGTTATTCCAGGTTCAGATGTACCAGCTCTCCAGACTGTTGCACGACTACCACCGCGAGTTGTACAATCACTTCGAAGAATACGAGATCTGCCCGAGCCTCTACGCAGCACCTTGGTTCCTCACCCTCTTTGCCTCACAGTTCCCCCTCAACTTTGTGTCCCGCGTCTTTGGTATATTTTTAGAATAATGGACCCTGTGTTTGCTCATGAGCAAAGGTTTATCAGCACAATGCATTATTTCATTTTTAAAGAGGATGACCTTTAAACAGCCACTTAATGCAGTTTAAAGGAAGTGTGTTAAACCTTCTGTGTGTGTGTGTGTGTGTGTGTGTGTGTGTGTGTGTGTGTGTGTGTGTGTGTGTGTGTGTGTGTGTGTGTGTGTGTGTGTGTGTGTGTGTGTGTGTGTGTGTGTGTGTGTGTGTGTGTGTGTGTGTGTGTGTGTGTGTGTGTGTGTGTGTGTGTGTGTGTGTGTGTGTGTGTGTGTGTGTGTGTGTGTGTGTGTGTGTCTCTTTTCAGATTTTGTATTTGTCCAAGGGACCGGGGTGATCTTTAAAGTGGCTCTCTGTCTGCTGGGCAGTCATGAGGGGGAGATAGTGGAGTGTGACAGCTTTGAGAGCATTGTGGACTATCTGAAAACTACACTTCCTGCTCTCACCCAGACGCAAATGGAGCAGACCATTGCAAAGGTACAGACTGTGATGTTGAAATAGCTTGAAATACAATCCCAGGTTTCCACGTAATTAGCACAATGGCATACTTTAATACTTGGGCATTAGCGTTTAACTGCATTGTAGTGGTAAGTCCTGCGATTGATGTGAAACGTGTTTTTGAGATGTGACATTGTACATACTTACATACATCTGCATAAGAAACCAAATCGAAAATACTTTTTTTTGTTGCCTTTTGAATCTTATTGACAAACACATTTTACTGGACTGGTTGTTTGCTAGGTGATGGAGATAGACATCTCCAAGCAGCTTCATACGTACGAGGTGGAGTACCATGTCCTGCAGGATGAGATGTTGGAATCCGGTCCGCTGCCTGATGACTCTGACCGGCTCGACAAACTAGACAAGACGAATGTGCAGTTGAAGAAGCAGAACATGGAGTTGCTGGAAAAACTTCAGGTGAGTAAGAGAAGAGCCACACTCCACAAGTAGGAACGATTTTTGGGAAACTATGGCAAATGCTTGGTTTATCATTATGGGAATGTAGTGGGAAGCATTTAAGTTATTGGTCCAGTTATTAGTCCTTCTTTTGGAAGAAGAGGTGAATGGCTCTGTTAGAGAGCCACACTGATGCCACTGATAATGCCTCAGATAACCAATAGATGGCACTAAAACACAAGTAAAAACTCAATGAAAACGATAGCAAGACAAAGAGACAAAACACAATGTTCTCCAAATGCTCTTAACATTTTGATAAGTTGTTTATGAATAGTGAAGCCGGACTGGTAAAGTTCAACTTGATGGTCCTCATAGTAATGAGGGTCAAAGAGGGATTGTACTGCTCTCCTATCTGACAGAGGAAAATGTGCAGACTCTTATGGTATTAGAGAACTGTTAGTGAAACACTAACAAGTGTATAACAGAACGCTTGGAGTCTGTATGAGCCACAATCACATTTTATCGCACTTTAGTTGATATTTTGTCTACAGTCCTGGTTTAAAAGTCAAACTAGTGCTGACTCTAGTGGAGTTTTCAGAGTTTGTAGCTGCTTTGCTTTTTGTTTACCCTCTGCCCAAATGTCTGTGTTTGTGGTGTGCCCTGTATTTACTGATGTGTCTGTCCTCCAGGCTGCACGGCAGAAGATTCAGACACTGGAGACAAGCGTAGAGAACTTCCTGTCTCGGGAGAGCAAAATGAAGCACATGATTCGCTCTCTGGAGCAGGAGAGAGCATCTTACCAGAAGACCATTGAACGAATGCGCTCATGCCTTCCCCCTGACGCCCTGACAGATGTGGAGATGACCCAGATCAAAACAGGACCCAACGGGAAAGCCAAAACTGCAGCCAAGAAACCCTGATGGCAACCAGGGTGCTGCTGCTGTGGGCAGATGCACAGGCAGAGACTGAAGTGAACAAATGCAGTGGAAATTCAGTTGAAGGCTGCTGAACTTCACAGCTATTGTTGAACTGCTGTAAGAGTAGCAGGCTTTTGTAAATGTGTGTCTGGATGTGCAGAATGGGAAAAATCTACATGGTATTTGTCAGCATATAATACAGCAGTGGGAGGATGGTTTCATATGTACTAGCAAACAGACTTTCCCATCAAAGCAGATTGTTCTTTCATCTGTTTTACTGCCAGTTTGAAGGCGAGATCAACATGCACACCACCCTTTTTTATTCAGATCTTTTGGGCAATCACGGGGGAATTTACTAGATTGACAGAAAAAATCAGTTGAACCTCAACCTCCGTAGCACCGCAAAAGCAGTAAGCAGAAGTTGCCCTGGTGACAAACAATCTTTAGGACCTCAGGTTTAACTTTCAGCCATTAGCGGTGTGTATCATGGAGTTAATGTCCTGTTGTTTCTGAACCTGTGATGGAAACTTTGCCAGTTATTTCAGTGCATTGTCATTTCCTTGTATTCACTAAAAATGTGTGAATGTAATTTCCCTCCAAAGATAATTTTGATAACATTCTGTTTTTTACAACAGAGAGTGCAACTCTGCCATTTAAGGCTTTACATTTCAGACATGCTATATATGGTGTTTTGTTTCTGAGCATGTACCACTGCCGTGAGAGATCTTTAGTACTTCTTGCTGCTTTGAATGAGGAAGTGTTTCTTCCAAAGCTCAGGCAGGATGTGAGGTCTTCTGCCTTCTCAATTTCCTGTGTGACTGACCGCGGTGTCGCCTCATTTTAGAAACACGTTCAGACACTGAGGCAAAGTTCACGCTTCCAGGAGGCAGAGAAAAACAGACTAAGGTGGAGGAGTGATCTCAATGTGCATCACAAGCTTCTCTTCTAAATGTCTGTAGGAAGTTTTTTGCTCAGGCAAATGCTCTGTAGTTCTTGAGCCTGGGTCTAAACGCAGCTATTTTTAAGAAAACACATCTGCAGGTTCATTGGTGTTGTTCACATGCCCACATTTATGTTTGCAGTGAAACTCCAATGTTTATGTCAGTAGAGAGGCCACAAAGGAAATAAGAAGAACTTAATGCCAGTTTCATTTTGGGAGTGGACAAGTCTCTCCTGATACTTGGCAATATAAACAATACACACACACACACACACACACACACACACTTGCATATACAAACACACTGTGCATTGAGCTGTCTGACTGTATAGGCAGACAGTTCAAATGAGCACAAAGAGTGTGGCTCTCTCCTCAGTTTTGTTTTATGCCACCTCCACATCTGACTCACCATTGCCATTTCTGATTGAAAGCAAAACAGTCCTGGGCTCGACTCTGCTTTCAGAAAACACCTTTACATTGAAACCAAGGTGACATGTTTTGGGGAAACATTTGTGTCGGTTTCAGTGTAAAGTTTTTACTCTCTAACTTAAGTCCAAGCTCTGGCTTACAATGCATTATTTGTATGTTTACATAGCAATCCTGTGTGTTTGCATACACTCAGAGCACTTGCCTACTTTCGTTAGGCAGTTATCAGCAAAGAGTTTAATTGGAGGATAAATCCGTCCAGACATAAAGTGTCATGGTGTCTTTTGGTAATTGAGGTGAAGTTGTAAAGGTTTGCACCAAATATCTTGTAAATATAAGAAATCACCTCTGAAAAGCAGGGGTTCTCTCAACGGCTTATAAAGTAAAACATACCAAACATCTCTTTTTGAAAGCTATATAAGGATGCGGATGCTGTCTGACATCTATATGGCTTTCCTTCCTCTTTTTACCTGTATTCTGCTCATCTTCTGTAGTTGCTTAACATATGTTTGACTGTTAAACCAAAGAAGTGGTTGCTTTTCAAAAATGTATGAATGAAAAATGAATGACTTTTATCCAAAATGCGGTGATGTATCATATATGTAAATGTTTGTGTCACTACATCTTTTCAGCTTTCTTTAAGTTTGTACTTGGACAAAAGCTTGAAAAAAAAAAAAAAATGGCAGTAAAAACTTGACGCTTGAAAAAAAAAAAATGAAAAAAAGACCATTGACTGATTTGTTTACACATCATTTTCATTGTATTCCTTTGTGCCAAAATTAGATAATGGCCTTTACTCTCCATTAATCGGAGATAAGAGGCCACACTTTCATATCAGGTGCCGACTCCTGACTACTACATAGTCCTGATATCACTGTTTCAATCAAAGACATTTAATAATGCTTTTCTGTCAACATGAGGGCTTCACACAAACAAAAGACACTGTTGTGATTTCTTCAATAAACACCTTACCTTGTTTTTTTGTCTACTCATGTCTGAATGTCTTTCTTGCTCGGTGAGCTCTTATAAAGAAATCATGTTCTTCTGCTGCTTTACAAGGTAGCACTTCAAGTCTTGGACGTAGCCTCAAGCGCAAATGGTTACCGTGTTTAGACGTATTATTGCGTAAAAGGCCAAGGTAGGCTTAGACAGTTATAGAGAGTCTATTTAAAGGTCTTTCAAAAGTTGTACTTTTGTTAACGCCTCGGGCAGAGAGAACTACAGGTCTCCAGTGTGGAGAGAAATCCTGTGAAATGCTACCCTTTACAGAGTCTTTAGAACATTCAACCACTTGTGCAGTTCTGAATTAGTACTGAATGAAATAAATGTTCATGCTTGACTCCTAACGAAAATAAACTGAAAATTGAAGTGTTTGTTCGCTTGATTAAATAAAGATAGCTCTTTAAGGAAACCGCTTTGATGTAGGTCATTGATTCCCAACCAGGGGTACTTCACTTTACATGTTTTATAGTGATTTAATGTGTTTGACATTGAATAAGCTAGGGAGTTGGCTAAATGGTTAGCGGAATAGATCGTAAGTTTATTCTTGAAATATAAAAAAATTGACAATAATAAATAAAAAAGGGTTATAAGTAAAAAAGTTCAAATATTCATGTTGGCAAAAGCATAACCAGGTGAAATGGTTAGCTTATTTTAAAAGTACTGAACAAAAGACGAACAAGCTAAATGGCGATAGCAAAAAGTAATGGATAAACAGTTGAAATAGCTAGCTTGTGGTTGCTAAATCATAGCTACTGGATGAACGTTGAAGAAATATTTGCATAACATTAAAGTAATGGATAAAAGAAACCTACAAATAAGTATTTTTATTTAAACAGCTAGCTTCACCAACAGGTTAAATCAGATCTAAAAAAGTGGGAGCACACATGTCATTTTAGCCCCTTTGTTTAATCTGTTGTGCATGAATATGAACCACAGAAGGAACCCAGCAAGAGCTCCACCAGCCGAGGAGGGGCTTTGGAAGATAGCAGCCATAAGACCAGTCATTGTTTTCCTAGGAGGGTCTTACCCAGAAAGGTCTGTTGAGTGTTGCTCTGATCAGCCTCTGCCAAGCCTGGAGCTTGTCACACATACAGTAAGACACACAAATGACTGCCAACCAGGAGCCTATCACACACTAAACAAAAGGGGCCACATTCCTTGTGTATTCCCACACGAGGACACATCCTGCAGCAAAGGGGAAGAGTGGGATACTGGAAATCCACCGGGGATTGGCTGAGAACGACACTTCCTCAGCCCAAGGTCTTATCAGCTCTGTTTGTGCATTTTTTCCTCTCTCTTCATCTTCACTGTCTCCATCTTTCAATCCATCTCTACCTCCCACTCTGCTTTCCTTTCTCCTCACCCCTCCCATTGGAATTGTGAGGCTGGATCTGAATGTTTGGTATAATATTTACTGTTTTGTGAAGCTTACAGAAGGAAACATAGCAATGAGAGATGTCCAGGGAAGTAAATGGTAGGCTGAAAACTTTAGTTGTGAAACTGATCGAACCACAAAGGGTTTGACATAGGATTGTTATGTAAAGGTAGTCCTCTAGGTGTGTGTGTGTGTATGTGTGTGTGTGTGTGTGTATGTGTGTGTTGTTTAAGGGCATTAGATCACGGCAGAAAGGGAAGAGTGAGCTGACAGTGTGAGCAGGTTGCTGGAGTGGAGGGGTAGAAGAAGGACGATGAAGGAGGAGGAGGAGGGAGGAAGTTAGAAAGGGTCCTCCTTCCTTATATGGGAATTCCTACTGCTCTTCTTGTGGCACAGACTACACTCTGGAGTTCTTTCAGTAGAAAACACTGGGCTACAGCCGTCAGAACAAAGTATCCGATCATGGAATATCTGTGCAACAGCTCATGTTTTTACTTTGCACCATGGTCATCCACAATTCCAATCAATAATGTGGTTCAAAGGCAAATCATTATACAACTGCAGAACTACATCAACACTGTACAGTGAATGAGCACTGGGGTTTTAGTTGCAGAAAGAGATTTGGAGTTAGTGAATTTGGAGGATGGAGAAAAGGGCGATGAGGGGGGAGGTTTAGAGGTGGAGAGGGAAACAGCTGGAGGGGTGGGGGAGAGACTCAGGTGGGCTCAGTCTAGTCCAGAGAGAGGAGTTGGCTCCCCAGAGGCCAGGAACACACACACACACACACACGCTCACAGACACATTTCACTGCGTCTCATAGTTTAGCTATGCCTTGATTTCGCTCCCCATCTTTCCCCTTATCCCCCTACTTTGCACATACTCCGACTGCTCCAGCTCTTTCAAAGCTCCTTCCTGTCTCTTCCCTCTCTAAAGCTATGAAATAAACTCTTCACTGCGGCAGCCTTGGATTCCAATCAGCTATCCACACTGCACAGGCACACACAATCGTGCACCGAGACACAGAGCACCACCGCCCTGACGTGTTATAGTTAGCATGGTGACAGATTTGCCAGAGTGCTTTTCTCTCTCTGTACCTGTCATAGAGGCAGCTGCCAGAGGGGCTCATGGTAAAAGGCCAGAGCCAGGAAAGGAATAGGGAATTTGGCATTAATGAAGCTACTAAAAAAATAGATCTTAACACACACACACACACACACACACACACACACACACACACACACACACACACACACACACACACACACACACACACACACACACACACACACACACACACACACACACACACACACACACACACACACACACACACAGTCTTCCTGTTCCCATGACTAGTCCAGCTCATTCCTTTAGTCCCTTCCATCGGGTGCAGGTAGATCCACTATCACTGCCTGGAGAATCTTGTGATTAATGACACGCCTGTCATGTCTAAAGCCTCTTCATGTTTTTCCTGCAGGAGCCACTCTTCCTCCCGCAGCGGTCTGGCAGACACACTGCTCTCCCCGAGGGCCAGCTGCAGCACATGCTGGGGAGTATCGCCCGGCTTACCTGATCCAATGCTTCATTCATCTGTGTTGCCTCTGGAGGCCCTGAAAAACACATTCAGTATCCTTAGACACCTGGGAATAACAAATATATGTATGTGCACAGACATCCACAGACGGGCGGCCCAAACCCTCTATTCCCACTTGCCTCAATATACTCCATGACCGTGCTCAAAAACATCTCAGGCAAGGGCTGGTGCAACACACTGACACTTTGAAAAACAAGGCCAAAAAAGAAGTGAGGCTCAAACACCGTGACTAACAAGAAGATCTTATTGAGGCCATTCTTCGCCTAGAGATTCCCGACAAATGTGACTGAAGTCCCAGGTGACTGCGACGATCAGACGAGAGACTTTGCGGCTGAGACCCTTCTAATCACATTATGCACTGGCTCTGCCCGGCCCTCATAACCTCAGCAATGATTAAGACAAACACTTGTGAGAGAGGAGGAGAAAGAAACAGTGAGAGACACAAAGAGAGTGCTGGCAGGCTGGAAGGAGGGGGTGGTCAGACAGACAAGGAGTGAGTCAGACAGGCAGATATCCTCCTACATGTAGGTCCGGCCAATAAAAGTGCAAATAATATGTCAAGATCAAGTAGGGTACAGACAGTCTTTGAGCTGACTTTATCTGCGTGTGTGTTCAGGGTTAAGCCCTGTAAAACCTGGGTGTATGATATCAGCGATAAGGGACTCCCGGTGCGAGGTTATGTTGGAAAAGTTCTTCTGACATCATGCAATGTGTGTACGCAAATCCTTTTCACAAGGCCACTAAGGGCACAATCACAGAGATGAGGTGGTGGGCAGAGCTTGCATGTTTGTGACTCAGTGTGCTCTGAACACATTCTGACGTCAGCCTCTGGAACTCAATGAAAGCAAACTGATTTGTCCAAGCAGAGGCTGCCAGAGGTTTAAGTGTCCACCAGCACTAGCTCCTTTCTAAACCCCCCTGAGCAGCACCAGGTTTTGTTCAAGAAACTCTCCAAGTTCAAGGCAGAGATGATAGGATTGGGTGATTCACAATTCTCCTCTCCTCTTGTTCACTTTATTCCCCCTCTTCACCAAGCCACCCAGCTGTTCCTGTGAGCACAGACTAACACACTGGGTTTTATTATGCTGATCTGACATTGCTGAGGTTGGGAGGGAAGACAGCTGTACTTGTGTGGCACTGGGCGCACCCGTCATTAGTGCCAGCCTCACAGCACTCTTGCTCCATCCCTCCCTTGTTCCAGATATCCCTCCCTCCTACCTCCTACATTGTTTCCAAAACAACACCAAACCCTTTCGATAATATTTGCTGACCTGATATATGCCCAAAAATATTTCCTCCCACCTGTCCGTCCCTCTTATCAAGACACTACACCCTCGCACATCTTCACCTCCCCGCTATGTCACCAAGATGACAAAAAAAACAACTTGCATTTTGTTGCTTAAAGCCTGAGTGCTGGCTGCTTGCCACTCAAGAGTTTTCCTGAATAGATAATTTCCAAATTGATTCAAGCTGAGCTCACATCTAATGGTCTGTGTGGGCTCTTATGTGAACAGGAGATAATCAACACCCTGTGCTTCATGAGCCCTGTTTGTCAATCATTTATATTTCTATGGCTGGGTCTTCCTGCTGATACCTCGTCATTGCCTTGCTTCATTTTTCTCTCAGGATCTCATCATCTGATCCTTTTCATACAACACGTTTCTACCCATTCTCTTTCCAGCCCTATACCTCTCCATCGCATTTCTTGTGATAATATCTGTGATACTTAAAGGATGATTTCCCACTGTGCGTCATTAACCTTTTCTCTGTCCTCTAGGTTAAACCAAGCGAGAACATTGGGCTGTTTAAGACACAGGAGACTCTGGGTGCATGCTGCGCTCACTTGAGTGGGATTGGAGTTTCCCCATCATAACTACATCCTTATTAGCCACTGATTTGATACTGAAACGGCACTTCTTCTTCTTATCAAATGCCAATATTTCCCTCTGCCTTGCATTATGTTACATAATTTCTCTCAAACCTTTGCGTTTAGGAGAGATACTGTAGAGGTGTCAAAGGAAATTACTATATAGGTGCCAAGCTCATCTCAACACCTGTGAAAGACAAGAACCCACATGTCATATTGTCACCCTTGGATGCAGTCAGATGACATGACCCAGTACAGCGATTTGTTGTTGATTGGATGCCAGCGGGAAAAGAGAGAGGTGATCTTTATGGATAAAATGAGGAGTCTTGTGACTTCCTCTCAAAGTGTGTCTAATCACAACAAGTGAGGTGCAATTAATGCTTCGTTGGTGCGCTGTGTATGTGCAGTCCAGGACCGTGGGTGAGAGGATGTAGTGTGCGGTCTCTCTAACAAGCTCCCACTCACCCCAGTGGAGGCAGGCAGGGAAGGCTGGAGTGACTGCAAGGCTGTTAGAGCAAGTGGGTTGCGTTGGACGTGTCCATGTGTGTGTGTGTGTGTGTGTGTGTGATCTGTGTGAATCTGTGTGAGTGTGTGCTTGTCAGTTGGTGTGTGTTAGTGTGTGAAAAAGTGTGCATGTGTGTCCTTTTGTGTGTGCTGTACTGGGATGTGGAAATTGAATGGAGCCTTTCAGTTCTACTGCTCGTCTCCCCGGGGGTGAGAGACTGGTTACCATGGTTATCCTGGAATCCTGCCGCTAATGGGTGGGAGTTTGTGTAGCTCTGGCAACCTGGCCTGTCTAGGGTGGAATACAAGTGTGTGTGTGTGTGTGTGTGTGTGTGTGTGTGTGTGTGTGTGTGTGTGTGTGTGTGTGTGTGTGTGTGTGTGTGTGTGTGTGGTGTGTGTGTGTACCAGGGGGGTGTGGTAGGGTGGAGGCAACATTCTAGGACACAGGAGGTCACATATGCGAGAACACAAGCTTCAATTTCTGTACTCTCCTGCAAACACAGACTCTTGTCATGTATAAAGTCACTTCACAGTATACTGTATATATATACTCTGCTTGCAAACATATCAAATGAAACCTCCATGTCCACTCACAAATCTCAGTAAAGCTCTAAATCTATAGCACAGTACTGCTTGATGTCATAGTTTCAGGCTGAATTCACTGTATCCCCCAATAGACAGCAAGCATTGCCGAAATCTCTGATTCACTCACCCCACAAAGTCAAATTACAAGCGTGGTGGATATCACAATCATGAGGTGATGAAATAATCGTGTACTTTTA
Source organism: Eleginops maclovinus (assembly GCF_036324505.1). Classification (NCBI taxonomy): domain Eukaryota; kingdom Metazoa; phylum Chordata; class Actinopteri; order Perciformes; family Eleginopidae; genus Eleginops; species Eleginops maclovinus. The sequence continues at coordinate 7,636,130 of NC_086355.1, forward strand.
CTGCATTATTGCAAGTGTAAAACATAATGCAGTGAAATACTTAAGCCCCCTCTCCTGTCATCCCCATTACCATCCTTTTGCCCTCAGGCTAGGAGGACTCTTAACTGAGCACAGAGACCCCACTGAACAGGAAGACAGTGGATAATGAAACCCTCCACACACACTAGATTAGTGAGAAAAGATATATTCTCACTCAGTGTCTCCCTTGCTACACAATTTCAGATATGATTACAAATGCTTGTCCACAGAAGAGTTCCACCTCACAAATATGTGTGCACGTCTATGCTAATTGGATGTATTATTCAAATTACATTATAAATTGGACACAGAGCACTTAATGAATAGAAGTAAAGCCGGCCATGTGCTATTGTGCAGAAAATATATGCCTGTGATATGAAATGTGACCAGATAATCCTGGTTTTCCTTTTCCTTGTGTTCTGGTAGAGGGGATCAGACCCTGCTAGTCACAGATGTGCTGGATCCTGCTCGCCTTGGAAGACTGATCTATACGTTGTGTTAACCCCTGTGGATTTAAAGGAACTTGGCTTAGGAATTTTCTCTCCTCCCTTCCAGTCATTATGTATGGCCTGGATACATTAGGAATGGTTTCTCTTGAACAGGATCCAACATACATAAAAATAGAAAATAAAAGCAAATGCTATGTTGTGATTACAATCATGCATGATGCTTTCAGTGTGTGCTCTGGACGAGGGACCAGGGGCCCAGGGATGAAATCATCTGTAATGAAACTTGCTGCTGACAGGTTTGATGTGGTTTGATTCATTTTTGTATCAGGCCCTTTTCAGGGTTCGACTCGTGAAAAGCGCACAGACGCCTTCAAAACAAAGTGAATAGAGGGAGAAAAAAGTGGGCCGGGCTTGTGATCAAACCCAGCTAGTCATGGGGGGTAGAAGGACCTTGTAGATCCACCCCCTTGCTCCTTAGCCCGGATTTATGCCAAGCTGTTATATAATTCAATAAACACTTCCAACTCTGTGGCTGAAGTCCAGCCACAGGCCTTCTAACCTTCAGACAACCACATGATCAGCATTTTCAGCTGTATGAGTACCAACTAATTATAGAAAAAATAGGCAATTATTACATATTTTGGATGATGATATGTTTTATATGGCAGATGGTTAACATAGGATTGAAAATATGCAGTATATTTTCTTTTACAAATATCTTTCAGTCTCTTTCTTCCCATTTACATGGCCACTGAACACGCAAACACTAACTCTGTATACGTCCTGTTGCGGGGATATCTTATCTATACATTTGCAGTACAACAGAAAATACCCTCAGCTATTTCCTAGCTTCCCTTCTCAACAAAATCCCAGAAACCTTCTAACCAGGTCACTTTAAGAATGTCCTTTAATCCTTTATTTTGTATGTACCCTCTCTCCTCCCCAACCCTTAGCCCTTTTTTGAGATTTCCACTCACTAGCCCAGACAGCCTTAGCCTTGACTCGGGGCCACCCCATGCTCTCACTGTCCAACTATTTAACTAACCACAGTGAAACAGCTTTAATTTCAGCTTACTGCTCAGCCTGGCTGAATGCTTCATCGCTTGGGGGTCTTTCTGGAAAGCCTTGGTATGGGGCCCAGCAGGCCAGGCAGGCAGACAGGGGAGAACAACAGCCCTGTGCAGTCAGATCTCAGAGACCCCAGAGACACATACGTCAGTCAGAGCGGCTTCCCTCAGGAGTCGTTCCGTTAGTTATGGCTCTTTTAAATGCTTCTCTGCACCTCTGCTCGATACACAAAGGTGAGAGTTATTGGATAGCCAGTAGTCAACGCCAGGATAAAAAAACCTATTAAAGACTCAACATCATTGAAGTGAATTGCTTGCTGTTTTTTCTTGCACATGTATGACAATTTTGTGTTGCCCAGTTCTGTTGTTTTGCAGCTAAACATGATTTATGTAATGGCCATAAAAGGAAGAAAATAAGACCTGGGTCTATTTTCCTGTGTCTGTTTTATCTATGGTCATCATTAGAATCATTTACGATGACATTTTGCTGCCGCTCGCCTCTAACTGGAACACGTAAAAGGGAGCACATTACTCCCATTTTAGCCTCCCTCCACTGGCTGCCTGTGCATTTTAGAGTCCATTTTAAGATTATTTTATTTGTTTTTAAATCTTTAAATGGTCTCGCCCCGTCTTACCTCTCTGAGCTGCTCCATCCTTACACTCCTGCCCGGTGCCTCAGGTCAGCTGATCAGCTGCTCCTGGAGGTACCAAGGCCTAAACGGAAGCTCAGAGGGGATAGAGCCTTTTCCGCTGCCAGTCCTAAACTGTGGAATGACCTCCCATTGCACATTAGACAAGCCCCTTCACTTGCCCAACTCGTCTTAAAACCCATTTCTATTCCTTGGCGTTTAACCCAGCACGATACTCTGTTTCTGTTTTTGTTTCATTGGTCTTGTTGTTTTGATATTGCTATTGTTTTGTGTTTTGTGCTACGTGTTTTCATCCATGTGCAGCACTTTGTTTCAGCTGCTGCTTTTTTTAAAGGGCTTCATAAATAAAGTTGATGATGATGACATGTGTTGACAACCCTGGACTGGCCTTGATAAGATAACACATTTTCTGAAAACCAGGCAGGTTTCAAACAAATCTCCAGTTTAACCAAATAAGCGAAAATGAAATGAAATGAACAGAAAATATCTATTCTTAATCTTTACTGTGAAACTGTGTAGTAACAGTTCTTGGAAGTAAACTAGGGTCAAGGAGAAAGTAGGAAGTAGCTTTGCAAATTAAAATAAAAACTGACCGTCATTGTTGATTTCATTTACAACATGAAAGAGTAACTTAAAGGAATATGTTTAAATGTTGAGAGTAGAAAAGAGGATTTTAACTTTTTACTATATCAATAAATGTGCAGCTTTAGCCAGTATTTGTTTAGCCTAGTTTAGCATAAATACTAAAAACAGCTAGCCTAGCCCTGTCCAAAGATAAATGAACAAAATAATCTGCCTATCTGTACCTTTGTTGGTCAGCCAGGACCAGTTACTTCCTGGAGGCCTGCTGGTTGCCTGGCAACTAACTCCAGCCAAGAAATAGTTTGGCACTTAACCCCTTTTTGACTGTGAATTTAATTTTTTAACTCTTTGTACTCATTTAATAGGAGACATGCAGTATAACGTGTGTGTGTGTCGCTTTAGAGATGCTGCACACTAAGTGGATAATGTTTCCTTTGGACAGAGCCAGACTGGCCCTTCTGTTTCCAGTCTTTATGCTAAGCTAAGCTAACTGGCGGCTAAGATTGATGTCAATGTACTGACTGCACGTCTACACTTCTACATCACTGCAGTATGGTGGAAAGCTAAACCTCTAGTTGTCAGTGAAAGAAATGTTTGTGATACATATTATGGTGAGTTTCAAAACATGTGTGGATGCCCTGTAAAAGTTTGGGGTGTTACTGTATCCGATTGGAAGCCAAAAAAACCTCAGGTTGTCAAATATTTTCTTATCCTATATTTCAAGTTATGAGCAAAGTATAGGGTAAAATAAAAAGTGAATAGTATATGTTCCAACAAAAGGTGGAAATGTGTGTGTGTATATTTTGTGCTGATACTGTGGATTTGTCTGGATGAAGAGGAATACATTTATGGTTTTTGAGGAGTGAGGGCCCACACCAGCCACCCTAGGGTCTTGTTATCCTCTCGTATGCCTATGCTCCTGGGGCGACTTTAATGAACACTCCTGTTCCAGCCCTCTACTGGCTCCAGTCAGGCTATCTACAGGGCTGCCCCTATCCTCCCTGTCTGCACCTGCTTGTACGGCAGAGCAGGTCCCTCTACAGCAAAAATGAAGACTAAAACATAGACAGCAAAGAGGCTAGGTGATCGAACTGAATAATTGATGTGCAGAGTTCACTCGGGACCACCTCAAGAGTTGGTCTCACTGACCACCATATGTGCACTTGCTCCTGCATGGATTTTGTGAGAAAATTCTAAAATGGTGCAGAGTATGAGTTAAAAGTTTTACATAGTAGGCACTTTGCCAGACTTACTTTACCTTATATAAAACAAATTTGCTCATTACAAAATGTCACTGATTACTAAATATAAAATAGCCACCCGCATGAGATTAGAATATGCAGATAATTAAAGTACACAGCATAACAGGGAGCGAGATCCTTCCACTGCATAGACTGATAAAAAACACCAAATGTCTCAAATGTGTATTGCTAACAGGGCCAAGAAACAAGTGCTGGGTCACCTCCCATTACATCATCGGTAATAAGAGTTCACAGTGTAGAGCCGCCAAGAAAAATGAGGTACTAGTATAAAGTGAAGAAATGTTTCAACACAATATCTCCTTTTTATGACAAAAAAGGTCAGAAGTCATTTGACAAATGTTCTCAATGAAAGTTGTGTACACTGCAGATGAACGAGGAAACGTGCATCATTTATGAAGTCAAGTAATAGGTGAAGCAACAGCTGTTGGTAAATGTGATGTTATAGAATAAATGAATGGTTGTTTTTCTTAGTAGTTTTTTGGGCTAAACAATATTATGAAACTATTGATAGTAGACCTCCATATGAAAAATGATATACATTTCCCAAAGCTAAAAACATACAGCATCAGGTATTGCTTATTGTTATAAGTACAATAAAATGAATTTGAGTTACAGTAGTGTATGATTCCTGTTTTGAGGAGTATTTTCTTGTGTTTCTAGGGCAAGGGTAACATCACAGTGTGTGTGCATGTACAATAAGTATACGTGTGTGTCTTTGAATGTGTAGAGAGACTCAGAAAACGAACACTTCTGGAATGCCCCCTGCAAAGTGAGGACTTCGAGGTTGGATGTGTGTTTGTGGGAGCGTTTTGGCAGGAAGAGGCAGGAACCCGGTCCAGAATAACGGAACAACAGTGGAATGTGGTACAGCGGGGAATATCCTGAGTCAAACACAAGGCAGTGGGTTTTAGGGAGAAGCAGTTTGTGGCAAGACTTTCATAAGCAGAATTTTTATATTAAGATTGATGACACCCCGCACACCATTCTCTTGTGCAGCTGACAACACGACATGGCTCCTTGCAATCGGTTTTCATTTGACTCTTTTCATTTCACACCACAACTAAATTAGAAGATCATGTCCCATGGAATATCTTTCAAACCTGTGACTCATTCACTGAAAATCTCTATCCAAATGTGAGAGCCTCAACTGTGGCAGTGTTGAAGTCACAGTGAATATGAAGTGTTAGTATTTCTCTTCAGGCTGTGCATTAGGCCGAGTGCCACGCACCTTCGCCCACATGCCTCCCACGACCCAGCGCCCGTATATAGAGGGCAGAATCTGAGCCCAAGCTGCAAGCAGGCAGATAAAGACAATCTCATTGATGTGAGAGCAGCTCACTGGTAAAAAGAGACATCTCTGACACAACCCTGCTTGCGTTACCCTTACTGCAGAATCAGATTAACCACCGCAAAAATATTGTGCTAAGGCTTGAAGGCGTAGAGTCAGCTTTTACATACATATCAAGCAGTTATTGTGGATGTGAGAATGTGTGCATGTACACGTCCATAAACCTGGTGGTTGAAGGGAAAGACCTTTAAGCAAAACACTGACAAGCAGCTCAATCCATCAATTCCTTTAGGAACCATGTCTATGCTTGTAATGCCATAAATACCCACTCTGAAGCTAATGAATGCATGTTCCACCCACAATCTAAAAACTACACTTAATACTTTATTGTGTTTATTTTCACATCGGAATTAAACAAAAAAAAACCAAAGAAATGTAAACCCGAACAGGTCTTCCGGTTATTCAAGAGGCATTTTATCCTACCTTAGCTCAGTCACGTTTTTCCTAGCGTCTAGTGTGTAATCCACACAATGAACCATCACCTCCACAGTACCACCCACATTACACCAAAGGACATTTGACAAACACCACCAGCGTTTCTGTGTTCTATTTTATAGCCTTAAGCTGCTTTCAGAGGTATCCCACCTGCTTTCTGTGTTTTTTATCATTATGAACAGGATTTGTGCGGAGTGTGATGAGCTTGCCTGGGCTGCTATAGTCTGTTTTTTTTCCCAACTCATATGCTTTCCCTCTCTCTACTCTTTTTCTCCCCCTCTCACTCCCGGTCTGTTTCCTCTCACTCTCTTTGTCTTTGCCGTTTTCTCTCGCTCTGTCTCTGCCAGACCTCTACTTTACACTCTCCCTCCTCCCTCGCCTCCTCCCTGAAACGAACTCCTTGGCAACCAGTTGCAGCGTCTCCTAGAAAGGTAGACAGCCCCTCTGTGGTGCCACAGCAACCCAATGCAACATCAGACAGCGAGGCATGTTTCATTATTAACCAGAAACAGCCAAGAGGGGCTGTGGAGGACGGATTGTGGACATGAGGGAGGGAGCTAGAGGGAGAGGGAATCAGGGGGGTTATAGTGCCAAACTGCTGGTTGTTATATTTTAAACTTTACAGGGGAAACAGCACTTCCAGCTTTGAGTGGACATGCATATACAGAGATACACATATGCAAACAGAGGGAGAAGTCTGAGCATGTCAGAGAGAGAGAGAGAAAGCGGGAGAGAGAGGTTACATTCAGCCAAATCCACAGGGGGATCAATAAGGAACATCTGGGTCTGGGGTGGACAGGGCGGCTTTTTTTCTAGGCAGTACATTGGCTTGACACCTCACCCAGATTCTCTCAGGGTTTATTCATGGAAGGAGGGAGGGAGGCGAGGATAGTTAGCTGGGGGAGTGTAATCGGGCAGGGAAAGGTGTTTGATTATCTGAAGGGGAAATGTGCCTGTTTCATGGCATATGATTACTCATTATTCTTTTTTGGATAAAATCTGCTTTTTGTATCTTCTTTGATTTCCAAACTTGTCTGTAGCCATGCTAGCAGCTCTGTGAGGCTGTATCTAAGCACTATGAAACGACATGCTCACTGACAATCCGAACATGCTAATGTTTAGCTAGTAATCTGCATATAGTTTACGATGTTAATAATCTAAATGTAGTTTCTTAGCAGGCTAACATTAATTAGCAATACAAATGAAGTACAGATGACACTGATGGAAATGTAATTTAAAGTTTGAACATTTTCTGTCAGTACCATACTCATGTGACCCAATATAAAATATTTCATTTTCATTGAAAATGTGTAATTATGTCAGAGGATCACAATCAGGATTAATCATCTGGGGACTGCTAAACTCTATAAAAACTGAATGAAAAATAGTTTAGTCCAACATTGGGATCACTCATGTTTGTGTGGTTAAAAAACTAAAATACACACTGCACCCTCAACACCACCGTTTTTATTTAAATAGTAAATTCTGTATTTGCTTTAAACTTTACAGTATTTGCACATTTGTTTGTATTTGTTACCATAGTTTTGGTGAGGTTCCTTCCTGGGTCATCAAAAGGTGTGTCTGAGGGCTAAGAACTCATAAATACTGCAAGCAGCCAATTAGGCCAAATAGGGACAAACCATGTGCTCCATGTCACAAGGGGGGGATTTGGGTCTTGTCAGTGTCCTTTTGTGTTCTGTTATTCCTAATTACCCTTTTTTTTCCTATTTGGTTTGGCCAAGCCACTATATATGTTTCCTTTTGCAGGTCTGTTTGTTCAGTTAACACCTGTTTAGTTGCTGCTTTTTATTAGATTTTTTTTTGCTCCCCCCTAAATAGGCCACGTTATTAAAGAAGCCTGTTTATAACGGCAATCTTTCCATCTAAAACATCTACCTCAAAAGTTGGGTAGTTTGAAAGAAAGTTATGCTGCAACTGACCAGGCGTGAATGAACCTGCGAGGGACCTCCGAGGCAAAATTGAGCTGCGGCCAGCTATAGGATCCCAAATTCCCCACACACCTACTGTGTTTTTAATAAGCATGTTGTTGCCTTGAAGCACACATCAGGTACAGCGCACCCAGCAGAATACAAATGGCCGCTTCAGTTTTATTTTGTCCTCATCCCATTAAACCAACCAATACTTGCCCCACTGCCTCACCTGTGGCTCTGTCCGAAATCACAACCTATTCACTATATAGAGCACTATACCCTCCTTGTATAAAGTAAATGCACAATGCTTTGAAAAATGTCCATTGTGCAACAAAGAAATGTGGTCCATCGCTTCTGAGTTGTTCTGCTGTGTCGGCTCGTAACTCTAGCCTGGGAAGAGACAAGAAGAAGAATGCAACTTATAGATATTCAACTCTGACAGAAAATCAAAAGTAAAGATATCACTGAATTGTATTGTCAGAATATAAAATGTAAGTTGTGTTGTAGTTGAACAAGACAGGGAAGAAAATATCTCCCAGAGGGATAGAGAGGCTGTCAAAACAGATCGATAAACTTTATGAATCCATTGATATGCTTCATGGTCAACAATAAATCAAACATTTTAGTCAAAGGCTGAATAAAAAGAAAGGATGTCTCTATTGTATTTGCAGGACATTTTATACATTATCCTTGACTGTGCTGAACTACAGAGCTCCACAGTCAAAGCGACAATAGAGAAACATTCTCTATTCTTCATCAGGTAGTTGAGTCTCTCTCAGCCCAGCCCACTTTATGTGCCTGGAGATGAACGTACTCTACTCAGTCTGCTCTGCACTTTAAACAGGGGGAAATACACAGATGTTGAACTAGAGCGACAGACAGAGAGAGCGCTAAGGCTGGGGAGAACTGAAATGGAAAAAAAGTGGAGGAGATGAGAGAGGCTGAAGTGGAGAGAGAGGGGAAAACTAAAAAACTGAGCAGAGAGAGTTGGAGGGTGGTTTACTCAGCGAGGGAGAGGGGTAGCACGAGGAGGAGAGAGGAGAGGTAATGAGGCCAGTGACTGGCTTTACACCTCGTCTCTGTGGAAACTAATTGGGAGAGAGCTGGAGGGCACTAATTTGAGCACTCTGCTGGGTAAATGTAGTGCAACGAACTATGAAGGGTAAATCAATGTACTACCTCTCCCTACACCTCGCTTTCTCCACCTCATACCCCCTCCTCCCATCATTGTTTCCTAATAAAAATTCCATTGACTTAAACTATGCTTGTGGGCAAAAAGATATCGACCTGGGTAGATATCATGCGTGCTGATGAGGTACAGCTCACCAAAGAAGAGTTCAGCTAGTTAGGCGATAAGAGACATGTTGAATCATCAGGAGTCCAGATTTCTGTTCAATCAAGCTGGCACCATAAGGAGTCGGCATGTGGCATACTTCCTACTGAGCTCCGCTTTACTGTACATAATGTAGTACACTATTGGAAAATACATTAACCATCAGTATGGAGATACATTTTTTTCCCACAGCAGCTGAGTGTCAGAGGGACGCAATGATCGAAAACACTGAGAAAGTATTATGTACAACATGTGTGTGTTCTCTCCCAGGGCGGTATTCTGTCTGATGGGAGAAAAAGAAACTGAATGTATAGTTACCCCCTGTAGAGAGCCCAAGGGTGGCTGAACAAGGAGCCAGTATTGGGGAGGTCTTAAGGGGAATTATCCTCACCCTGAGGCTCGGGGATATAGCAGGCTTTTCAGCCTCACATAAGAGGCGAGCCCTGGTCTCATCCACATACACAGTGAGATTCAATGATGCTGAAAGAAAAAAAGGGAAACAAAGACTGAGCTATGTGCTTTAATACATGGAAAAGTTCCAGTGCTTGGTTATTCATCTGATACAGAATTGTCCTGACTTGAGATGCATGTAAAGAATAGATGTTCATCAATTGTTGGAAGTATGATATGAAAGGGTAAAATAAGTTGCCGTCTTCGAATGAATGCACTGTACTGAGTGATTATGTGTGTTTGTCTAACTCCACCTTTCATTGTGATACTTGGAGGATGCTGATCTGTTCAGCACCATCTGCCCCCCTCACTCTGCGACTGTGCCTTGCAGCTCGGCCCCCTGGGAAATAGCTGTGGATAAGTTATTCAATTAGAGGGGCATTATTGGCCCGCTCTCTCAGAGGACAGAGCTGATGATGCTGTGATTATACCGCTCTGCATTCCTTTATGGCCCTGCACCCTCTGTGTGTGTGTGTGTGTGTGTGTGTGTGTGTGTGTGTGTGTGTGTGTGTGTGTGTGTGTGTGTGTGTGTGTGTGTGTGTGTGTGTGTGTGTGTGTGAGTATACCTCTACACAAATACACACTTTTGCAGTATGTGTGTGCACTGCAAATCCACAAATAATGTTTGGGGGTGAATGTATGTTAGAGGACAGGAGGTGGGGGTTAAAAATAGGGGGTCCATCAGAGATGCTTCGGTGATTTCAAATCAGCCCATCTAAGTTGGAATTGAAACACACACACACACACACACACACACACACACGGGCTGACCACGCATCGTCTCAGAGAGGATGGAGACGTGCCCCTTCTGAGTGACTAATCAGTGTGTGATGGAGAGTCTCAACAGCTCCCACTGGCTCACAATTATCAGCTCATTTCAAAATCTTGCAGTTACAGTTATGTGTTACCATACGATGAATTGCAATCGCTGCTACTTGACCGTGAGTTTTTCAGATTAACACCAGAGTCAAGGGATTTCTTTTGTCTCCAGAATTCTGGTCAGAAAAAGAGAAACAACACCTCCTGAGACACAAAGATGGAAGGAGGGACATATCAGCAGGCCAACACAGAGACCCACACACCCAAATCCAAACACATTCCCTCTCTGCGGACCAGTGAGGTGGTCTTTAAAGTGGTGCCATGATGGGTCTGCCCTATCTGCCCAGTGCAGACCCACAGATGCCCTCCCGAGGGGACAGGCTAGAGGGGAGCAGGGCAGCGGGCCGGGAGCCTCATCTGCTCTGCCCAGAATACAAATAGGTCAGTGTGTGGTGGGAGAGGAGGAGCACGGGGAGGGACCTCCACACACACACACACACACACACACACACACACACACACACACACACACACACACACACACACACACACACACACACACACACACACACACACACACACACACACACACACACACACACACACACACACACAAACACACACACACACACACACACACACACACACACACACACACACACACACACACACACACACTGACCATGAACAAGAAGGGGTCCTGCCAGCTGAATTCCTCCATTGGCCATGATGGGAAGGGCCATCTGGTATCAATGTGGGGAAGTCAAGCAAGCTTGTGAAAAGCACACACGTTCACACAAACACACACACAGCAGACACGATTCTGTGTCTCTGAGAGATTCGGGGCAGCACCTGAACATCGTGTCATGGACCTTACACTCAGAGTCTCCAATCGCATTCCAAAAGTGAAACACTGTCACCTTTTGCACCATTCGACTTAGATACGCTGAGCATGCAGCTGTTTGTGCTTGACTAATACGAGAGTCATGCTCACTTGATGAGAACATCCTGCCGTCCATCCAATGACGTAATGCATTTACTCCTGCTGTTTTGCTTGTCTTTTTCTGTTTTTTTTACTATGCAGAAAAACAAATATCAGAACAACAATCCAGTATGGGAAACATGAAACTGAAAACTTTTGGTTTCCATGTTTAGTTTGTGTTGTATCGACCAATATACTTTGAGTCTAGCTTGGTTGGATGCTGATAAACAGTTTACGTTGAGGGACAAAAAAGTTGAAAGCATTGGTTGAAAAGCAATTTCGGAAAATATCAGCTTTCTTAATCAACATCAGGTTTTATTAATTATTATTTGATTTGTATTCACAAAAAAAAAAAAATCTATGTTTATTGAGTATGAACTGGTTACTCCTAAAGATTCTGGACGTAGATTTTTTTCCTCTCAAATTGCTAATCGTACTAAGGGGGAAGTCTTGGCCCAGATATCCGCTGGCTAGATGAGAATCTCTGAAGTGTTGTCTACTAACCACAGAGGCTAAATCATTCACAGAATGATCAGACTGGTCATTGATTATTGATTAACCATCGTCTTGTTAACACTATAAAACCATCAAAATAGAAAAGCAAGGTTAGTTTTGAAAGTTTTCTTGCACTAACTTATTACAAAGGACCAGATAAAGTTGCAATTCAAGCCAATTCATAATCTATAATATCATAATATTTCAAGTTAGAATATTGTTTCAACAAGAACATCCTCAGAAACAGAACACTGAATCTATTTGACTTACATAGACGCCTCACCCCCATAGATTATGATTCCAAACAACCCTGAACTTTGTTTAATCCTCTCACTGAACCATCTTTTATGACTGCACTTGAATTCAATTTTTGCAGCACTGGACTCAATCGCTCAGATTTCTCCTGTTTTGGAATTTTTCTGGAAGTAAGAAAAACTTTAGCTAGGGTAAAAATAGACATTGTTTGGCTGTGATGTAATCCCATGGCTGCATTCTAAAGTTTTCTTTCTGCTGCTGGTGCAGGCTCAACATATTGCTAAAAAGCGAACCTGATTTATTTTGGCTTAATATCAAAACCGCGGCCTGATGAGGGAAGGCTTGCACAGAGTAAATCAAGTAGAAAATAAGCAGGGTTGAATTATTTTCAAAAGCCAGCATGCTTTTATACCAGAGGAGGCCCTTGGCAGCCGCTCGTGAAAAGAAAACATTCTGGGTTTTCCATCATACAATGTCTTGTTATTAGAATCAACACCTTTCCATAGATACATACACGTTGAGAAGGACACCAAGAACTTTACAAGAGCCTGCTGCAGGAGTGTATTTGAACATGTATGCCATAAAAAGTGTGTAACTTTTACATCTGCCAGCGGCAATGTTTGAGCAAATGAGAGTTGAAGAGGTCTGGATAAGCACTTCTGTTCATCTACTTTGTGCTGACGTTTCAGGCACTAAACTACAAGTTACAGAGATAGATATGAACCTTCAGCTTGGTACAAGGAATTGATTTGTCTCCCAGACATTCACATCCTCTCACAGAGACACAGCAGTACAAATTATTACGACTTGAGCCTTCCCTCCTGCACTTGCATTAGCGAGATAAGTTCTGCTCCGTGGCTCGCAAATATCTCAAGCATCCTTGTCTCCACCCACCACAGGTTTATGTCTGGTACAGAAAAAATCATTTGTTGTGCAGCAATCTGCGGTTTTTTGATTAACACCCCCATTCTACTTCCTTTGGCATGCCCCCGCCTCACCTCTCTTTCTTCCTCCTCCTCCCTCTATGCACATCCATCTCTATGATTATTTAAACGGGTGCCAGAAAAACACTGTGACCCGTCTAATTTGGACTGTGTGAGAGCGTAGAGAGAAGAGAGGGGCCCTGCGATTTTCCACACTCCCTTTTACCGAGCGGGGAAGTGGCGGGTGAGAGAGAAGCTGTTGCCATGGCTACCTGCTGGCAGCTTCTGTCCTTGTGTTTGGAGAGCACTGGCTGTTCCCTCTCTACCCAACGCCTGGGAGGGAAGCGGAGGGAGGTGAGGGAGAGGAGAGGGAGGTGAGGGGAGGAAGGAGGTGATGGGGTAGAGTCTGGGAGGGGTTGAGCTACCAAAGGGGAACAACACGAGGTCTCGCCGCAACAAAACCAAAGGGCTGCTGGCTGGGAGAAGAGCAACAAAAGAGCAACACTGAGGGCTCTGGTGGCTGATCAGCCTCTGTACACACACATGACACACACACACACACACACACACATGGACACCACACACACCATTGATGACAGTCTTGACAGCAGTGTGGAGGAGTGGCAGTGGATAATTGCTTCAATGCTGCCTTACAATTCAGGTGTCATTAGCATTTGCTGAAGCTTATCTTTTAGAACTCATAGCAACATAAAGTAAAGCAGAAGATTGATATTCCCATCATCACACCAGTTCACGTTGGGTTCGAGTTGTTGTCACTGTCGCCGTGGTGAACCATCCCCACTCAATTGTCAAGGTGTTACATTTTCACTCGGTGGTGTCGCCAATATCTAATTCACAACCTTCTTCATGGTATTCCTTGCAGCACTTCTTCTGTGTACATTTCTGACTAGGGTGGCTTCAGTGTGACAGGCCCCACCCTGGGTCTATCCACCCGGAAAGCCGATCCAGGTAATGGATAGCTCTGGAATGGACATAATACGGAGCTTGCCGTTTTAAAACACACAGGTCTCCTTGTTAACTTTCGTGCTACTCCTTCATCCTCTTAAGCTCAGGAGCTATAGTTACTTTTTCATCTAATCCAAACTATTTCCGTCTCTTTTTTTGTTTGTCTTATCTTATTTGCAGAGTGAAAAATGTTAGACGGCTTGCTACAGGCACCCTTCCCTTGAATCTATCCCTGTGTCTGTCAGCGCTTGCTTGTTTGCGACTTTATTCTGTGTCTCTGTATTGGTGTTAAAGTTCATCCTAGGAGTGTGTGCAAGAGCTTTGCAGTTGCTAGTAGACACAGCGTGCTGAGGCCCTGGTGGTCATGCTGAAGCGTCCCCCTCCCCGCCCCCGCTCCCCCCCTGGCAGGAGGCTGACCTTGGCAGGGCCTGACAGAGAGCTGGCCTGGAGGGGGATCCATGGAGATCCACGCCAGCCCACTGAGCCAACCCACTGAGCCAACCCACTCAGTCTGTGCAGGTGTACTGATGCTTGGACAAACACATGCACGAACACACACATGCATGCATATCTACTATACCAGCGGAGGCCCCTGACCAAGCAGACGTCCTAACGCTTGTTTAACCTTTCTTCTGGATTTCTCACGATCATTCCTTTTGAATTTTTATCATCTCATTTACTTTCCCATTTCCTCTTCACTGTCTTCACTATCTTAAAGTATTGATGGCTTCTATACTTCAACTATTGCAGTTGGACATTGTGAAGATTCAAGGCAATAGAAACATGATTAAATCACACCCGAAAAGTGTTACACTCCAAAAGTGTGTTTTATATTTAAGGACAAAATCATTTCCGCATCTTCAGTCTGTGTTTTCTGTCAAATTAATGAAGTCCATGTCACACACCATACAGCACCTCATGCTTGGAATCTATTAGTCGATGACAGATGCACATGAATAAATAGATGTATAAATGTATGTATGAATCAATAATTTAATGCTTATAGCGCCCTTCACCGTCTTCATTTTTATAATATCCATGTATCAGAATATGGTATGACTTGAGAGGCCTATACATCTGGGAAGGTGGAAACATCTGACGCGTAGGTCCCAGTGGAGGTATAAACCAAAGATCAGCCACACATGTACATTGCATACTCTTGAAATGTACTGTGTGCACTGCATCCACTTCTGTATCCAAACCTTCAGTTTGCATCAGTCACTGTATGAATTCAGCAATCTGTAGAAAATACATCATCAAAATTACATTGAATTACTTTGAAGTCACCAAGGCATTGCATCATGTGAGGAGTGGCTCCTCTGAGTCAGCGGCCACAGCGGAGAAAACACAACAATACTTATATTTGATTAAATAAAAATGGGTTTGGATTATATTTATCAGTTTATAGGACAATACATTATGTGCAGTCCATTACTTATTAGTTATGCTATGAAGACATCAAGGTATAGATTTATTAAGGTAAGACAAAGATGTGTCAAACAAGAATTATATGGAGGTAAATACTTGAAAGGAAGTTTGACAGGAGATCCCAATCTAGACTAGTTAGACAGGAATTAAAAAAAACTATTTAAACAAACTTATTACATATAAAATGATATTAAATATTTGCAGGATTTTTATATTATATAAAGTGAAACCACAGAGTCTGTGGCCTGTGCCAACAAAAGTCGATTCAGAACTCAAACATGTGTTTTGCTTGCTCTGTCTTGATGATGTGCAGAGTAAGATATGTGCTCCTCTACACTAAATTTCAAACGTCTTTGATTAAGTGTATTATGTCAACAGATTCCATATAACTGTATGAGGTTAGTTGAAAGCAAAAATATTAAGTTTAAATAAAAATCAATAGGTTCAACTTAATATTATTGCTTTCAACTAACCTCATACAGTTATATGGAATCTGTTGACATAATAGACTTAATTAAAGACAACGTTTCAGTTTTTTCAGTGTGGACACATTTGTAGAAATTAAACGTTGAAGCATGAAACCTCCAGCGCACCTATACTGAGAACGGACTCAGTGAAGGAGACACATTGTAACCAGCAGTCAAACTTTTTAAATGTAAGGTATTTAAATCGATGTTTCTTTATTGATGATGAGGAAAGATATTTTAGGATTTTTTTTACAGTTAATTTATCATTATTTTGGTGGAAAAACGTTAATTATTCGAAGCAGAATATTAATGTAGTTAAATAATGACTGGAGGGGGTATTTAAGATGATGATGATTTATATTATTGAATATGAAGTGGCAATGTAATAAATAACTAAACCATTTAAAGAGTTGCCTTTGGGCATTACATTATATTTTTTTGTATAATCACCTTAACAATGACACTGTTCCACTAAAGGATTTTTCCTTTCTTATTTTGACAATAAAGGAAAGAGCAGCCTGAACATCCCTGACTGCATCATGTGGCTTTCTTACTGACACTTTTCTTTTTGTACTGAGCCACATCAGCCAATTTTTGCTTGAGCAAAACAGCAGCAAACATGACACCTTGTTATGAACGTGAATTGTGATTGTTTGCAGCTGTCAGATGCAGCATTAGTTCAGGTTCTCTCAGATTAAAATGTCTCTAAATTAGAAAAGGTCCACAGATTTTGGCAACATCAAGCAGGTAAAAAAATGTCAATGCATTTGTACAAACTGTCAGAATGGAGCCAAGCATCAAAAGTATCTTGGAAGGCAGTAGTATCCTCTTTTGGAAAACCAGTGTCATTGTTATCACCAAGGAAGAGAGACATGCATCAATCCCCAAAGTTTTGTCAAAATCTTCGAAGATATTGCGCATGACAGGCGGGCAGACAGACGAACGGGCTGGGGCCAGTCCTTTGTGCTTCTCAGATTTCATTCTGCAGGACAAAAAAACCTTGACTTGTGAAGCTGAGAGTAAGCGCTTCTCGTTTTCTGAATGTGGCCCTATTGTGTCGGGCATTCACAGTGGGAACAGAGTGGGACTGCAGGGAAAAAGAGAAGCTCCTGAGGTGAGCACTTCATTGCCTAGAAACCAGTGCTGTCTGACAGTATGAATAATATTGTCATTCCTACTTCCAAGGTTTCAAGTTGATTCTTCACTTTTCTTGCAGCCAATTCACTTATTTATTTTTTTTTTGGTCACGTCCTTTTATTTGTACTCTTTCATTATTGTATTCAAAGGTTATTCATAATATTGGCAAATTTGATACACATTATATTCCACAGTGTGTGCCTTTCTAAAGAAGGAAATAGAAAGAAAAGGGAAGGAAAAGCGTACAACAATGAGTCTTTAGAGAATATGTTTTATAGTGTTATAACCCTAACTGAAGAAATAGTAAGAGAACTTCCTCCGTTTCTTCAGTGTCTTTCTCCCCCTTGTTCCCACCCCCTCCCTCCCTCCCTCCCGCCTGTTCAGTAACAGGTTGTGTTTAGTTTCTCTGCTCCCTACTTCCTCGTCTGGCATGTCTGTTCTTTCAGTCCAGAGTCTGAAGTTCAGCCAGAGACAACAGGAAGGGAGCATCACATCGCTCACTCGAAGAATTTCACAACACACACATACACACACACACACACACACACACACACACACACACACACACACACACACACACACACACACACACACACACACACACACACACACACACACACACACACACACACACACACACACACACACACATACACACATTTGTTTTGCATTTTTTACTTAGAGAAACACAGTCTTCCTTTGCTGAATACTCGCCCCCTCAGTGTATGAATTTTGTAGTGTGTGACTAAATGATGAACGGTGTTACAATAATTTGATGAGATTGGGTCAGATGATGCAAGGAGGAAGTGTATAATGATAATGTTCTTGATGATGTCTTACAGCTTATTATGCCGTTCCACAAATGATGCCCCTAGACACCCACACTGTCTTTGAGCTACTCCCACCTGTGAGTGACGCATTAGCAACCTATGTGGAGTGGATGTAACCCTGGGAAAAAGGTACCTGTGTCTCTGGTGTTTAATAAACCCACCAGAATGAAGCTGAGAGTCTGAGTTGAGCACCTGACCCCCCTCAGATTCCTCCCTTCCCGCGCCTGATCCCTCCCCCATGTCCCTCAGACCATCATCTTCTCTCATTCTTCCTCTTCCTTATACCCTCCTCAACAGATTTCTGTAGCTTCCTCCCCTCTCTTTTCCGTCCACACTCCTCCCTCGGAGCGCCTGCTTGCGCTCCACACTGCCTGCCTTCCTTCAACACATGCCAGGACTCCAGGGGCAGCAGTTACACAGCGAGGATTTCATTTGAAAGAGCTCCTCAGGACGTCATTATAAGGATCATCACCGGGCCTTACGGCTGATGTTACATTAGTGTTCCATCACACACACACACACACACACACACACTGAGCCTTTAAAGGGCCTATTAACTAGCGAACCCTCTCATCACGCAAATCTGAATCCTTCTCTGATATTGGTAATGTCATATTAATCTGCAATTGACTGCTTCTATCTATCAATCCAATGAAGACTGTGAGATGAGAAACCATATCTCTGTAATTTGAAGTGTCTGTGGTTTTTATGCAATTGCAAAACATTTTGTAGATTAGAAAAACTGATTGCTTGGAACAACGGGTAATTGGACGTGTCACATTTGGCAGAGACTGACAGAGGAGGAAGTTTGATAGTGTTCTGCAAATAAAACAGCATGTTGCATTGGCTTCAATTACAGCAACAAATAGGCTTGATATTCTCATACAGCTCCAGTTGCATGCCACATCTGTTAGTCAGCTAAATGTAATATTATTGAGCTTTGTCACTATTCATTCATCCTTTCTGTTACATGATTAAGGGTTGACTCCTTTTTTACAATGAGTTCCAAAATTCTAAAAGAAATTTTTGTCTGACCT
This sequence comes from Eleginops maclovinus, assembly GCF_036324505.1. Taxonomy (NCBI): domain Eukaryota; kingdom Metazoa; phylum Chordata; class Actinopteri; order Perciformes; family Eleginopidae; genus Eleginops; species Eleginops maclovinus. Next base: position 7,654,994 of record NC_086355.1, read on the forward strand.
TGCTATCAAGGAATGTGTGCTCTGGCCATTGCACTACAAAACAAATTCAGTGAGCATTTAGCTGTGTATTTTACAGCTATTCAAATTGTGCAACTACAGTTCTGTTTGTTTTTCTTTTATCCTCAGAGCTGCACTTACAGTTTGATTTGCCGGTAGGTGCCAGTGCTTATAGTTTTTGTACTAGGTGTCATGGAAACAAAAAAAAAAAGCTTTTTTCGAGACTAACTGAGGATAGAAACAGAAAAAATATCTTATTTCACCCCCATTTAACACAAATAGGGGTAAATAAGTTGATTTCATATCTATAATGTAGTTTTTCCAAAATACATTTAGATAATGATAACTTAAATCAATAACAATCAGAATGCTCCCGGTGCACTCTTTAGCAAAATGATTAAAAATACCTTAAAAGCACTATTTGACCACCCTTCTACAGCTGATCATTCCATACTTCCATTTTCTGTCCATTCAGTGAATTAACATAGCCCCTCTTCACATAGGACACCTATAGCCACTCCAAACTAGGCAGAGACCAAACGTACCTCTTAATACACCAGCACGCAATCCCCCAAACATCCCTCTATCCTGCCTATCCAACCCTATTAATCTCGTCCTTGTCTCCCCCCATCAATTGTATCTTCCATTCATTGCAAACATAAGACACAGTATCTGAAGTGAAACAGAATGAATATTAAGTGGCTAGCAGTTGGACCAGGCTCACAGTACTACTGTACATAGTATCCCCCCCTCTGTCTCTCTATGGCTCTTTCAATCATGCTTCTCCAGCTCCACGATAAAGCACCATGTAGAGTGGTATGAACTCCATCAGCCATGCAGATGAGTCCTGCTTCTTTTACCTTAATTAGAGCTCCCAGGGGACTGGCTGTGGGCGCGAGCAGCATCAGCCTCTCATTCCACAGAGATACCTTTCATCAAGCCCGAGAACACCAGGAGGAAAACTGACATGCGTACAATGGCTCAAGCACTGCACAGAAGTGATTTTAAAAGCAGTCATTATTGGGAAATGTTCCAGCATGTTATTCAAGGCTGGTCATTTAAACAGCAGGGAGAAATGTGACATTTTACAGAAACTAAAATCCAACCAGTAGAATATACAGTGGGGAGAACAAGTATTTGATACACTGCCGATTTTGCAGGTTTTCCCACTTACAAAGCATGTAGAAGTCTGTATTTGTTATCATAGGTACTCTTCAACTGTAATTGACGGAATCTAAAACAAAAATCCAGAACATCATATTGTATGATTTTTAAGTAATTAATTTGCATTTTATTGCATGACATAAGTATTTGGTCACCTACCAACCAGTAAGAATTCCGGCTCTCACAGACCTGTTAGTTTTTCTTTAAGAAGCCCTCCTGTTCTCCACTCATTACTTGTATTAACTGCACCTGTTTGAACTTGTTACCTGTATAATAGACACCTCTCCACACACTCAATCAAACAGACTCCAACCTCTCCACATTGGCCAAGACCAGAGAGCTGTGTAAGGACATCAGGTATAAAAGTGTAGACCTGCACAAGGCTGGGATGGGCTACAGGACCATAGGCAAGCAGCTTGGTGAGAACACAACAACTGTTGGCTCAATTATTAGAAAATGGAAGAAGTTCAAGATGACGGTCAATCTCCTTCGGCCTGGGGCTCCATGAAAGATCTCACCTCGTGGGGCATCAATGATCATGAGGAAGGTGAGGGATCAGCCCAAAACTACACGGCAGGACCTGGTCAATGACCTGAAGAGAGCTGGGACCACAGTCTCAAAGAAAACCATTAGTAACACACTACGCCGTCATGGATTAAAATCCTGCAGCGCACGCAAGGTCCCCCTGCTCAAGCCAGTGCATGTCCTGGCCCGTCTGAAGTTTGCCAATGACTATCTGGATGATCCAGAGGAGGAATGGGAGAAGGTCATGTGGTCTGATGAGACAAAAATAGAGCTTTTTGGTCTGAACTCCACTCGCCATGTTTGGAGGAAGAACAAGGATGAGTACAACCCCAAGAACACCATCCCAACCGTGAAGCATGGAGGTGGAAACATCATTCTTTGGGGATGCTTTTCTGCAAAGGGGACAGGACGACTGCACCGTATTGAGGGGAGGATGGATGGGGCCATGTATCGCGAGATTTTGGCTAACAACCCCCTTCCCTCAGTAAGAGCATTGAAGATGGGCCGGGCTGGGTCTTCCAGCATGACAACGACCCAAAACACACAGCCAGGGCAACTAAGGAGTGGCTCCGTAAGAAGCATCTCAAGGTCCTGGAGTGGCCTAGCCAGTCTCCAGACCTGAACCCAATAGAAAAATATTTGGAGGGAGCTGAAAGTCCGTATTGCCCAGCGACAGCCCCGAAACCTGAAGGATCTGGAGAAGATCTGTATGGAGGAGTGGGCCAAAAACCTATGATAAAAAATACAGACCTCTGCATACTTTGTAAGTGGGAAAACCTGCAAAATCGGCAGTGTATCAAATACTTGTTCTCCCCACTGTATATAAACGCTCTATTATTCACACAAACCTATACAGATGAATATCTGTGAGAAATGTGGAGATCAGTCAGTCAGAGCTGAAACCATTATTCAATTCATTGACATTTTGAAGCAGAAATAACCCAAATTGCCTTCAGCTTCCAAAATCTGATAATTTGCTGCTTTTCATGGATTTCTATAAACATTGAATTTTGGGTTTTGTAATTTGGTTGAACAAAACACGCAAATGTATGTCATTTTGTTTTACCATTTTCTGATAAAAAGCAAACGTTTAATGAAATAGTCAAGAAAATAACTGATATTGATTATAAATAACATTTTAAGTTGATTAATAATACAAATAAAAATGTGAGTTTAAATCATAATATCAAATCTGTTTTAGAGCTATATGATACACATGTTTATACTTTTGAATCATTATATATTAGATCTACAATTCAACATTTCTCAAATATCAATATATTTTGAATCCCTTTATCCAAAATACAAATATGTTCAGATTTTCACAATTATAAGACTCTAATTGTTAGTTTATCTAATTAATTAATAAATGAATGAATGAATTATCAAGTTATTTTAACTGTGTCCCCAATCTTCTGATCTACTTAAAAGATATTCAACCAATAGTTTCTTGACAATGTTTTTGCTGAAAGTAAATTAAAATACAATATATATATATATATATATATATATATATATATATATATATTTCTAATTAAATATATATTTTTTAACAATTTATAAAGTACCAGAACAAACAAACATCACACGACTTAAGTTATACAATGAACATTTAAATAAGTAAAAATAAATTAATAAAGTAATTATGAACTGTCCCCTCTTTTCGCACACCTTCCTGTCCGTCCCCTTTAAACGGGGAGGTGCTCCGGTGCTCTCCCCCAGCCCGGGGCTTGCCGCTGCGCTCCGGGAGGGGAGATAGGGAGAGAGGGCTGGCTGAGAGCGGACGCGTCGGAAACCTCCCTGGAGGGGCCCCGTGTAATTCGATGCATGCTGTTAAAGCTTAGAGTATATTGTCTTCCCTTTGCTTATGAAGCCTCCACCCACCGGCCCACCCTACATTTAGCGGATCATGTGACTCGGGGTAAGTCATTTGCAAGTACAACAGTTCTCTGTGCGCTCCCATTCATTTCCTGAGAACTGCCTGAGCTGAGCAGCTGAGAGGCAGAAGGGGAGGGAGCTGTTCACTCACATACACTCACACACACATTGTCACACACACACACACACACACGCGCGTACATACACGCAGAGTGAGAGGAGAGAAGAGGAGAGGGAGAGGAGGAGAGGAGACAGAGAGGATTGTAGAAAAGGAAAACAGTCTCCACGGCTCCGCAGCTTCTGACAAGGTCTGTGCATTTTTTCGTCCTGTTCCTCTGCTGGCTGCTGCTGTGTGCTTCATTTGTCACGTTGCTGGGCTTTGTGCTTGTGTTCAGTGCGTGTCGTTCAGCTGTCATTTCCCTGTCACAGCAGATGACAGCTCAGATCACCTATGGCATTGTGTTTGGTGTCTGTCAGTGAGGGAAAACAAGAGACCCTGCATGGTGCTGACTGGACCTGAAACACTTATTCCCAATGTAAAATCATCAGCTGTCATAACAAAAGAGACAAAAAGTGATTGTACACTGAATGACCATGCACATTATCAGCTTCATGACTTCAGCTTCATGCAGTTGTCAAATGTATCACTTATTTACCTCTAAAAGAACTTGAGAACATATCAGCTGAGCGGTGTAGCAGCATTGTGGAGAAATACTGCCTGTCTTGGTATAAGTGTGAAAGTGAGACCAAAGCACCAAACTCTCTCTCAGCACTTCTCACTAGAAAAAAAAAGTTTGCTGCTTGTCAGAGTTTTGCGCATGTCTTTAGAGAGTTGTGCATGTGTGGGTGTGCATTTGTGTGAAGCATTGTGGTGTGTGTCTCTGTGTGTGTGAGTATGTGTGTGTGCGTGTGCGTGCGTGTGAGAGAGGGAGGCTTGTTTGCCTACTTGCCCACTGTAGCAGCTTAGAGACGGAGAAACGAGACTGTTAGCAACGGGTTAAACATTAGGAGGCTCGGGTAGCGGAGGAAGGACACTGGGGGGGAGGTGTGTGCGTGTGTGTGTGTGTGTGTGTGTGTGTGTGTGTGTGTGTGTGTGTGTGTGTGTGTGTGTGTGTGTGTGTGTGTGTGTGTGTGTGTGTGTGTGTGTGTGTGTGTGTGTGTGTGTGTGTGTGTGTGTGTGGGAGTGTTGCAGGGGTGGTGTCTTGGATGTCATCGGCAGCGCTCTCACTTCCAGGGTAATAGTCATTGGTATTGATGGGTGGCTGTCAGAGAGGCAGAGAGCCACCAGGTTGGGGAGAGTGGCCGGGGGCTGGCCCTTGGCTGTTATTTTCAATTACAGGGGACCAGGGCAGAGCTGACAGCAAAGGCATTTGTACATCCAACAAGGGGGAGGACGAGGGTGTGTGTGTGTGTGTGTGTGGAAGGGAGGGTGGGGGCCAGAGGGAGGAGGAGGGAGGGAGAAAGGTGGGAGTGGGATGAGACTCTGGCCTCTGCTCCTGGGTTTGATGTGGAAACTGAGCGCTGACCTCTGTGACTTTACCCCCGCGTTGCGGAGAGGCCCTGTCTTGCCTTTAACTGTGTGACAGCCGTAGGGTGTGTGTATGTGTGCATTTTAAGTGGGGGTCTCATCAACAACCAGAATAAGGCAAAAAGGAGGAGGGCTGGGTCATGTATGTGTGAGCAGACCCCCTGCAGCTCAGGGATGTTCAGCGAGTGAGATTAGTGCCCATTTAAACTCTCACTTAAATCCATTTACAAAAGAGGTCTTCCTCTGTGCATGAATAAGCAGGCTGATATTACCACACATGAGGTGAAGACGCTCTGTCAGTGAACAGCAAAGAAGAGTCATATTGGATCTTTGAAATTTGCAAATTAATATGAAATTGATGTCATGCTGCATTGTATTGTTTTGATAACAAGTTTTATCACGACATAAATCAATGCTGAAGAAAATACTTCACTGTTACTTTTGAAAGAATGAACAACGTGTGCGGTCGATGTGTCACAGTGGGCACTAGATAGTGTAACTGCCATAACCGGTGTTTAGCACACGTTCGAACACATCTTTAACACTGAATCTTCAAACTGAACTGACTAATGAATCTTCATTGTCACTTAACGATTCAGTGACTTTCAGCAGAGGAGCTCCTGTCACTGCTCACTGAGAGCGTTGTTTACATCAGTCATGGTAAAAAGTACATTATAATTATATTGAAAGACCACGAAAGCCACAGAAACTGTCTTTATGTGATAAATCACAAACGGTTTTCTTCTGAGTATTGAACTTAACGAGAAGAATTGGGAGGAACGGCCCCCTGATTCTGAACCGGAGTGGTGGTTTGCTACTGGACTTCTGTGCTAGTCATGGATCGGCCATAACAAACACCATGTTCGAACATAAGGATGCTCATAAGTGTACGTGGTACCAGAGCACCGTAGGCAGAAGGTCCATGATCGATTTTGTTATCGTATCATCGGACCATGTTTTGGACACTCGGGTGAAGAGAGGGGCGGAGTTGTCAACTGATCACCATCTGGTGGGGAGTTGGGTCGAGTGGCGGGGGAAGCCTCTGGACAGACCTGGTAAGCCCAAACGTGTAGTGCGGGTGAACTGGGAACGTCTGGAGGAGTCCCATGTCCAGGAGGCCTTCAACTCACACCTCCGGCGGAGCTTTTCAGGCATCCCTGTGGAGGCTGGGGACATTGAACCAGAGTGGGCGGTCTTCAAAGCCTCTATTGCCGAAGCTGCGGCAGGGAGCTGTGGTCTCAAGGTCTTAGGTGCCTCAAGGGCGGTAACCCTCGAACCTCGTGGTGGACACCGATGGTCAGGGAAGCCGTCCGACTGAAGAAGGAGGCCTTCCGGGATATGCTATCCCTGGGTACTCCTGACGCCGTTGCAAGGTATCGACAGGCCTGAAGGGCAGCAGCCTCAGCCGTGGCCGAGGCAAAGCAGCGGGTGTGGGAGAAGTTCGGAGAAGCCATGGAGAAGGACTTTCGGTCGGCACCAAAGTTGTTCTGGAAAACCGTCCGACACCTCAGGAGGGGGAAGCAGGGTACCATCCAAGCTGTGTACAGTAAGGATGGGGCGCTGTTGACCTCAACTGATAGTGTGTTAGGGCGGTGGAAAGAACACTTTGAGGAACTCCTGAATCCGACAACTCCGCACTCTATGTTAGAGGCGGGGCTGGAGTATGAAGGGGCATCAATTCCAATCTCACGGGGGGAAGTCACTGAGGTAGTTAAACAGCTCCACAGTGGCAAAGCCCCGGGGGTGGATGAGATCCGCCCAGAAATGCTGAAGGCTCTGGGTGTTGAGGGACTGTCATGGTTGACACGTCTCATCAACATTGCGTGGAAGTCGGAAACAGTACCGAAGGAGTGGCAGACCGGGGTGGTGGTTCCTCTCTTTAAAAAGGGGGATCAGAGGGTGTGTGCCAATTACAGAGGCATCACATTACTCAGCCTCCCCGGGAAAGTTTACTCTAAGGTGCTGGAAAGGAGGGTCCGGCCGATTGTCGAACCTCAGATTGAAGAGGAACAATGTGGTTTTCGTCCTGGTCGTGGAACGACGGACCAGCTTTTCACTCTCGCAAGGATCCTGGAGGGGGCCTGGGAGTACGCTCATCCGGTCTACATGTGCTTTGTGGATTTGGAGAAGGCGTATGACCGGGTTCCCAGGGAGATACTGTGGGAGGTGCTGCGGGAGTATGGGGTGAGGGGGTCTCTGCTCAGGGCCATCCAATCTCTGTACTCTCAAAGCGAGAGCTGTGTCCGGGTCCTCGGCAGCACGTCGGACCGATTTCCGGAGAGGGTTGGCCTCCGCCAGGGCTGCGCTTTGTCACCAATCCTGTTTGTGATATTCATGGACAGGATTTCGAGGCGTAGTCGTGAGGGAGGGGGTTTGCAGTTTGGTGGGCTAAGGATTGCACCACTGCTTTTTGCAGATGATGTGGTCCTAATGGCTTCATCGGTCTGTGACCTTCAGCACTCACTGGATCGGTTCGCGGCCGAGTGTGAAGCGGCTGGGATGAGGATCAGCACCTCCAAATCTGAGGCCATGGTTCTCAGCAGGAAACCAATGGATTGTCCACTCCAGGTAGTGAATGAAGCCTTACCCCAAGTGAAGGAGTTCAAGTATCTCGGGGTCTTGTTCTCAAGTGAGGGAACAATGGAGCGTGAGATGGGCCGGAGAATCAGAGCAGCGGGAGCGGTACTGCAGTCGCTTTACCGCACCGTTGTGACGAAAAGAGAGCTGAGCCAGAAGGCAAAGCTCTGTCTACCGGGCCATCTTCGTTCCTACCCTCACCTATGGTCATGAAGGATGGGTCATGACCGAAAGAACGAGATCGCGGATACAAGCGGCCGAAATGGGATTTCGCCGCAGGGTGGCTGGCATCTCCCTTAGGGATAAGGTGAGAAGTTCAGTCATCCGGGAGGGACTCGGAGTAGAACCGCTGCTCCTTCGCGTTGAAAGGAGCCAGTTGAGGTGGTTCGGGCACCTAGTGAGGATGCCACCTGGGCGCCTCCCTAGGGAGGTGTTCCAGGCACGTCCAGCTGGGAAGAGACAGAGGGGTAGACCTAGGACCAGGTGGAGGGATTATATCTCTCGCTGGCCTGGGAGCGCCTTGGAATCCCCCAGTCAGAGCTGGTTGATGTGGCCAGGGAAAGGAAAGTTTGGGGCTCTCTGCTGGAGCTGTTACCTCCGCGACCCTGACTGAAAAGCGGGAGAAGATGGATGGATGGATGGATGGTATTGAACTTAACATTTTTTTGTTTTGACTGTACTGCTGAAGAGAGTCTGAAATCACATTTCTGTGGTATGAACTGTTCACTTATTGATGATGTGTGTATGTTCATCTTGCTTAATAATAATGTGATTGGATGCTGAAAAAAAGGGAACAAAATACATTATCAGTGACTGTGAGTCTTTGAAGGATAACATTAAATAAGCAAAGTGCTTTGATACTCACACCTCCAGCTGACATCCCCTTACAGTATTTCAAAATACATTTTTAAACTGTCCTTTTAAAGTGTTTGGATTGACTACTTTTAATTTCACTATCTTACACTGTCCCCAAAATTAAACAACACAAGTAAGTGATTTGTCTATGTCCTCTTTGGTCTCTACGAAATCATAAATATGCTTTTTTTGATTTGACCTCCAGATTTGTCCTGACAAACTTAACCCAAAGCTTAACATTTGGTTTTGTTTTGGCACAAAAACCACTTGGTTAAAAATGACAACACATGTACGTGAACTTCTTAAAAACCTGATATGATTTTAATTTAAAAAGAATTGGGTTATCATTTTGAACAATATAATGTATTACCAAGTTGTTTTCCCCCATCGGCATCAAGCTACTATACTGTCTCTCTCATTCCATCAATGGCTCAACCCCCCTCCCCCGGCACGGTCCAAGGGCTTATGATAGAGATCAGTGCAGGTGGGGGTACTCAATTAAAAAGCCAATCACCGACAGATAGACTACATCCGTCCATCAACACTACTCTGCCCAGCCCATCTAATTGCACTGCAGGATTCCCCCACTAAAGGCATCATCTGCCTGCTACACATCACAACACACAAATTGGGCGCGCGTTGACAGATTGAATCTTTCAGGCAGAAGTGCTGTGCTCTAGTATGTGCAATCTAACAACATACAGGCTCACTGTCTTATTCAGGGGGATGTGAAATTCCCTGTATTACCCCTAATCAACCGGGTTAACTGCTGCCATATTGACGGACTGCTGGATCATTGATCCAGGTGGGTGTTATGGAGTGTATCGTCATTGATTGCAGATAGACCGCAGTGCACTGGATTCATTTGGGTCTCTGACTGTAAGCCGAAGCCAAAGAGGAGTGAGTTGGGTTTTATAGGTTGCTCAAGGTGCATTGTGGGATATCCTGTGGCCTCTGGTCAGGGAGGTGGTGTCTCGTCAAACACGGACTTTCAGTCACAGGAGACCAAAATACCGGCAAAGACCCTGCAACACATGCACAATGACACACACATTTGAATACTCTTACAATAGACTAGCATGTCAAGGGCATGCGTAGACAATGTGTGAGACAGACGGCTCCCAAATAGAAGGGTGACTTTGTGTATCTATAGATCTACCTGAGCAAAAGTCGTGAGGACAAGAAGGTTATAGATCGAGAGGGTTAAACAGCTTAACATTTTTGCAGTTATTTAGCTGGTAATCTATTCTGTTTGCGTTTGTAGTTATGTTGAAATGCTTGTGCGTGAAATAAGACAAATATTAATAGGCGATGGCTGTGAGCTGAACTCCCCAAGGGTGTTATTTCACCATGTCAGAAGATGACAAAATGTTCTCTCCCTTTGCGATTTCTCATGTGGATTCAACCTTTGACCCCAGTGTCCACCCCACGTTTGTTTACCAAAATTGAGTTAAGGGTGTACATGGAGTGCTAGAGGATGTGTGTTTTGTGACTGTGCAAGAGGGAGAGGGAGAGAGAGAGAAAGAAGAAGAGTACGGAAAGTATTGTGCAACTGCCAGTGACTCTGAAGTTGATCGCCTAAGTAGTGAACAGAGACAGAATGAAGGACAATACTAAAATGTGTGATTACTGCACGTCAAACATTACGGTGAGTATTTTACATTTTGCTGCGTTGCTCTGGGGAATTATTTTAAGAGCCTATTATTGTTTTAACCTCTCTAGAGCACCCAAGCTTATCTTTTCAAAGAAATAAAAGTTGCCAACAAACTGAGGAAGAATTTAAGGTGATGTTGCCTGACAAGCGCAGTGATCCACGTTTTTTCTTTTTTCCTGTAATGACACTATCTCTAGGGTAGCACACTCAGTGCTTACTGGAAATGAGTCATCTAGTCTAGCATTCCCCCCCGACTCAGATTTTAAGGTTGCTCGACATGTTTCCATGGCTTGGATGGAAAGGCATGTCAATGGAAGGCCTGTCTATCTGTGTTGATGTTTCCCCTGTTGGACAAGTGTGTATTTTACTTTAGCCAAATATGGTTGGTGAACAGGGGAAAGGAGAAAAGGAAGGGAGCCAAGGAGAGATGGAAGAGCATTCATAGTCAGCACTTTGCGTTTTGGACCCTTTTTTAGCTGGTTTTTAAGAGTTTCCCGTTACAGAACCTTTGGAAAGCTGCTTCTCTTAATCCTCGATGCAGATGGTTTCAGCAGACCTGCGTTCGGAAGCTGCAGGGATCACTCTGAACTTTGTTTTCAGTTGTACTGTAGGTCAAGGAAATTATGCAAACAACATGTGGAATCGATTTGGGGTGCCTGTGGCATTCCACAGGCTCGTTGGCTTTAACTCAAACAAATGTAGGTTCAAGCTCTGGACCATAACTCCTCTTAATTAGCGGCTTCAACCAGGTATCAGCACGGCATACCATCAGTTGAAAAATAGAGGAAAAATGATCGAAGCGAGGGCGTGAGTAGATGAGTAATAGAGGTAAACACAGCTGCTGGCTTTTATTGAGTAGTGTTGGAGAGCTGAAATGGGTCAAACCAAGGGGAAAAACTCGGTGAGCGAATATAACTGTGCGCACATTTGAAGTAAAAAGAGTCAGTGTGTTGGAATGTTTTGGTTGGTCCGTTATTGTCTGTTTCCATTTGGCATACATTAGGGTGGATTTGGCTGTGTCAGCACAAAAGGAGGTTAGATTGGGTAGGCGTTGTGATGCTGCATCAAGGGGACACTGCAAGACTATTAAAGTGAAATGCATGCGTGCTTCTGTTTGAGTGTATCGCTGCATGCAAAGCTTTGTACGATTCACAAGGGATGGCAAGTGAGAGAAAAAGGGCACATGGAGCGAAGCAAAAAAAAGAGTGTGTGTTTAAGTGCCTCAGATGGTATTATTCCATGCGACTTGTAGTAGATACTGTAGATGAGTCAGTGTGTTGGTGCCTCTGCATGCGCACATTGTACAGTTATTGTAAAACATCTAGGTCGATCTTTGAGAGTGCATGTGAGTGCACATGTGCGGTGATGCATTCAGCAGACAAGCTATTGTGAGCAGTATGTACACAGTGCATATGTTGGGGGAAGGGGGTTCGATCACACACACACATTCGGACATGCATGTTGTAACACAAGCACCCACACACATACAGTATCATAGCCTAAGGGGATTAAAGGCAGTAGCATACTCAAAGAAACCCCCCATTAGGGCAGGAGTGTACTGCCATCCCTTGGGGACGTGAGGAAAAAAGAGAGAGTGTGTGGGTGGTTGGTGGTCATAGTGGTACCGGGAAGGATGCAGGTCATTGTGAGGATGCTAATCTAATGCATCCCACTTCTGTTAGGGTAAGAGATGCGCCTCACTCGGACCCTCTGCTCCAGTACACAGAAAGCAGCTCTAACCGTTGCCTTATTGCAGAAATGACTGGGTGTCATGGTTAAGTTGCTCACACCTTTACATTATGGGGTATTATTCTCAACATACACTGAAAAAATGTAACTTTAATTAAGTATATTATGTGAACAGATTTCACATACCTGTATTCGGTTTGTTGGAAGCAATAATATAAGGTTGACCCCAATGTTTTATTAATAAATGTATGTGAAATGAGTTGACATAATACATTGGATTAAAGTCAACGTTTCCATTTATTCACTTTATACTGTCGGCAGAATTTTGTATTTTTCCATTTTGTATTATTTTCTTAAAATGCAGCTATTAAAGCATCTAGAAGAAAGTATTTTCTGGTTTTCAAGTATTTGCTGGGAATATCAAACAGGACTGAACCAATGCACCTCTGTCAGTTTGAGATGATTATTAAGCTCTGCAGTGTGTGGTGACCTCAACCTAGGACCTGTGCACTGAGAGTAAATAAGAGACAAGGATAGAGTCACTGAGTGCAGTCTTTATTGATTTCTCCTCTCTGTATCTCCCTCTCTCCCATGCGCACATGCAGGATAGCCCTAGTGTGTGAATTTCCCTATGATCATGCAAAAAATATTGCAGTATATGTTCCTGAGGTGCTGCGCCAATTACACACGTTCGTCCTCGGCTCCACCTCCCCCTCCTTTGGTACAAGTGAGGTTTTTGTGTCAGTGGCTATTTTAGATGCACAGCCACTGACCCTACTGCATTTACTAAGCTGTGTGTGTGTGACCGTGTGTCTGTGCATGTGAAGGGTGTTCTAGAGAGGTCACCCGTTTGTGTTGAAACTAGAAGAGCTCACAGTGTATTGGCTAAAGAGCCACCTAAAGAGGAGCTGTTTTGTGGTTTTCGATTTGTGGTTTCTTTAGCGCCCAACTCAATCCAGCCCTCTCACATCGTATTTAACTTATTCTTTCTCATGATGACATCAAAATCATTTTCAGTTGGACATAAACTGTCTCGAATGGTGTCACAAATTGCTTTGACTTGTAAGTCGAAGCTCACTAGGGTAATGCCACCTCACTTTAGAGCTGTCACAGTCACAGCTTGTTTAGCTGTTTCTCTGCTGTATTTGCGGCACATGATGCAAGAGGATGTCAGACTCTTCTGTTTACGTCTCTCTGGAGTGCTGTGGAGGAGTGTGTGTATTTCTGTGTGTTTTTGGGGTGTGCACGCTGTAGGTGTGTGTGGGTGTCTGCTTGTGTTGAATGGGCATCTATATATTTTTTCTTCCTGAGCAGAGCTGCAATATGGAGAGACAGAGTTGTGTGTGTATGAGTCTATCTCTCAACCTAAGATAAATATGGTTCATTGTGGTTACAGGCAGGGGTCACAAGGTGTGTGTCTATGTGTGTGTATCTGAGAGTGTGGTAACCAGATTGTAGAACAGAGCGAGGACTCAGGAAGTCAGCATTACAAGAAATGCATTTGACACACCGACGGAGACACAGACAGGCCAGACAGTGACTGAATCTTCTTTTTATGCTTTGAGTGTTTCCTTTCAGCATAAGTAGCTTCTTCATTTACAGTTTCACAAGACCTTAGAAGGGACGGACGGAGGTGGTATTGGCGTAGGTGGGGAGCTTTTAAAAAAAAAAAAAAACCATCAAAGATTTCCCCTTTAACCTGTAAAAAAAAAGATTACTTTTACAGAAATTCAAGCGGTTGACTTTCCTAACACTAACATTTTAGAGACGTTTAGGGAGACACTAGAAACACATCTGGCTAGCGTATTATCACTGGCATTAATACGTTCGGTTTGATATGAGAGTGTGTGAGAATGTGTGTAATGTTCAATATGTTTGAGCACCTTTTATCACACTGTGTAAACAAAACTGAAACATTTTCCTACAAATTACTTTCATCTATACTTATTTGTGTGTGTGTGTGTGTGTCTGTGCATGTGCGTGTGTGTCAGTTGACTTGAGCTGCATCCGGCGACCTCATCCCCCTCATCCCGACAGGATTACTGACACAGGATCCCCCTGCCCCTGGCAGAAATAGCAAGGACCCAAGGGCAATCCGGCAGAATATGGGAACTTCCGTGGGTGTGCAAATGTGTCTTGTTTGTGTGTGTGTGTTTCCTCTGTGTTTTTACATGGGTATCTGCTCTTTGGCTAATCCAATAACATGAGTTCACTGCTCTTTATCACACAATTTACTTCATATTATACTGTATACTGTAAATGAAGGAACATTTTTGTTTGAGATGTGTACAGGAACTTACATAATGAGGTCATTGTGCAGGGATTAAAAGTTTTGGCACTCGTTGCTGAGCCCTTTTTCTACATATAGTTTAAAACCCCCTGAACCCAGGCTTATCTGCGTTGCACAAGTTTATAATAAATTGTTTCCCACTATAACGTTGGTGATTTACCACCATAAAAGCTATGGTAAAGTGGAGGTTGTTTACACAGTGGCAGTTTTTTGTGCACATTTTAAAAACAAATTCCAAAGCTCGGTCTTCTACAATGGAGGTTGAATTGTAGTCTGATGTACGGATCTATACTCACCTTTAGCCTATATTATTTTGTTGCTAGTGATGGCCTCTTAAAATAAAATCATCCTCTTTTATGTGAATATCCAGCCGCCAAGTTTTGTGACATCAAAATGGAACCATTAGATGTGTTTTTGAATTTCAGTCTGCATGTGTGAGTGCAGTAGGAGCCCAGTTATTCATGTACGTCACATCAAATTCAACAACATGGTGAAGCCAGGATAGCTTCAGACAGATAGAGAATGACATTCAGTTTGAATTGATGGGACCTGATAAGCTCCCAAAGTTTGGCCAAATGTCCTGGATATGAAAGCATCCTATGCAGGTGTATTCTGTCTAATAATAATAATAACTGTGCTCATGGAGAACGCAGTGTTTTGCCTCTGTGGAACTGATTTATTCCCAGAGGAAAAGGGCAGGGTGTTTCGAGGTAAAGTGCATCAGTTGAGTGCATCTCTAAGGGATTTTTAACCCTAAAGGGAACTTTTCTCCTCTTTTTTTCTAAGGGTAACTGTGGTTTGATGCCATTGTGCTAGTAGGGGGGGTTAGAGAAGTCCATGCCTCTATGAGCAGCGAGGTAGCAGCACTCTGCTCTCTTGAGCCCCGTTCAAAAATATCCCAGAAGCATCCAAAAGACTTCGCTCGCTGCTCCTGCCAAGGAAAATACGGCTTATGAAATGGAAATTCTGAGACCATTCACGGAGTGCCAGGAATTATTAGAGAGAAAAAAAAGACTATGTCCATCTCAGTACATCCAGGAGTGAAGTCTGAGGGGAAACACACATCCCCACCTTACACAGACATTACAAACAGCATCATAACTGTTTACCTGGTATGCACGTTTCAGAAAAGTCTTACCGGGAAACTCCAGCACTACATAAAGGTCAGGTAACTCATCATATGAGCTTTCTGCCCGCAAAAACTTGTTTGATGTGTTTTCTGTGGCTGTGGAGGGAGTTTTGTCAAGTCTGAGAAAAGAAGACCTAATGATGTCAGCAAAGGTTAAAGACTCAATCAATACACAACTATATCTAACTTTGTAGAATTTCAAAACTTCCAAATTTCTGTAAATTTAAGGAAATATAATCACACTCCAACGTAGGGAATATTGGAACTTACCTCAAGGTTTTGTCTGAAAAGAGAGATAAATCACAAAGTAGGAGGTGGCCACACAAAACGCATACATAATGGTGTTGATGATGATGGTGATGATGATGATGATTTTAACCTCCTAATGTTTAAATGGACAATCCAAATGGCAGCCAAGTTAGCTCACTTTAAGTTTATTCGT
The DNA here is from genome assembly GCF_036324505.1 of Eleginops maclovinus. Classification (NCBI taxonomy): domain Eukaryota; kingdom Metazoa; phylum Chordata; class Actinopteri; order Perciformes; family Eleginopidae; genus Eleginops; species Eleginops maclovinus. The sequence goes on from NC_086355.1 coordinate 7,670,722, forward strand.
CCTTCCTCGACTACAAATAGCCACTGCCTTAATTATACAGTATCAATAAATCAATTACGAAAGGATTTTAGTTTATTCAGGAAACGGGTCAGAAAAAGTTGGCAATTTATTCCTTCTGCCGTCATTACAATTAAACGCTGTTTTTTTAAAGGCAGATTTCACCAGCACAATATTATTTTTACAGTGAAACAGATGTCTAAAACACACACTCTGGTATGACTTACTGTAAAAAGTAGTTAATGCCTTTTGGCATTATATGGCAGCACTGACCTCTATGGGTTGAAGGTTCAAGTCTTGAGTAGTTGACCACTTGCAGTTATTAGCCGCTGTTATTTGCCTGCGTGCGGTTACTGTTTAAGCAATAACTCTGCAGGGAGCTATTTGAATGAGCTCTCAAGAACAGAATGAGGCCAACAAGATGAGGTCATGAACACACACACACACACACACACACACACACACACACACACACACACACACACACACACACACACACACACACACACACACACACACACACACACACATAGCTTAACATGAAGCAGATTGAGGTTGAGATCGAAAATCAGCTGTGATTCAGCTGTGGCTCTATTGTGTCTACACAGCAAACAAGATACATGTTTCTTTTCTAGACCTTTATTGTCCAGGGTCTACAAAGTGTCTCTCAGCCGATTCTGTGTTTTGAAAGTGATTTCTTAGCATGTTGTCAAGGTGGTTGGCTTTCACTACTTTCCTAAAAGTTGCTTTAGAGTGAGTTAAAAGAGAGGAAGGGGAGGAGTGTGTTCTTTAGTTAGCAGTTGTAGGCTGGTTATCAGGCCAATGTGTCACATCGAAGTGTCCAGGGGCACAGAAGAGGGAAGTGAGCCGCAGCAAAGAGGCCAGCGGCACAAAATACCGGCCAAACACAGGAAATGCTCATCTCACATCTCAAAGGCTCTATCCTTGCATTTGTACTCACTGCACTAGTACTTCATTTGTTTATGATTTTCACCATTTTTAAATGTACTTCCTTGCAGTTTCCTTCTATACCTTCCCTTTTTTTAGTTACTCTTCTTTTTGCTAGAGAACCGGGTGGGAGGGGGTCTGTTGGCATTCTTGCACCGTGTGCTTTGCGCTCGACCGGGCCTTGGCTTGGGTCCATATCCCCTCTCTACCCTCTCTCGCTTCTCTGCCTCCCGCCCCTCCTCCTCCCCACTAAACACCCTTCCCCCCCTCCTCAACCTCTTCAACTCCCCTTAGTTGTTTCCCTAACCGCTGCTCCTGCCAGCAACTATGTGCTCTTCAAGAGCCCCCACCCTCACGCACTTCTCTTGCTATCACCTTCCCTAACACCTCCTCATGTTTCTCCCATAATTCATTGCCCCCTTCACTTCCCCTCTTCCTTTTCCATCCTTCTTCCATCCCAGCCCGTGGCAGCAGGTCCAGCCTCTGTGACACAGATGCACCCAGTTGCTCAGGGCGCTCGACATGGGAACAAAGCATTGGAGGGGCCCGTCTGTTACAGTGTGTGTCAGGGTGTGTGTCAGGGTGTGTGTGTGTTTGTGTGTGTTTGTGTGTGTGTGTGTGTCTGTGTGTGTCTGTGTGTGCGCATAAGAGAGAGAGATGAGACAGAAAGTTGCGATGGTACACAGCCAGATACTAAATCTGGTTTTATGAGTTTGTTCAAGCTTAACTTTCGCTTTACATACATGTCTTTATTACCGTGTTATGCAGGATCTTTATTGGCAGTCGCTGAGATAAAGTTAAACGTGCTCCCACTGTTTGGTATGTTTTACATGTTTTCCTTTGAGATATTTTGGGTTAATGTGGCGCATGTGTTTGGACATCTTAACATGTGTGTGTCAGCATGGATGATGTCACTTGTGTATGAGGTCAACATTTGTTTGAGAGAGCTTTGCCACGTCAATTGATCCAGCTAGTCTGTTCAGGTTGGGTTTGCCCAGGCTTTATCCTTCTTCTCTAGATAGTTGCTACCGCCTCCATCAGCACAGCACAGATACCCATCGGGGAACTTTGAGATTGTGGACCTCGAGGTCATAGATGTGGCTATGTGGTGGGAGTTTCAGTTCATACTTTCAAATGCATTTGCAGACACACAATAGGCACAAACAGAAAAGCGGAAAGAGCAGCAGACACTGACATTTGTATATTTCAAACATTTTTCCTGTTAGAACAAGCCTCGATTGTCACCTGCTCCCTTTACCTTTATTTTTTTTCATTATAGGGATTTTGGTGGGGATGGAAGGGCAGGCAGGAGAGAGAAATTAGATGCTTCAACACTCCACTGCCCTCCTCTCTCCATCCAACTCCCCCACACACCTGGGATGGCCATTTCATTTCAGAGTGCAGCAAATGGAAAGGTGATCTTAATCTACCCTGTTTCCCTCTAACCCCCTCCCTCTCTCCATCTCCCACACACAGAGGCTCCTACCGCTGATGGACAGCACACTGCTGGTTGCCTAAGCCTGCCGCCAGCAGACCAAATTTATTGACAGAGATTACACTTTGGTTTATTACCTTGAACAAATTCTCTTCATTTCAAACTTAATCTTTGTCCATATCGTTATCTTTTTGATTGGAGACCATGAAATACTAACTGGCAGACATGTTCCTTTCATGGCAACTAAGCAGTTGACACATGACTTTGGTTGAAGTGTTTCGACATGACCTGTTCGACATGCTGAGCCCCTCTGTTGGCTCATTACTCAGTGTTAGGTCTCTCTCACTGCTGTTAGCTCTTTGGTCATTACAGTCACAAGCACATGTATGCAATGGCCATTGATTTCCAATGAATGGCTTTCTGCAGGCCAGTTCATTAAGAAGGTGATCACACACCACTAGATTAACTGGACACCTTGGGAAAGGTTGTTGCTTTCAGAAATGTGCGATTAATAATGTGCCATGCTGTGCGAAGTTGAAAGGTGTTATGATTAGAATTGTTGCGGGGGTGTGCGCATTAAGTAGAAAGAACAAATTAGTTTGAATGACGTACACTTTTTTTGAAGCTCAAGAAGAACGTTTTGAAAATGTAAAATTCATCCTGTGAGAAAAATATAGTAAAACTGAAAACTCCTTTTAGCAAAAACATCTATTTTTTTCAGAAAGGGAGAATTTTTCTCTGCCTGAATGATGGTCATCTTGAGGAAAACAAACCTCACTTTCTGCCTCCTCTCATTTCTTCTCCTCACCACATGGCTTGAGGCTGGACTGGAGCTGCAGCTCCACCCGCCCCAGCCGTTACTATGGCAACACTATCTGGGCCTACCAAGACCTGAAGCCGAAGGACATCCTGGACAACAATACAATAGCAGCACAGCCAGGGTACCTGAGGGACTTAGACCGGAGAGGAGAGATCTGGGGGGTTGCAGATTGAGAGAGTAAATCCTCCCTCTTTCTCTACCTCCCTCGCACACAAACACAGGTTCAGCCTTCTGCTTGAGAATCGGGGTAGTGGAAAAAATATGTGATTTAAAATTATTTTTTGGCGCAGTTATTATTAAGATCACAAAGAAAAAACGATTTCTCCATCTTGTGTGGATTGAAAAATCATGATAATTCACCAGGCCTCTCGGATACTCAGGCGGTTCGTATAGTTTGATGGAAAAAGAGTCATTTGTGATTGGGTACGTTTTTTGCTCCGCACAAGAATGGTCATGGTGACTGTGGTGCTGCTGGTTTTCCAGGATCGGGCCACACATCCTGCTGCTGGTGCCAGCAGTGCAGAGTAATAGAGATGTTTAGAGACTATTTGCCTTACTTGCATTCCTCCATGTACTGCTGCTAAAATAATACCAGAAAAGGTTACCTCAGGTCGGCCCCGACTGAGGGATACGGAGCATGCATTGTTGTCATTGGCTCCATCCGAGTATCCCTCTTAAAGCCACAGCACGGAGCTGAGGAGACGGGCACTGCTGCCTATTTTGCAGAGGCACAGTGCTCAGAGGCAGCAGAGGGAAGGATGGATGTATAGATGTACCGAGAAGTGTATTTTGTGTGTGTTTGCATGTGTGTAAAAGGCATTTTATTTTAATAATAATACATCTATCAAGAATTACATCATCTTTGAGGTTTCAAACATGTCAAAATTGTATTTTAAAGTAGAAATTATTGTTTTTTATATCATTGGTTAAGGAGTGCATGCTGTGTGGCTGTGCTGTTGCCATTGCACTATAACTAGCAAATATTTGTAATCCACTGAAGTGTTAAGAGGATTTTAGTCAGCATTATAAATAGACAGCATTATAAAGTGTTATTGGTCCTGCTGCAGCCCACTAGGCAATTGAATTTTTTTTGTTATGGAGAAGACTGAATCATGCTGTGCATTGACTAAGTTTACACAGTTGGTGAGCATGTTTTTCCCATCAGCTTCTGATGGTTTTTGAAATATGAATTGTGTCTATTTAAAATGTGTTTCTCTCTCCGTGGGTGCAGGCACAACATCATAGATGTCCATGTGTGAATAACTGAGTGTGGGACCTGCTTAGTCATGCTAAAACACCCGTCTCACACCTCCTCTGTTTCCTTTTGCAGGCAGCCTAAGAAACAGGATGTTAATGCTTGACGGAATGCCTGCAGTGCGAGTCAAATCTGAGCCCCTGGACTCGGAACAAGGGGTAAGAGAGCAGTTGTTTTCCAGACAATTCCCTTCTCTTTTTTTTCCTGCTTTCCTTTCCGTCTTTCCTCCTCCTGGCAATGGGTTCATAATTACTCCCAGGCCTAAGTGAGTGAGAGAGTGAGTGTGGGGGCTAAAAGGAGTGGTCGGAGACCATGGTAGTAAGCAGGAAGAGGAGAAGAACCAGAGGAGGAGGAGAGCCACAGCTGGAGCAGGAATGCATTGTGGGGGGGTTTCGGGGAGGTGACTGGGGCCAGCAGGGAGTCCGTGCTGGCTGGGGGTGATTGCACAGATGTAGCCACTGCTCCGGGGAGGAGGGTCACATGGGAAAATCTAAATCTTATCCATCGCTGTGTGTTCCTGCTCCTAACGTCTCTCAATTTCCCTTCATCCTCCCATACCCTTCCTTCTCACAAACACACATGATTAATGTTTCTTACTCACATACACAAATATACACAGACAAATGAAACAAAATACTCTTTCTCTGCAAACACTTATCAAAGCTCTTTTCTACACTATCTCATCCACGCCTCTACTCTGTAACATTTTCACCTCTGTGTAGTTTCTATCTCTTAATGTGTATTTATCACAGGGGAGAATTCAAGTTTCACCACAACAAATCTGTGCGATGTGAATATGATTCAGAAATGTTAAGTTTTTGGATTCATTTTCTTAAATATTCACAATTTTATCACATTTTCTTGTCCAATGTTCAAATGGACTGTGCTAATTGACCATGTTAGCAATAATGGATTTACCTCATGCAAGGTTTCCAGGGCCCACATACAGTACCAGTGCTCTCTCGTCCAACATACCTAGAAATAAAGTGGTCTTGTTATGGAGAAACTGTTGCTAGGTTACAACAGGGCTTTGTGTTGCTGCCACAGCTGTGTGTGCAGTATGTGCAGGCCACTTCATATTTGTAATCATGATGAATTAGTGTTGTGATATTATTGATTTCCATTCAAAGCATATCAATAATTTCCTGCCTGCCTAATATATCACCAAGAGCATTCGGTGGCAGAGGAGCATCATTTTTTTTTGTTCTTCCGTTGAGACAAAACGGAGAGCATAAGCAGGTGATGGATGAGGAAAATACCAGCTGCTGATAGCCCATCAGGTTTCCTCACTTGAGAATTGTTTGGCTGTGTAGGTGCTTTGTATTGATAAGAATCAGATCTGTCTCTCCATGTCTGAGGGTTTGACAAGAGGCAGCAGGTGGTCACATTCTGGGTTTCTGTTCTCAGCTGTGGCTCAGGGGTTTGAGAGCCATGCTCCCGAAATGCTACCTATTACCTGGGGTTTGAAGTCATTCTCCATACGTGCAGTGATGTCAGTCACAGACAGGATGTGAGCACTGCAGCCCACACAGCTTTGAAGTGCACCGAGATCCAATCTTCCCCTAACAGACTTTGCTTCCCTTCACTCCAGTCTTACAGACAGACAGTTTAGGCTGCTGTAGAAATGTGGTCTTCATTTGGGTGGCGGGGGGCCAAGGGCTTGCTGGAAATGGTCTGCCTTGTTAGACAATTCGCCAGCAAGGGGCTGGAAAATCTGTCCCGCTAACCAGTATCCCCTAATAAAGACAATGGCATGAGGACAGAGGCAGGCAGGCGGGTCGAGCATATCTTTATGTGTGTGTCAGCGTGTGTGAGTATGTGTAGGTTTGAGAGCATGCATGCGTTTGTATCTTTGAAAATGAGAGCAGGGGGCGGCTGCAGTTTTCCATTTGGGCTGGTTGAGATGAATCTGAGAACCGAGCTCCAAAATTCAAATTTCTGTTTTTTTTTTTTCAAGTTCTCCTTTTTACACGGGAGCCACACAGGATTTGCAAAGTTTAACAGGTTGTCATAGACTACTCCATCAAACAGAAAGGCTACAATGAAAGTGAGCCTAACACTTTTGAATGATGATATAGCACATACCTTTATATATGAATGAAAAGTTAATTCAGTCCTCTTGAGTGCATTGCCACTTATTCTTGGTTTGGTATTAGGGCTGTCTTTTTCTAAGAAATAATTCAAACTAATATGAAATTGTTCAAATTCATTTGAGCAGCTCCTTTGTTGCTCAAAATAAGCTACAATAGAGAATTGATGTTTCAATGTGTCTCCACTGCTTCATTTGAGTGACAAGCTAACATTACAGTAAAGAAGTTGCATTTTCAGGAGCAAACAGCCTTACTCCTAGTCTTACTCCTAGTAATGCTACCAGATGGTGGCTAAAATGTCAAATAAAATAGATTGGCTATTGGAATAACGGCTACATTTAGCTTATTTTAGCTGACTCAATATTATTGTAGATAGAACGTTAGCTAGCTTAGATGTGCTACATACTGTATAATCAAATCAAATCACCCCCCGCCCCCTGCCTGAAATACATCGATTGGACTCCTTTTGATTTCTTCTGTAGCATAATGACATCGCTATGAAACAGTTGAGCTTCTATTGACACCATTAGCGCTCCAACACATTGTAGGAGATAGACTAAGGGGCGGGACAGCTCTAAGTGGTTGACCAATCACAACAGTGCTGGCCAGCTAACCAATCAGAGCAGACTGGGCTCTGGTTTCAGACAGAGGGTGAAAAGAGGTGCTGCAACACAGGCAGTATGAGAAACATAAAGTCCTTTTTGAACATAAGAGCATGAAAACATGTCACAGTAGGGGTACAAAATTAAAATATGAACCTGAAAATAAGAATACTATGTCTTCTTTAATCTTAAGTAACACTGCATCACACGGTTGATGTCTGATACTCATTTCCTCTCAATCAAGTACTTGCTAATGTTAACAACTGGAAGACACTGTTGGGTAATTTTGAAATGTGTTTTTGCACCTCTTAGCTTACAGTCTGTTATTTGTATTGGAATGTTTGCAGCATTACAATAGTATGCCTCACATGACATTTGTGGTTGCCTTATTACCAGCAGTGACAGCAAGTAGGTATTGTTCAACTTGTCCTGAGACACCTTCTGTAGCAGGAAGTTCCACAGAAGCAGTTTCAGTGATTTCTCTGTCGATGGACAGATTTTTTCACCACTACAGCATTAAAACCATGCAACATGCTGTCACAAATCTTTAAACAGAATAGCTTCAAACATGGCACTTGTGATTGGCACAAATATATTCTTTTCAGTTGTCCTGTTATAGGGAGAACTGGCAATACTGGAGAAATGCATAGCCAACTACACACTCTAAGAGCACTTAGTAAGAAAGACAAGATTTCTACACTGAGATCAGCCTCAATGGATGTAATGACTTCAAAGCCTTGAGGCAGTTTAGCTCCAGGCGGTCCATGACACTCACATTCTATACAGAACATGCAAACACAGAGAGACCCGTGCTAAAGCAGCTGGGTGATAGCCCGAGGGTTTGTCAAGAAATGCTACATGCGGAGTTGATGCAAGTGACGCATAGCCATATTTGACATGACAAACATGCATATTATTTTTAATTAAGTGATATCTCTTTTTAAATATTTCTCAAGGTAAAGCTGTGGAACAGTAAACTATAGATAGATAGCAAGACTGCAGATTTAGAGGTAGCAATACAAATCTAATGAGCAATTATATAGCCCAAGGGAGGGATTTTCTGGTCATAAGTGAATAGACTAAACCATTTATTTACTGTTATATTTTATGTTAATGAACCATTGATCAGAGGATTTTGTATAGTGTCACTGACTCTGTTAAAAAAAAAAACAAGTCAACTGTGACCTAAATATGTTGCTTTGAATCCTTGAGGGTATTCCAATTGTGAGAATAAAAATGAGAGCAGTTAATTCTTTCTATGAAAACTCCATGTCACCATGGTTCTCCACCCATCAGACTCATAACCTAACAATCAGCCCAGGGATATATTAGCATTTTGTGTAGCCAAAGCAAGTCCAAACAAAAGAAGTAGAGTAAAAAGTAGAGCTTTCATCAGCTGATTTGCGTCAGCTGATTCATTCATGCTTTACCATTGGTGACTCATTCATTATCTGCCCAGCTACCATCCAGCTATTCAAATCCAAGTTTTCTAGGTGTAAAGGTAAAGCCATTTGTAGCTGCATAGTCCTTCTGTTGTGACACATCTTTCAGTGATGTTGAGTTTGCTGTCTCATAATTATCTATGTATTTATTTGATTGAAGATGGTTAGTTCTCCCAGCAGAATCCTCATTGGATCTTTTCAGAGCTCCCTCAAAACGACCAAATATGACAGCCTATGAATGTCTCCGAGAATTGTCTCCGACTGATTCTGTACTAGAAGAAATGTCCACAATGGACACACAAACATCTGCTCCAATTTTCACACTGGAGTTAATGAGCTTTCCTTCAGTTGTGATTCTTATGACGGTTTACATTCTCATGATTTGTAAAACAAATTGCTTTGCGGGTGGTATTATGTAGTACTGTGAACTCTCACCTTGACATGGCTGACCCTGAGCTGAACTTTAAATATCCAGATGTCATCTGAGGGCATATTTCATGGGGTAGGGTTTGTTTTCCAACTGAGGAGGAGTTACAAAGGAAGAAGCACTTTTTATTCATGGGGTCGAAACATTTCCTGTAGGCCAAAAAACGAGTATAGAAGTCTGGAGTAAAAATAGCAGGCTACTACATAAAAGAACACGCTCACACACACCACACAGAGAGGTTCATACTGTAATTCACCACAGATCCACTCTCAGCCAGCATTACATAAGCGGAAAGAAATGTGAGTCTCAAAAAACAAAAGTGTGGATGAAATCCGTGGAACATTTTTCATATCTTCTACAGCTATGTGGTTTCAAGTTTTTCCCTTTAGTTTAATGAGCTTTTCCTGTATGATTAGTAAAAAATCCTGGATGTACTCGCTCCCTGATGGCCTAAGCTGTGACTCAGCCTCTTAAAAGCTCCACTGTGAGGATCGACACCACACTCTCTCGCACCCCTCCCAAATCGAACATAGTGAGTCTAGATCTGCAACAGCACATCTTACATGGTTCATTTTGACAACAACAATTATGAAAGAGGATCCATTCTATGGGAGTTTGGAAAAACAAAACTAGTAGCATGTGTTGTGTTTCTACTGTTTATGTTTTTCATTATCTTTTCTAAGTAAACAGGTTTCTCAAACTTGTGCAGACAGATGGGGTGGTTGTGTTTCAGTCTGCTTGGTGTTAGGTGAAAGATGTGCTGAGGGATACACTGAGCCACCAGCGTTGGCCTTAGGAGGCCCATCAGTGAGAGACAGAGAGAGACGGTCAGGAAATTGAGCCCATATGATGTTTTTCCACTGTCACAAAGGAGATTTAGGAGAGATATAAGGGGTGCCAAGAGAGCTGCTTTTTCAGTGGGAGTGATGGAAAACAGGAGAAAGAGATGGAGAGGGAGGGTGAGAGATAGAGAAACCCACGCCAAGAGAAAAGGAAGACAGAAAGTAGACGATGAGCGGAGGCGAGTGTGAGAGACACTATCTACTCCTCCTGCGTTTCATCTGTGAATGACATCATGCTAACCAAGAAGGAGTTGAATGCTTGAATGAACATAAGGATATTAATTGCTCTTTTCTCAATAAAAGTCACTTCACATACCTTTCTAACATATCCCTATCAATACGTGTACAAACATAATCATCATTCAAGTGAATTCATTAACATATCACTTTCTGGCCTGACGTATTAAAAAGAGAATTCTTCCAACAGTAGTAATATGAAAAGTGATGCCATGAATTCATTAATTGTAGACAGCTAATGTTACTTATTTATTTATACCCTGTTGTGTGTGGCAGTGTAGTGCACTTTTAAGGTATTAAAATGACAAAAATGAATGATCGGGGAAAAGTCTAACATTAACATTTCTTTTACTCCCTCAGTCACCTAAAGTTCGCTCTTACTCTGCGATGGACGGCGTCCCCTTCTTCCTCAGCAGAGTTAAACCCGAACCTCCAGAGGACCTGCTCGCTCACGACCTGCACTTCCACACACAGACTGAGCCTGTCGACCTGTCAATCAACAAACCCCGCCCCTCCTCTCTATCCAACACCCCTACCACCACCTCATCATCTTCCCCCCTCAGATACGCTTTCTCCCCGTCTTCTTTATCGTCGTCATCCTCCTCCTCCTCCTCGCCATCAGTGATCACCTCAGCCTCGTCGGTGCTCACGCCGGGCCCTCTGGTTGCCCCCGGGAGTGGGGTGAGAGGTCAGCCGTATTTGCACATCCTGCACTCTGTGCCGCCGCCTCCATCCAGCCCTCTGAGCCTGCAGGGAGCAGGGAAGCTAGCCAGCCATGTTCACCGCATCCCTGTTGTGGTGCAGTCACTGCCCCTCATGTACACCACTGCCGTTCGATCGCCCTCCAGCCTAAACAACGCCATCATGCTACCTCTGCTGGACGAGGTGAAAAGACAGGGCAAAGGTGAGATCATGAATTTTCATCACACACAGTTAGAAACACAATCATTTCCATCAACTTTTCAGCACTGATAGTCGAACAGTGTGAAGGAAATTACGATGCTTTGTGAATCAGACTGCATGCTTTGTGCCTTCTGATTATATTGATTTCAATTACAACTTAACCTGTCTGACCTATCTCCAAGTTGTATAGACAGTTCCTTCAGTTAGTGAGGAACTTTAATTAGAAGACAAGAATAAAATCACCTATATGAAAACTGTTGATTATTTTCACTTATCAGTTTCCAACCATCACAATACACTTCAATTATTTTTTTTGCTCAACTAAAAGCCTCCACAAATTAATTAAACACCCTCAGTATATGAATATTTGGAAACCTTTTTACAAATGGAATACAAAATGATCCATATCTGATCACATTGGGATGCCTTAACAAAAACAAGGGAGACAAAGGCAGCTAATGCCGGCATTAAGTGATGAGGAATTAAATACCTATGCTTTTGGTCTTGATATATCCCAATGACAAGCTGTTTATGCTGGTATATTGTTGGTATATATGCTGTTTATCTGGTCCAGATGTCCTCCTGTCTTATGTCCAATAACTTGTAGACATGACTGTGTGAAAGAAGAGTGCGTTTGCTTGATTTTAGAAGTGTTTCCTTCTTAAAGTGGAGATGAGGTTAACAGGTTGAAAGGCTTTCCCATCTTTAACCAACATATTTAGCTTGGCTGCCTTTAAAAGCCTCTGGTTCAGGGCCACACCAGTTGTTTACTTTCTTTCTATCAAGAAGCAAACATCCGGGACAGTTTCAGTATTAGTCGTCGCTGGCCTGGCTAGAATGTGTTATTGGTTTTCTCTCGGGGTGTGGTGTTACTGCCAACCACTAAGCGTGAGCCTACAGAAGGTGTTTCTGTCCAACTCTGAGCCGTACACAGGCCAACTGTTGGTTGTAAAAAGAGGTTGCTTCTTGACACTCCCCGCAGGATGGACGGACAAACTTAGAAACTCACACCGGTGCATGTGCTGTACACGTACAAGCAAACATGTGTAATTAGAGCATGTAGTCAGAAAGACACTTGTCGGATGGGTGTGGTGGTCCCCTTAGAGATGGGCGTTTTACTGTATGTCGGCTCACAGGGAGAAAAGAGGAAAGAAGACGGACAGGAAAAACAAGGCTTGCATAAGAGGGTGTGGATGGATATTGAAGATGGGTGGCACTTACACAAACACATGCTCGCACACATGTACACAGTCCAACAACAGCTTTACCCGGCAGTGAAAGCACAAAACACGAAGGAAATGGAGTGAACAAGTGTGGCTGTTGGGTGCGGTGGATACAGTCACTTTTAATGACTTCACATCCAGAAGACAAACAGAACATTTAGCTATTTTTGGCAGCTATTGAGACTCAAGGAGAACATTGACATAGGATTTCACAGTCTAATTCAAAGGAAAATATACAAATTCATTGTTTCAAATCATTATATTATCGTTCAAGTGGATTTTTCTGTTCCCATTTTATATGAACCTATTCCTTTTCAGGTGACGCTATTGTTTAGTGGTAGAGGCTTTATCTATGCCCACTCCCCTCAAATAGGAAGTTAATGTGAGGGTCAACAGCCCAGATTTACCTTGTTTGACTTGGTATGAACTGAACAATCATGTGCACTGATGCAAGTCGTAGTCATACTGAAGCTTTCAACACAGATACAAAAACACTTTCATGCACTCACATATACACACAACTACCACTCACCCACATGCGCACACACACACACACACACACACACACACACACACACACACACACATACACACACACACACACACACACACACACACACACACACACACACACACACACACACACACACACACACACACACACACACACACACACAGGTTGGCCATCCTCTATAAGAGAGGGCGGGTACCCTTCCTTTCACTGCTGTCTCCCTGTCTCCGGCAGGAGGTTGCCATGGAAACAGGGCTTGACTGGAAACAACAGGAGAGAAAGAAAGAAATCCAGTGCTCTGCCCACCTCTCCACTACTCCTCCTTTTGTGTCCCTCGCTCAAAATACCCCTTTGCAACACACGGAGCATTTCTAGTTAATTACAGGTTTTCCACAGGGTAGGCGAGCTAGTGACCACTCTGCATGTCTTAGTCTACGACAACAGTTTGGAAACCTTTAAAGCAAAGGCTCCAGCAGAGTTACAGCATTAACCCCCTCCCCCAGTAATAACACCATGTCTGCTCCCAACTGTAGACCCTTATTATGGGCCATTATGGCCACAGTCTCGGCTGAGAGGGCAGAGGAGGTGGAAGTCCTAATAGCTTTTATAAAAGCATCAGGCGTACAGTTATAGGGGATGTCTCAGGATTCAGCTGGAAATGAATCACAATATGTATATTTGGTTTTGGTGATGAATACATAAGAACCATGAAGAGTTATTCAATATTTAACATAATAGACATGCAATTTTTTTAATGAATATGTTACAATGTTCAATATAGTGGATTTCCGGCAACTTTTAGGTAGTCTGTGACAGGATTTTATTTGTCTTGACAGTCATCTCTTGAGCTAACCAGAATCTACGCAGCCTGTGTCCATGGAGACCGAGAGGACAGAACGGCTGCAGGCTCTGGCAATATATCCAATGAGTTGTCCAGGGGAGAAGTTGTCACAACTTGTGGAGTACATGTTACTTTGTCATGCAGCTCAAGGGACAAGAGACCCCTGCGCTCACTGGCTCAAACGCTGAGAAGTGTTGATGATGCATGTTCTTCTTCTTGGTTACTGTGCAAAAGAGAAGAATTTAAGAAGGGAGGAAGCTAGCTTGCTAACTACCAGGAAGATAAAAAGTGTTCAGACTTTAGACTTTTGTGTTACAGTTTGTCATTATCATGAATATAAATCCCTGTCAGTTGCACCAACAGGGGAACAGAGAGCATAGTGCATACACACACACTTTTAACATGGGCATTCACACACACGCACACATGCACACATTCAAACAACAACTGTACCCACTGACTCCTCTGTCTGTGTCCCGTCCTCACAGCACACACAGACCACAACGGCCTGTCGCCAAGGCAGATCAAGAGTGACAGTGACGACGACGACCTGCCAAACGTGACCTTGGACAGTGTTAATGAGACGGGCTCCACTGCGCTGTCTATAGCCCGCGCCGTACAAGAGTGAGTATCATGATCTGTACACCTGTGTGTGGAAATGTTGAGTCTCTATACTGACTTTTTCTCTTCTACTGACCCTAACAACTCTAAAAAATCCACTGTCTCGTTATTTGTTATTTCTGTTCTGTGTTGTCATATTTGGGGAGTGTGGTCTTGATCCAAACACTCCTCACTTTTGGCAGCTGTAAAGTTTGGTGCTATATAGGAGTTACAATTTTGTCTGCTGTTCAAGTATTCTTAGTGTTGGAGAAAGTTTATTTTTACTCAAACTAACTTTCCTTCCATCAGTCACCCAAAAATGACATATCACAATTTAGTTATTTCATAAGATAAGTGCTTCTTGAAGTTGCTCATCAATTATATAGGGAAAAAACTGGGAAATGTCAGTGCTATGTTATGTTCAACCATCTACAGTGTATGCAGATCTTTATTGGGGGATGGTACTCCTATGCATTGAATATATTAGTCAGGGCTGCCTTTTATTACACATTAGCCATTGTTTATCAAGCTGTTTGGGTTCTCAAATATTAACAACATGTCTAATTTAAAGAAATGATGAACGTTTAAAGAGGGATTGTAAAATAACAGCATACAAAGTTTAAGACAGTTTGTAAAATAGACATAAAGTAAAATAATCCGAGCTCTGGCATTACAGAGTTCAGAGTACAGAGGTTTAAAAATATTTCCCCTGACAGTGCTCATTGTTATCTGCCTTGTATGATAGCATAATTGCTATATAAAAAAACCAAGCATTGTGCATTTTCTGAGTGCTTTTGTAGCTGCCCTTCCACATTTGGATGTATCTGCGTGGGAGTGCATCTATATGCCTGTATGCATAAGGCTCAGAAATACTTTAAGCCCAGACATCACAACTCCTGTGGTGCCAGTCCATCTGTGTTGAATGTAAAGTCTTGCCTTTCCAGTGGATGACAGCTCACAGAATCCTGATCAGAAACAGGAAATTAGACACAGAAAAACCCTTGGCTCGGCCTTGCCCTCCTCCCCTTCTGCCTATAAACTCAGAACAGTCATAACCAGCAGCCTGGCCAGACTCAAGCTAATGCCCATTGGACTTTTTATTTAGACTAACTGTAAGGAAACTATTCAGAGACTCTGCTGAAAATCCTGCTAATGATGTTGCAACATTAACAAGGCTGAGGCTCACGGCTGTGTTTCTGGATGTAGCAGTCCAGTTTATAGGGGTTGACATTGTATACAAGACATTGGGTTGTTTACTGGCTTTGTGAACATCTACAGTGATGAAACTAAATGAGTAATTGTGGTGGCACTGTGCAAGACATTGTGGTGAAGATTCCTTCTCTGGTTGTGTTCGTTCAGTGGTACAAGTAGAGGTTGCCATGTTTCAGGGAGGATACACACACACAGAGAGACACACGCACAGAGACTCACTGGAGGACTCAGGTTTCAATGCAGGTTTATTGAAAGGGACAGGCATGCCCCTGAGTGCCACACGTGGGCACCGGGTGGTCAGAGAAGAACAGAGGTTGGCAGGACCCAACCTTTCACTGCCCAAGCTTTCACTATGGAGAGAAATCACCAGCCAGGCTCAGCTATGCCCTGCCAGGGCCTGCCCACACACTCACTGCTCTGTTTGCAAAGTGCGGACTGTGCTGTGTAGAAACTGTGCGTGTGAAAAAGTATGTGTGCACGTCCGTAAGTATTAATCCTCCGGTGTATGTGTTTTTGTACTGTATGCACGCACGTGTTTCCGCACAGTGGACAGAACAGCTGGTTCCAGAAGGAGGTCAGCCATTGTCAACAGGAACACAGACTTGCATGTTTGTCTGGGAAAAACAAAGCAGTCTGTAGTTTTCTTGAGTAACACGCCGGTATGGCCACATAGAGGAAGAATGTGCTTTCTGTATTGACACACAAATGCACTTTATGGATATCTGCGGTGAAACAGAAGCACTTCTTTGAAACATATCAGTCTTTTGTGCTGCTGTATTTTAAAAAGAAATCTGTTATCTGAACGTCTGCACTGAATGTCGAAAGATTTGCTTTATGTAATTGAGTATCCAAATTTACACAAGCAGTCAGCCAGAGAGCGTCAGAGTAGAAAAGTGTTAGGGCGGAGGATGGGAGTGCCTGCAGCTTCCAATCCAGGTATCCATATATAAATAAATGAGTGAAAGGAGAGAGTGAGATAGAGGGAGAGTGTGTGTCATGTGCTTCTTGGGCAGCCTCCTCCATATTCATGTGTTTCCCTGGGGACGGGTGGATAGGCTATTGTGGGAGAGCACGAGTGAAAGAGAGGAAGACAGTTAGGAGATGGCGAGTGAGTGAGTGTGTGTGTGTGTGTGTGTGTGTGTGTGTGTGTGTGTGTGTGTGTGTGTGTGTGTGTGTGTGTGTGTGTGTGTGTGTGTGTGTGTGTGTGTGTGTGTGTGTGTGTGTGTGTGTGTGTGTGTGTGTGTGTGTGTGTGTGTTTGGTTTTAGGGGCTTGTGTTGGAAGGGTTTGCTCTGCTGAATGCTGGCTTGTCCCCAAAGACCTGGGGGCCATGGTGCAGAGCAGTTGGAGGAAGGGGAGGGGGACAGGCAAGGGATAGTGTCCTCGGACAGGTACAGGAATGCCCAGTGGGCCATCTTCCAGTGCACACACACACACACACACACACACACACACACACACACACACACACACACACACACACACACACACACACACACACACACACACACACACACTTCCTTTCCTGTTTCCTCGATACGACCACTAATACTCTAGGCCTGTTTAAGAACCACGTCGCACAGTTGCTGTGTTTACACGATCTGTTGTTTTGACCCCGTTTCCTATGAGGAGTTGAAAAAATATGTATTGTGTTGTGCATTGTGGGAAACTCCTGCTGTAGGTGACACACATTCCTTCTCTCGTTTTCACTCGTTGAGAGCAGCGGATGAAGACGTAGAGAAAAAAAAGGGGAAACAAAGGAGCGAAAACAGAGGTCAGCTCTGTTTGAAATCGTTCTCAGCTGTACTTCCTATTTCTCTCTGCTGCTTTGAGAGACACAAACAGACACATTCACACAGCCATGATTCCACTTTGACACAGAGTTCAAAGCAGGGTGAGTTTGCCGCTGGGCTCACATGAGGAAATACAACGAATCAATTCTCACAAAACCGCCATCAGACATATTGCAAAAGTTGTGCTATTAAAGACATACATTTTAGTTGTTTTTGCGGACAACACCCAATTTCCCCCTTTTTTCCCCCTAGATTAAGACATTTATTCAGCTTATTCCCCAAATTAAAGACAACCTATACTGTAATCCCTTAGGTTATAATAAGTATTATATTACTTTTACCTTTAAATGTGAACGAGTGGATCTCTAGTTGCTGATATGTTTTAAATGCACCGGTTCATCAACTATGAGCAAGTTGATCTTTTACTATATATTCACACATACAGTAAGCCCACTTTTATAAACGGCAACTTAACACTACTAGTAGCATCTGTCAGACGTTAGCAGAACAGACCAGTTGTGGTGCAACTTTCTCAACCCACTAAGCATGAACATCCATAAACTGCAGTTAAAAACATTGAAACCTCACAAATATTTTATTTGATGCTTGCTTTACAACTTCAACAAACAGAGTTTTCATTGTTGCTTTTTTAGCCAGTAATCTTATTAATTATTTGTAGCCTTATAAACAAAAGCTGAATAATGTGCATACAGTTTCCCAAAAATGTAGTTCGACAGATAATTAAAAACCCAGGTTTGCAGTTTGGAGTGATATAATGCTTGTCTCTGTTGCCCAGAAGAAAAGTGATTGATTTTCATTTCTAAATCTATTATTTTTTATTTTGATACTTGTATTGTCTCTCATGTAATTCAGGTACCTTTCAATTGTGAGGAAGTGGATTTCGAAGTATAACTGATTTCCTCGTTTTTGTTGGCTAGTGGTTGGCACTACCATGTCTCAGTGGGAAAATTCTATTAATACCCAAAACGAATTAACCAATAATTCTATCACCAAGCTCATCAAATGGAGCAGTAATGACAACATCATTATCACCAGAAGAGGATAAACAGTTGTTGCATGTTAAATCAATTAATTTATGATGAGTAATAAGTCTTTGTTTTTAGAACCTGTCGTAGTCAGACCTCAATATCATAATGATGGTGTCACTTCAGAATGTAAACATCCTCCTCATCTGAGCTTAGAGAATTTCCTCTGTTAAGTCTGTCTATCAACACACACACACACACACACACACACACACACACACACACACACACACACACACACACACACACACACACACACACACACACACACACACACACACACACACACACACACACACACACACATAGAGAGAGGCGGACAGTACCTCAGGTTCTAGATTTTGTTATATTAGTGGATGTTCTGGTCATCTCATAAATAACTTGTAATTACTGCATTCTTTTAACTTTATGAAGATACTTTTCGGTGTGTTCAGTGAGATATTTTCTGAAATTAGACACACACTGTTACAGTTAGGGGGGGGGGGGGGGGTTGAAGAAAGAGGGAGAGAGTCCACTTCATATCTGACCCATTTGCTCATTTCCTGTAGAGCTTCAGTTTGGCAGTAAGCCAAGAGCAACAGGTGATCTGTATGTACTTGTGTTTTTCTGTTGTGTCGTGTATGTATCTAGCCTGTGTGTATCTCGTTTGCTTGCGTACATATCTGAGTGTACATTTGACAAATGGTGCTTCTGTGAAACCCTGAGAGACAGGAAGTGGGCTGTGTGTGGTGGAGATAGTTCACTGCAGGCCTGTCTGGCAGACCCTGCTCCACTCTCAAATCTGACACGACTGAAGCTTTTCCTTTCGTACTCTCCCTCCTTCCTCTTTCCCCTCTTCACCCTCCTACCCGTTTCTCAATATCCACAGCAGAGACTCTGAGACCTGGAAGAAAAGCAACTGTGCTCCATCACAGCTGACAGAGCCCCGTTAGATATATCCCGCAGCTATTACTCCTCCCTTCTAGTAAACAGAGATGTTCTTATGTCTTTCTAACCTATTTGTCGTGTGTGTACAGAAATCATGAGTTTATCCTTGTGTAAAAGATGCTCGTTGATAAACATGAGACATGAACAACTGACCATCTACCACAACCCTAGCTTCTCTTTTTTCTTCCTGGTTTTCTGTGTATGATTTAGAGAAGTCTTACATGAGCACATTAAAGATTAGCCACCGAAATAAGACTACAAACACTTATACGTGTTGCATGCAAAAGCACACAGACACTTTGCAAAGTGACAAATGATATGATCAACAGTGATATTGACTCGTTAATGGAGAGGGAATGTCATGCCTAAATGTGTTGATGGCAGATAGAACTCAGGAGTCATTAACCTCGCTGAACAATATTGACATAAAACTCTGTTATCCCTCCATCTATGATTGATGATTGGTGTTCGAGCAATAGGAATACCATCCTTCTTACCTCATCTGCTTCCTCAGTTTACTGTAGAGCAGTGCTGCACTGCCACCTGCTGGCTAAGATACTGCTCCCCTTCCTCTCATGATTATTTTTGCATGTGCCATGAACAGTGAATTTCATGTAGTAAAGTTAGTAGTAAAATTACATTTTGTAGTAGCTCGCTGACAGTTTAACTACATTCATACATTTTGGCTTTATCTACCAAAACTATAATACATTTTTTAACAATTGTGGACCCTAAAAGTTTATAAATGATTAATTGTTCATATTTCGCTGTTGCTTGGTGTAATTGAAACCACAATGAGAAGCATATAATACATATATATATACATTTGTAATTGGAGTATTTTGTTTTGAGTTTATTTACAACCTGTTAGCCTTTAAGCATTTAAACAAAATCCATTGAGTAGTGTTTTGCTTACATGGGACTTTGTTCATTTTATATTTTATTATAATTGTGGATCTCACAATTGGCTGGTTTGATTGCATTTTATTGTTTGCATTAATCAGGTACCCCTTTATTGCATTGGTTGAGCTTCCTTACCTTATAAAATATCTCACATTACAATATGTTCGAGTACACTTTTTCCCCCCATACTATTATAAACAGCAAACTTAAAATGACAATTCTAACTGAACTCCACCTAGACTTAAAAAATCACATGCACAATTGTATTTTTGCAAACAGTGTGCAGCTCCTTTAATCGTTTTCTGTATCGCAAAGTGTAACAATAGGTTTCACCATGCTTTAAGTTGTCCCTTTTTCAGCATACATACACTACATACCCAAACCTGTTTGGAAAAAGATACTAATTCCATCGTCACAGTGTAATAATGCTTTTATGTTTATTCTTATTTTCCGTTGCAGTTCCATGTCCCCGTTCAGTATTGAAAGCATACGACGCCCCCGGAGGTCAGAGTCACCAGATTCCAAAAAGAGAAGAATTCACAGATGTGACTTTGAGGGCTGCAATAAGGTGTACACCAAAAGCTCCCACTTAAAAGCACACCGGAGGACGCATACAGGTCAGTAGGTCTGAGTGAGCAAAGCTTAAACGCTGTGATTTGGTTTTATCAGATATTTTTGCTCGCTTTGTCAGTAATGGCATTTAAATGTTCAGAATGTCATCCTTGTTGGTGTTAGCCAGTGCCATGGGCCAGACTGAATGTGGAAATAAATATCATGTAAATGTCATGTCTTCAAATCACTTTAAAGTATGTTTTAGCTACCTACTTTCAACTAAAAGCTTGTGACCAAGGGAGCAAAACGTGCCCAAACATTGCTGTAGTTTTTACCCAAACAACAAAAAAAGTGTCAACAAGGCAAAATGTTTACGAGACTTTTCTAAGAAATAGATTTGTTGCAAGCAATTGTGAAATTTGAGCTTTGAAAATGTTCTGATCATACAAAACTTCATAATGTTTGTGCTTTACCCTTAGAAAAATTTCCAAATTAAGGAAGACATATCATTATTGATAACGTATCTATGCCTCCTACTGAGTAACAGCGCTAAGCATCTAGTGTACACGCTTCTGACTGTTCTCTGTCTTCCTCTGCAGGGGAAAAGCCATACAAATGCACCTGGGACGGATGCACGTGGAAGTTTGCCCGCTCTGATGAGCTGACGAGGCATTACAGAAAACACACAGGGGTGAAGCCCTTTAAGTGCGCAGACTGTGACCGCAGCTTCTCCAGATCTGACCACTTGGCCCTGCACCGGCGGAGACACATGCTGGTGTGAATCAGATGGAGAAAGATAAAGAGGAATGGAAAGAGAGAGAAAAGAGATCAATGGAACAGCCACACACAAACAGGCAGCCGGGGGAGCGGGATCTCCCTATGAATGTTTTACAGCTGGCCTGGACGCACACATGTACACATACAAAGCACACACACACACACACACACACACACACACACACACACACACACACACACACACACACACACACACACACACACACACACACACACACACACACACACACACACACACACACTCATCCCTCATAAGGAGAGAAGAAGAAGCACAGAGCTTGTGGAGCACAAAACAGGGTCATTTCTGGATCCTCTCCGGGTTGGAAGGAGTAGACGGCAGGATCTGTTATTGATATTCTTTGGAGTATAGTAGGGAACTGTCTTTTACAGCACTGTTTGTAAATGTCTCACTTTCATTTTTAAAGATGAACTCGCACTCTTTATTTGGACAAAAAAAAGATATAATGCAATTGCGGCGGTCTCTTTTTCGCATCTTTCTTTTCATTATTCTTCAAACGGCTGCTTTTCCAGCATTCATAATGTGAAAGACCCCATTGTGTGGAGTGGATTTCCTGTGTGAGCAGAATGGAGTTAGGCCTGGACCGGATCACAGGAAAGGACTTGGGCCTATTGGAGTTACAGGCAGTATTGTTGCACCGTGCCTCCCTGTGAGACTGATTTGTGACCAGCAGAGGGCGTCATTTCATCACGAATGGTCTTCTTAGCCTGCTGGAGCCTGCTTTTTTTTTTTTTTTTAATTCGGGGCATCCTATATGGAAGCTCAAAGAGGGCTGGACTTTCACCTGTGTCATTGCCAGCAAACAGTAATTTACATTAACTTAAAAAGCCACAATCCGAATGGATCAACCTCATCAACACGCTATAATGACCTTATTCGAAACAATAACAACTGGACACGCATGTCATCACACCAGCAAAGAAACACAACGTTTATGACCCGCACACAGGGCCCAACAACCCCAAATCTCATCAGTGCTACTCTTTATGTTGACCCTCTTGAAAGCATTTCTTAAAAAAATAATAATAATCTTTGGTGGAATTTGTGCTGTGATTAGCAATCAGTAAAGTGCAATCTTTAAGGATAAATATACTTTCAGTATGACAACATTTTGTTTATTGAACCTTATTTCGTTTTTTAAATGCCTGCTTATTGCTTATGTTTGAAAATACAACCCCTCATGTACAGTGAACTTGAAACAATCAGAGGAGATTTCCAGTATGTGAAAGAAAAAAGAAAACAAAAATCAGAGGCACCTTACAGACTCACACTTTCATTCAGTCCCGATTGATCTTTTCTTTTGAATTATTCAGCTCTGTTTTCTCAGCTGGGTTTGACAGTGAAAGGAACTTGCGTTGTGGTTTTGCACAGCGGCACTTGACCATAAGCTGAAACTGACACGGGCTGCAGTGTTACAGGGATAGTGTGCTACCTTATGTACAATACAGATGAGCAATACATTACTGAACAAAGTAATGAGAAGGAACGCCAACCTCCTCTTTGTTCTTTTTGCTGATGTCAATATCGGAGGAGAGGTTTTCTAACTGGGCCAACTCTTCTGTCTGTACCACGACTCCCTCTGTTTGATTGGTCTGTAGCTCCAGCACAAGACTCTTATCTGACATGTCTCAGTTAGTGAGTTACTCCCAATCATTTTGTTTGTCTCAAATACAGAAAATCACTTGAAATGTTCTCACCTCAGACCAGATATACGTCATCTGATTTACCTAAGATTTGGCTCTAAAAAATGCTGAAAAATGGGGGGAATTCATATAGATACATAAAAAACATACATCAATACAGTATGCTTGTAAAGTACTTCTACATTTTAGATGCAGTTACTGGCAGTACTTCCTTATCTCTTTGAGAACATCACTTAACTTTAATCAGGACGTTAAATTAGAAAGTTTTTTTATAGTCATATTAACAGATATTTTTGCAAGTATTTCCAATTCTCTTAATGCTGTGTACGACCTGCAGACATAAACTCAGAGCATCAGGCCATCCCATAATATTTGATAGTGGCTGCTAAATGCATTCATTGGACCGAAGCCAGTAAAAAGAAATGGCAGCCGTTTTGATAATAGCACCTTGAAAACACACACACATTTAAACACACACTTTGCATTGAACAACCTCACCTTCAGCGAAGTAGCCAAATCCAGGAAGTCATTTCCACACATGCACAAAATGTATGTGACCCCCGTTTGATGTAAAGAAGAATGGTAATGTAAGTTATCATTATTTATATATATATTGTTTGCGCACATGTCATTATGCCCAGTTGTATTATCATTTTGGCAAAAAGCATATCAGCACCTTGTTTGTTTAATAGTATGATTTTCAAATTATTTTATTTCAGATGTCAAATTATAAACAAATAGTCATCATCATATTTTATCCTCCATATAATGTATAAGAACATTTTATTGTCGAGGGGCACTTCATCTTTGCATATAACTCTTTTTCTTCTGTAAAAAGGATCTTTTGAAATGTTGTAATATATGTGATAGTGAAGATAAAACTTATTACAAAGTTCTACAGCCTGTATATACATTGGAAAAATAGGGCTTTTGATTAGTAGATGCAGGAAATACATTTATACATGTAAAGTCTTTTTTTTCAGAGACTGTAATTTATCTAATTTGATATACAGTGAAATGGGGCTTATGGTATCCATTGTGTAAATGATCATATGTGGTGTTATAGAACAGTTTGCTTTCTTTGGTTTGTGGTTTAATAAGTTCATGATCAAATCATTTTTACTCCCAAGGCTGAACCAGTGTTTGCTTTTCAACAACAAATTATTTATATACATTGACCGTAATAAGGTACTTCGATTCCCTGTGTTGCTATTTTGCTATACCTGCAGAAGAAATGATATCGACCAAGCACATATCAACACGTCTCGTATTCAGTGTATGACGATGCATGCCTTAATACACCAGATGTTTCTCGATTCAATTAGACTTGAATATGGTGTCTCCACAGGACAGGGTGTGTTATATTTCCCTTCAGCATCTCTTTCCTCATTTTAAAGCATAATTTTGTAACGGTTACCAGGGTCAAAGTTATGCAATAATAATGAATAGTGCCTCATATTGCAAACTTGTAATATCAAACGCTCTGGGCAGAGTTTGGATTTTAACATGCGTGCTCAAATTAATAACTATCCAGTGGGAAACCATACATTTTTAAAACAAAGAGCACAGACAACATTATGCAAGTCGGACCTTTAATGTTTTATTTTTCGCACTGAGCCTTATGCCATTGTGTCAAATGCAGCATCCTCCCATTACACTTTCACAGGCTGTTTATAGCTCACATTATTACTTTGCTTGCAATAAGTCACTTCCTCTAAGGGGAAAAACAGAGTTACGAAGGCCTCTCTATGTTCCATCCCATGAACTCATCATTGATATAATGAGGAATCTTGTGGCTGGGATTAGGGCTGTAAAGCAACGCCTTTGTTAATGAATACTGATCTTACACGTCTCTATCAGTTCAATATCTATTTTACTTTCTGTGTAACATCTGCTTTTGATTTCTTGGTTTAAAAATTTAAGTAGTGAAGCAAATGCCTATGTTTCAAGTTTGCTGATATTACGTACAGTAATCGTTGTTCCTGTATTTATGTAAAGTGAGTGTAGTGTAAATATATTCAGATCTTTTCATTCTTACCGTGAAAAAAAAAAAAAAATTGTGATATTGCTCAGCATCGCTTCAAAAGGGAGATTCTGCTCATGGAATTCCACATTATGTAAAAGAAATTTCTAATCCTGATATTTTCAAAAATTCAAGAACAGGTGTCCTTTTTTTTTCTGTTACGATTTTCTTTTCTCCAAGAGTTGTTTGAG
Organism: Eleginops maclovinus; assembly: GCF_036324505.1. Taxonomy (NCBI): domain Eukaryota; kingdom Metazoa; phylum Chordata; class Actinopteri; order Perciformes; family Eleginopidae; genus Eleginops; species Eleginops maclovinus. Next base: position 7,696,000 of record NC_086355.1, read on the forward strand.
TATCCAGTCAGTGTTTTGCCTTTTTCTCTGTATTTTTCATATGGATGGAGCTGTGAAATTAAAATAAGTTCAAACATATACATGTATATTAATATGAATGGAGGCATGAAGGTTAATAAAGTTGCATTTTGTATGTAACACACTGGTATGGAGCTAGTTGCTATCCTTGACTGAGATGGATGGTATGTGGTTTCCATGTCACTTCGACATCTGAGCGCTCACATTCTCTGGCATTCAGAAACCTAATCTTGGTATTAGGCAACATATTTCAAATTATAGATGATATACAGTAGCTTGTACAGAGAGTACAGTACATCTGGTCAGAACAAGAAGAGGAGGACATCTTGAAAAACAATTGTTTGAACCTGAAAATCCTCACTTACATATTTAAACAACAACGTGAAATGTTTTTTTTTTTACCTTGTTGGTATTTTAGTACATGAGATGTTTTGACACAGCGTTTAGGGAATAGAGTTTTTGAAAACAGGTTTGCCCAGTACATCCAGTACGGCACTTTTTTTATAAACTTGGTCTAGATGAATGTTTCGTTCAGCCAGCAAAGGATTCAGATGATCACAATAACAAGGTTTCAATTCCCACTCCGGTTAGTATTTTGGTGTGCCATACAGCACGTGCGATTTATCACTCACAGGAGCCTATACTATGTAGGCCATACTGGACAGGCGGAGTAGAGTGTATAAGTAAATAATACTAAAATAATCTCCACGGGGCACTCGGGGCAAGCTCAGGCAACTCCTCTTGGCACCTTTTGTCAGCACGTCTGCAGTGACTCATATCGAGGGCACTTTACAATAATTATAACACAAAAGAAGTTTTCCTGTTTCCTTTGAATTGCACATAATTGCTAAGCTCGTGTTCATAAAAAGGGTGTGTTCCCTAATAACTTCTAAACACTACAACCAGATCAAGTGCTGCTGTGCCAGAAAAAACAACAACGTTGAGCAGCCTAACGATCAAACTGGGAATTGTAATGGAAGAATAACATTTGTGGAAAAGTTTTATTGTTAAAACATCTGTGAATTTTGAAAAAATTCCACATAAATATTTGATGTTCTTGTTTTCTCCCTAAGGAGCATTTATAATAAGAATTTTGAACACAACTATGGCAACATTTCCAACATATACTGTAACTGTCACTTGTTTTTAATGTATGACTTGAAAAAAATATTGTGCAAATTCTATTCTCTGTACTGATATTTTCTGACAAACAAGCTATGGTTTCTGGTTGGATATTAGGATATACTGAATAGGTACAAACATAAGGGCTAATGTAGAATATGAACTGTTTTGACCTACACTTATATTCATCACAGACCATTTATCTCTTAAAGTTCTATAAATCAGAATGACCAACAAACCCACCTGTAATATCCTTCTATAGGAATTGAGCTGAAGTTCAGTGCTACTGAAAAGGAGATTTATGTTAAGACAAAGGCCCTTATATGAGCTATAAAACTCAAAAAGACACGAGAGTAAACATTATTAAATAATAGATTTCATCATGACATTTCTAGATCTATAAACACACATACACCAATTAAGGTTGAACACAATCTAAATGTGTAACACTTAAAATAATAAGCTCAAAGTCGATAACAAAGCACACAAACATAATAGATAAAAATATGTATTCATCAAAATACAATAAAAAACAGACATTCCAAATGAAATATTCAACACAAATCTTTTATTTGTTCTTTGAGAGTCACATGGCTTCATAGCACATTTGATCAAGTAAAGCTACACCTAAGAAGCTATGACACAAAATATTGTTACGCCTTTAATGTCAAAATATTTGTGTTTACATTTCTTTTTCTAATTATTGCATTAATTCACTGGCATCCACTGAGTTGCTAACTTGGCTGGAGAAAGTGATGACAGAATACACTGTAACACAATTCTAATGTGTTCTTTCTAAGACTTTTCCCCCAAAAATAAAAATAAAGAGTTCTCTGCAATTAAAAAAACATTTTAAAATCTTTATACACCCAAAAACAATTATTTAATTGTATCCTCAAATAGCCAATACAAAATATATACATTTTAACAATGTTTTGTTCAACCTGAATCAAATTAAAAAATAAACTTGGTCATAAATAGAGATTGCCCTAGATTGGAAATAAGGAGGGACAGCCAACACACAGAACCATTTAGGAAGAGTAGAGTACCTGATAAAAGAACGTTGTCCCATCGGGGCAGCTTTGTTTATAATCCAACCAAAAGAAAGAAGTTAAAGGCACTTTCAAAAGGTGTTTGAAACATGGTACGCAGTCAAAAGATCCACACGCTTTTCACACAGATGTTCAGACTGGCTGGTGGTCAGTCGGATCACTTTGAAACAATTTACGAGGATAAATCATCAGTGATATGATCATCCTGAAATAAGATACCTTACATTCAGACCCAGAAGTTGCAACCAAAACAAAGTCAAGATGAACGCATCTTTATTTGTTCATCATAACAAAAGAAAGACAATAATGCTGCTGAAATGTCATGTACTCAAAGCAGTTGTATATTTAGTTTGAGCACTTTTAAATATTTTTGTCAAATTAGATATTTTATATATGCAAAGTTAACAAGGGAGAAAAAGCCCATCCAAATAATTTAAACCTTTAAAAAAATTAAATAAAATCATGCAACTATAGAAGTATTCAAATAAAAAATGCACTATTTGGATTTATCTCTCCGACTTCCTCAAAGACATTTAACACTTCCTGCAATGGCGATATCCATATAGAACATTCGTAATGCTGTCCAAATGAATTAGATTTACACCCCAAACACATTATTCTTCCTTCCTTTTCAGTGTTATGAGTAAATATAGATTTTATTTGAGTTATCCTCAACAGTAAAGTTATCCATAAATCTGGCAGTGTTGAAGTTAAGCACTGCACTCACCACTCGGCCTGCAAACAGTGCTCTGCCTAACGTTTATTTCTCCAGCAGTGTCTTTAACCAAAACTACAACCTGCTTTAGAGCACCTTTACCTACATTCTGTTACTCTCTGAAAACACACATGATCAATTTGACCTGCTGGTGTAACAACATATTCTTTGTCCTTTCAACACAAGTAGTCTGCCATTATAGTTTGGCAGTTTGCTATTTAAGTTATTTAAATAAATGACAACATGTTGATATTATCTATACAATTAAAAATTTGATTATAAAGCAAACGTATTCAAAGTTGTTCATGCACTTTGCAGTGCAACATAATCTAATGAAATATTTTAAAATTATTACATTTGGCTATTTTTTTTTCAAAAGACATCTCAAAAATTGACATCGGAAAATTCCCTACATTTTGGGCCATAATTGAGGGTAAAAACAAGGCAATGGTAATATTTAATCTCTTCACAATAAAAGAAACAATTATGTGTGGGCCAGCACTGCCAAGAATGTCTCCACTGGGGAGCGTGTGAAATAATCCACAGTTATTTAATTTATTTGTTTGCTGATATGTAAGTGTTTTTAGTCCGTGTTTACTAAAAATGAAAACTGTTGCAGGAGGGGCTTTCTAGCTCTGGTGTCTCTTCATGTGTAGGGCCAGGTGATCCGAGCGGGAGAAACAGCGGCTACACACGCCACACTGGAAAGGCTTTACCCCTGTGTGTTTCCTGAAATGGCGAGTCAGCTCATCCGAACGGGCGAAACGCCATTCACATCCCTCCCAGGAGCACTGGTACGGTTTCTCTCCTACAGTAGATTAAAAAAGAAGAAGGAAAACTAAGGTACAGCTGACAGATATAAAAAACAAACATCTCCTGAATAAATAACATTACGGAAACGTTTGGGATATTTCTAACCATCTCAAATGATGTTTCACTGACAAACAAGCTGATACTTTTTTATACTTGTTGTGATTCAAATAGTGAGCCATAAATCACAGCGTGTCCTATCTTTTCCCCTGCCCCCTTTATGAGAGCTGCAGGGTTTATGTGATTTGACAGCAGTGAGAGGTGGGCCAGGTCTGTCAGCAGACAGAATGCATCTGCATGCCAAGTACATTCTTCTGCCTGGCAACATCACCACTTTCACCCCAAAATAAAAAAGTGTAACTCAATTTATTTTTACCTGTGTGGGTCCTCAGATGGGCTTTTAGATGTGAAGACTTGGTGTATACTTTTCTGCACCCTAAAGGAAACAAAAGTTAATTAAGATCAGTTCATTTTGTTGCCTCTACTTGATCATACTGTCGCAAAACTCTAAATTTAACTTTATTGTTGTTGTGCGGACTGGGCAGGAGTCTCACCTGGAACATCACAGTGGTGAATCCGCCGTCTCTCCAGATCAGGATTATTCCTCCTGTTGTACGTAACTGAAGCCGACTGGGCCAACACTGGGGATAGAGGGCCAACACCTGCCGCCGTCTGAACTGGTGTCAGGCTTGAGCGCTGGACTGGCACAGGACCTGGGCTTTGGACTAATCCAACATTGGAATTCTGGTCTTGACTCTGGTTTGCTACACAGGAAGTCTGTCCTGGATTAATGGGAATATGGGTCTGAAATTGTAGCTTTGAGGCAATGCTGGCTTCATAGGAGGGAGGCGGCGACAGATTGTGTAGGAGCTCCTTCCCCCTGTCTGGACTCGGGGGATCAGAGTTTGGCGGAGAGGGAGGCAAATATGTTGGTCTCTGATGATGGCCTAAGTGTCGATTGAATGGAAAACATTCATTGTGAGGATTGCTTGTGTGTTTAGCAAAATTCTGCACTGTGCCTACATTGACGTTTCCAATAGGAAGACTTAATGGGGCCACAGGGACTGAGTTCAGCTGTGACCCATGGACGAGCTGCTCCATGTCAGAGTTCAAAAGCTGAAACAGTGGGACATCTTGGAAATCTGGCACTTCCTGTTTGATGAAAAATGTACCGCCAGTTGTGTCGGATGCACTAAAAACACCTGGGTATTCTTGGAGGGTTGTTGGCGCCCCGTTGCCCTGACAGGTGGGGTGCACCAGAGAGTGAGACGGCTCTGTTTTGATCGGTCTCATAGTCCTGCAGAGACCAGGGTGCAGGTATGTGACGTCAGGAACCAGCAGGCTCATGTTGACGCTGTACGGGGAGGTGAAGTCCTCGGTGTATGGCGGCTCTAGCATCAGAGCACTGTCCCTGCACAACATTTTGGAATTCCCAATGTCCTGTTGGTGGAGTGATAGGTAGTTGTCCATCTCTGATTTACCCTGAAACACAAGACAGAAGCACATTTGTTAAGTTGATTCAACCCAAATGCAATGGTATTAGAAGTGTTCTTTTAACACTTCATTAGCATCAGAATCAAAATCCTTCATAGCAAAGTCAGTACATGGACCCTGAACGCCTCAGAAGCATCTTACTGTGGCTACAAAAAACTAAACTAACTGGTGTGAATTAATCTGGGGATGCATTTGGGGCCTGCACTTGTGTATGCCTACACACTATCACATCAAAGACCCCCCCCCCTCCCTTTACAAGCAGCAGACGCCCTTCTGAAACGCTCCTGCTTAAGCTGTTTGGAAATACATGGCTGAAATTAGAACATCCAGTTGCTCTGCAGCGCAATGCATCTCTTCCTCACAAGTTTCGGTAGCGGGTGCAACGTTTCACATCCCAGCCATGCCTTGCCTGTGATTCAAGCTAAATGTCAGCATCAATACACTCAAAGCGAATATCAGTCATGTGCCATGAAAATAATAACACAAACATAAAGGCCTTCCTCCGATTTTAGGCTTACTGTACATCTTTACATGGAAACAGAGTGCATTTTGCATTGATCAGCAACATACAGGGGTTCTACGTAAAAACAGCAAGCATCAGTAAACAGTGTGACGCTCTGAGGCAGATGCAAACAAGAAAATGCAATCCCATACCAAATTATAATCATGGAAAGAGGAAGTTCCCAGGAAGGCATCCCTCGTGTTACAGAGCACTTGTCCATGATCTTCACCTCTCAGACCGTCTGTCAGTGCCGCGGTGTGTTTATGGAGAAGCTGCGCGTCCTGCCCCGGAGCAACCCAAACATTATTCCTCACCGCAGCGGCCATAACAGCAGAGGTACGGTCCAACTATCCGAAATCGTTCACGAATGAATGAAGCATAAGTATTGTTTTGTTACCAAACAATCTGTACGAGCAAAGAGCCAGCTGTCAAACGTTCATTCTCCCTATTTTGCGCTGGCTTGTCAAATTACGCAACTGCGTGATATCAGCGCGCCTGCAGGGCGGGGCTGATGGTGGACAAAATAAACAGGACGAACCCTAACAGGAGATCGGGAAACACGTAGTGTAATGAAAGCTGTGGTGGTGTGATGAGGAGAAATGGGTTAAAGGAAATAACACTAAACACTGCGTATAAAGAGCTAATTTGGAAAGTGTAAAGTGTTTGTGTCCATAAAATAGCAGTTTGTTTGCAGTCGTCTTAATAAATGAGTCAGTAAACAGCCTACTGAGTTTAATCAGAGCTCCTCATCATGTTAAACAGGCTCAGTGGCTTCCTTGACTTGCATGTGGCTCATGTAATTTGAGAGCTAACGAGGCTTTGAAAGTAAAACTTGAATTAAAAGCATATTTTTATTTCAAAGGTTAATTCAGTCATTTTTTATCTTATAAGCCTCTATGGACACATTCAGACTGATGATTTACCAGCGTCTCACCTGCCACCACAGTGATTGAAGTTAGTACGTTTTCCCTATCAGTATTTTTAATGCCGTTTTGGATTTTCTTTAGAGCCTCCAGCACGCTTGGGTCCTGGTCTGGCATGTTAAAAACGCCACTGCAGTGCAGCTGTCTGTCAGGACTGCATACTTGATGCCAACATTCTTAAGCCAGCAGTGAAGCCTGCACTCATATACTGGCAGTGGATGTTTCCATCAGAATAGCATTTCACTCAAATACACTTACAGTCCATTCAGCAATGATGATCTGTACACAACCTGCATGCAGTTTTCAAAACGTTTTCCTATAATTAACAAAAAGTACCTGCAGATTCAACAATGAAGCACTTTTTTAAAAACTCCTTACAGTACATACCTTGTAAACTTACTTGTGGTAACTTTGATGTTTGATCAGTCTTTTTTCTCCTTCTTTACATCCATGGATATACTCTAAATATCTCGCTCAGTAGGTAAAAACACTCTGTAATCCAACCCCAGGATTCTTGAGATCACAGTGACAGCAGCTTTATACCTCGGCTTAACAACACAGAACTCACTTGTCAGGGTTGTGTTTTTTTCCCACACAGGTGTATGAAGTATTGCCCCATGATAATGATAGTGCCATTGCAACATGTTGGAACTGGAAACACAGGTATGCCACAATGTTGGTACAGATGTGGATGTAGCTGTGCAGCAAAATATTTTAAGAAAATATGTTCTTTTTTTAATGTGACATTTTCTGCCACTCCCATTCATGTTTTTCTTCAGGCAATATTTGTCCTATTATTTATGTTGTAACTGCACCCACTTTAGGCCTGAGTCAACACGTTTCAATGTGAATTTCTGAGGTTAGATCGGATCAGATTTGAAACTCAAACGTGTCTTAAAGCTATTGATACAGAATGTGTTATACAAATGTTTCTACTCTTCATACACTGAAAAATCACATTTCACCAACTGTTTTTTATTAGAGGTTTATGAGTGACAGGTTGTTTTTCCCATGGCCCCTCAGCTGTGGAACCTTTTTTGATCCGAGGATCACAGTCTCCTCTTTCTTCAAATCATTTTTATTCATTTTGACCCTATGCCCTTATCCTACAGTAACTCAACGTTTTTGTTATTATTATATTTTTTTACTTGTATTGTTATATCTAATGTACTTCATATCATTTCCATTAAACTTGTTTCTTAACCTTCTGTTAACGTGTTATTCTTTTTCTTCACTTTTGTTGTGAATTCAGTTTTTGATACATGCATTATAAATAAAGGTTTTTTTCATCTTTACTACTATTATTAGATATTTTAGTTTCTACTTAATTTCTAAATAATTTATTTTGACTATGGGATGTGCACACAATGGACATTATCCAAAGCACTGATATAATCAAAATAAGTGTTCACCAAGAAAGTGCTATTTAAATTTCTCATGATGCAGCAAAAAACATATTCAAATCACTGTTGATCATCCAATTAGAAGCTGATTGATTGCATGTCATGTGCTGACCTTTCTGAGTGCAATTTAAATCCATGGATGTCTCAGCTCCAAGAGGAGCAACTGTCATTCTTGGCCGTGGCTCTTCCTGCACAGCGAATGTGAGCCGAGCCCTCCTCCATATCCCCCGCATTAAAACCTCACAATATGCCCAACAACTGCACAGCGGAGGAGAGGGAATGCACGGTATGTGCTTACAGCATCACAACTCCTGGCTCCTCTGACATGGACTAATATGGCCAAGCCATGAGGGGATAGGACAATAAACACATGCTGGACATTGCAACTGCAAGCACACTTTTATTACAAGGGGGGAAAAAAACTTTCAACAAAAGGATCAAATTATTTAGTATTTTGTTTGTAAAATTGTTTCAGAACAAATAGTTTGTATATTATTGTGAGCAGCTTTTTTCTGTAAATAGATTAAATGTTCTGACGATTAGTCAAACAGAAGATACAAAGAGATCTTACAGTATATCTTAGAGCAGGTGCCTGGCACTCCCACCAGAGGGCAATGGTCAGCTGCAGTGGAATTCATTTGTGGTTTACGTACTGAAGCTTTGTACTGCTGAACCATCAAATTAACAGTATTAATGCATTCCAGTTTTATATTGTGTATAATTACCTTCTATAGCCAGCGAGTGGAAACAGTAATGGGATGTTTTTATATGCAGTCAATTGACAGTTTCATTCATTGACAGTTTCAGTGTGCAGTCTGAGTGTGTTTTTAGGATAATCACAAGTACATTAAAAAAACAGATTATTTTCATTGTAAATTTAAAAAACGCATATACAAAAACATTTTTTAGATCTTGCTCAATACACACTTTCTTTGACTTTCTATGTTCTCTTTAAAACCTCGAGTAGGCACTCAGAATAACAATTTATTTGATGTCAGATTCACAAAGCCTGCCCTTGAAAAAATACAATCAATAATTTCTTCTTTAGCTTTATTATTTTGTCTTAAGTTTGGCTGGGTTACAGGCTTGGCTTGTTGACTCTATACAGCATTTATCTGATCTGACACAGTTTCATTAGGCATTAGTAATCATTTCCATAGCACACAACATTAGAGTACTCCTGTTTGTAAAACAGCAGATGAGGCTAATGCCGTCCTCTGGGGAGAAATTCAATATAATTCGTTAATTAAATGGAATAATTTAATTACAGTAACTTAGAAAGCATTCATCAATATAATTGTTTCTGGAGCCACCATTATAATTGAGGTTTAAGTGAAAACAAGTCCGTTTCTAATGTTGGTAATGTGCTGACATAGTTTTCCCACCCCCATTTGTTCCTCTCTCTGATCTTCCACCATGCCGTTTCTCCACAGTGTTTTCGTTTGATAGCCAGCCATACCACATCAGCAAGACCAAAACATTTATTACAGCCATTTAATTTAACCTCTCTACAGGCACAGACAAGAAGACAGAGATGATAGCACAGCCGCACTGAAAGACTCTCGCTGTTCGGCTTCTAATCTGATCCTCTCTACTGCCCTTTCATAAAGACACCAGAGTATTACCCTGACTCCAAACATACCTCTGCCATTTAAACTGTCTTGGATTTCACCACAAAGACGACCAAGTAGAGTCCAATTCATTCTTCAGGGCCAAATAATAAAACATAATTTTAGTCTAATCTGCCTAAAGAATGTCTTCTGTTTGAAGTTGACGGTGCTCTATCTTCTTGGAGGAATAATTGCCTTTTGAGTACAGCAGGAGAGGCCACTGAGGTACGCCTGTCGAGGGTCTGCACCTTACAGGTGTGCCCTTGGACAGACAACCTCCTCGTTGTTCTGGAGAGAAAGGGAGAGGGAGAGGGAGACGGGGAAAGCCAGACTGAAAGAATTCATCTGCCAGTCGAAACTTTCCAAGGCACCGGTATCGCAGCAGCACTGTGCATTCTCAGATCCCTGTGAGCGAGTGAACAAAGACATACTGATCTACAGTAATTCCTCCTGTCTGATACAGCTGACAAATTCTTGTCATTAGAGTTTTATCATTTTGTTGGACAGGTTTGCGAAATTGACCGGGTTGTAATCTGTTTGATTTGGACAACTGCATTGGTGACAAAGTTACTGACAGTTATTGTCTGCAAATGTAAACGGCACTCCTCGTATAGTGCAAGCTTTGTGTGCTTTCAGAAGCAGATATCAATACATAAGCCAAGTTTGCCTACACAGCTATTGGAATTCTGTGTAGCCATTGATTATAGAGGTTAAACATTCATTTATGAATCATTTCTGTTAAATTGTAGCTATTTATCAGCTATATGCGATAGTTATTTTGAAGCCTTCTGTCTTAGACAAACTAAATCTCTGCTTCATTTGTCAAACTTCCCCCTGATTTTTAATGGGGCCTATTAATTGAGCAGAGAAATCTGTCCCTTTCTGAACATGGCATTGAAAGCTGCTGAACAGCTGTCCCAGCTCTGGAGAATCATATGGAAGAATGCATTATCGGCCTTGTTTGAATATTCCCTTAGATTTGGAATAATCAGGCAGCTATTCAGCAGTGAGATGGCCACGCACAGATGCCAAAGCACAGCTGAGGGGAGCACAACGGTGTAATGCCGCTCAAACACACACAAAACCATCGGCATGAAAAAAACCTGTGAATAATGCAGGTGCGCTTTATTTCTGTATAGTGTGCTTATCATACATAATAGCTAAGACACTTTCTTTCTGTCCTTTTATCTCTTTTTTCTTTCTTCTTGTCTTGTTCAAGGTGATCCTAGCTTTGCATATGGCTGATTAATCTTATTGCACAGTAGCTAACATTGATCACAGAAATGATTAGAAATGCATTAGTCAGCAGACTGTTTGGAGTGGTTGGGTTTAAGTGCTAGTGCCAAGCCATTTTCCATAGGTGTCCATGTTTTTAATTTTGTTATATAGAATTTTGCAAATGGATGCATGCATGCCGCCCAAATACAGCATCAAAGCTTTAATGCTTACAGACATAATTTAATCTCCTAGATGGCAGGCCTGATGGACTGTGTAGAGAAGGCATCCCTGCTAAATTCATTATGCTAAAAGTTGCTAGATCTCACAAGCTGACGAGAGAGAGAGACAGAGTAGCATAACCTGTGTTTGTATTTTCTGCTTTATACGAGATCCTGGCTGTGCATTGTAATGTTGATGACAGCCCACTCTCCTATATTGGAGTGTTTGCACTTTTTACCACAGGGCTTTCACCAACTTAACTAGATTGTACCAACTTTCACATACAGTAGTTGTAACATACAAACATGTGGTATTTAGTTACATTTGACAATTCCGATGTGATTCTACTTGTCTCCACACATAGAAAACTAAGCATTGTATTAGTGTCAATCACATATATGTACAGCAGTTCATAGCTTAGTGTGTGTCACAGTCCTGTTTGTTTAAAGTGACACTGCCACCTAGTGAATACATTTAACAAGCTCTGTTTAACACTTAAAAGAAACATCAGTTACATTTTCGGAAACATTGTTGGCTCTTAATCCCGACTTAATAAAAGTTAAATGCAAAAACTCATACCAACTCACTCTTTGAAGGCATTCTTCATTTTCCGCTGACCTCACTGACTGCCGCTCCTTCTCCTTTAATCATTAAACAAAGTCTTTCTTTATTGACAAAATGTATTTTCTTCTTCTAATTTCAGAGGTTTATTGAAGTTCACTGTAAATGTCTTTTAGATTTACCATACTTTGGTAAACAGGAACAACCACTTCAAACAGACACTAAGTCTGGGTTCATTATAATGACATACTTTGCAGAGATGATAATAACAGGACAATGTTAGCAAAAGAAATTGGTCAAAACATTATTTCACAAAATTGGAAACAGCAAAAGAAATGCCTGACATAACATTGCATATTAAAAGTAACAGCATAAGAATTTTATGAAAATAAATAATCAATACGACTTTTCTGCACAATAAAATGTGTTGATTACTTAGCAAAGGGACATCTTCACGATTAAAAAAGCATGGCATCCCTTCAACAGCAGAGGTGCAACTCATGAGGGTCCTAGACAACTCTTGCCACATGTTCAACACTCCCCATTAAAAACCTGGGGAAATTAATGAGCTTCCATTGGCACCCTCACAACAAAGGGATCTATAAAGCTGCCTTAATGTTCTCAGGGAAACTTTACTCTTCAGTGGTTCCCAATCAACCGGTAGCAGCAGATTTTGTTTTATTTCCCTTGTAACCTACAACGGGGGCTAAAAATGCTACTGACTGCAACTTTACATAAATGTTATCCTTGATTGAAATTGCTTTAAGCTCATTCTTAATCAAAGATTTGTCAATAATTAACCATGTTGGGGTGTCAAAATCTAATTATACCTTTAAATAATGGCTGAGTAGTGTGCTTTCAAAAATCTATAAATGTGTCAAATATTGCCAGACAACATTCATTTGTTATATATTCAAAGTTTTTGTTGTGTTGTGTTATAAACAAATACAAATGGAGTACATGCAGAACAAAACCCTCTCATGTTGTGGGCATTGATTTGTTTTTTCTACTTGCTTGTACACAATTAAGAACACTTAGGAATCAAAGAGCGCAGAGGTTTGCAGAAAGGTATTAATTAGAACTTTATTTATGCAGATGCTTTGTAAATTTGCATAAAAAGCAATTCCACAGATGGGTTTATGGCAGTAATGACTGTTCCAGTCTGCAATAAAACATCTGCTTAATCACAACAGAGACAGTCAATGGCTGCTGTGAAAACAGGCTGTCCAAGTACTTCTCAAAGAAAGTACTGAGGTGAACAGCCAGTGTGGACAGGTAAGGAAAAAATAGAAAAGACATTTAGGGAAAAAACCTGTTCAAAAGCAGCGTTAGTTAAAAGAGACGCACTTCTCCCAAACATTTGCTGGTGGTACTTTGACTGCTCTGATGTTGAGAAAAATACCCTTATCGTGTTGGCAGAACAATCCACTTACTGTGTCTAAGAGAAGAGAGAATTTTGTTCAAGTTAAGCCAAGTCTTTGTCTACGTGTGCCAACTATTTTGAAAATATTCACTTTGTGTCTTTCTAATCCACGAGAGCCACACACAGATACGGGCGCTTGCGCGTACACACACACACACACACACACACACACACACACACACACACACACACACACACACACACACACACACACACACACACACACACACACACACACACACACACACACACACACACACACACACACACACACACACACACACACACACAAACACACACAAACACACACACAGTAGTGTGGCTGCAAGGTCACTCCAAGTATTGATAAATCACCCAGCTGTGATTCCCTCCTGACAGCTCAAACTAACATCAAGCTGGATGGGGGAGAACAAAAGACCATCAAGCGGCCCTTTTCCTGACACTTTTATTCAATCACGGCCAGATTGCTTACGACAGCACCAGCAGCTGTTTCGTCTTCATCTTTCCCCATTTGATAAAGCGTGTCAAGTCATATTTCTGTAAGTACTTCACCTCACCCCATACTGTGCAGATCCGCAGCGATTCGGCATATGCACATTCCACATGAGGGGATCGTCAAATGGGTCAGGGAGTAATGACACCCCTCTGAAGGTCGCAGCACACTGGCGTGGGGGTGGGAGCAGGTAGGTGGGTGGAAAGGGAGGGGGGGTGACGACAAAGCAACAAGCTGAAGGTCAAAGATAAGAAAAGCCGCAGAGATATCTAAGATAGCCAGCAGAAATTAAACAATGAGGGAAAGGCAGTCAGGCTTTGATTGTGTGATTGTGTTGTTTAAGAGAGAAGGGGGGGGGGGGGGGGGTTGTTATTTTGGGATCACCATCCCATTCAGAGCTCTTCTGTTGACCTTGTTCCTTATGGGATGGAGGTCTTAGACAGGACAGAAATATTGCAGATGTCCATTGTTTGTTTGTGATCAGACATCAGCCCACGCCAAAATGAGATTTCCATTTCGCAACTGCCTTTTAATGTTTACATTTAGATTGCCTTTACAGGCCCCTGGTTTCCTGTGCAGACGCCTGATAACAATTACAGGTGTTTCAGTTTATTATAGGGAGGATGAATGCCAGATTTTTAATGACTGCATCCAAGGATAAGTACCAACACTGCCTAGCTCTGATTACTGTCAGGCAATTCTTTGAGATGTGTTATGGCTACAGGGATGCCTATTATCTAGTGCTGACCTGCACAAAGTTTAGGGAAATGTAAAAAAGGTACAGTTTTATATTCTGCTTTTCCTTATTCCAAAGAGAAATATAGCCTTCCTCAAGAAGACAATCTAGCATGTGTCAAACTTCTATCATACATCATTAGAAGAAGAATAGTCTTATCACCAGAACATGCACTGCAGCCTCGCAATGGTGTCACTTGAAAGTATTACACCTGTTCAAGTGACACAAATTATAGCACTTCATCTGAGAATATGTCCACCACCACCGCATCTTTGGTCAGAAGAAAATAAGATCTTCTTGCTGATATGTTGGCCACAGCTAATGACCACTAGTTGTGTGGAAATATAGACATGTAAATCAGGTGGAATGTGGGAGATGCTGGTATCAAAAATGGGACAGCTCACTCCACTCAGACTTGGCCTGGCTCCCAGGAATGCAGTTAGCTAGCACACAATCACTGCCTATTCACGGTGGCACAGCTGCTGTGGACATATGTTCCCCACCAAAGGAGGAGGACATCAACCAGGCACACCTTGAACAGGTTAGCAGATGAATGGCGTTCAGTCCTTTGACAGTCTGCCCTCGTCGCGTTGTATTTTGCCTTGCTCAACAAATAAGTTCCCCTCCAGTGTGGCCTAAACTTTTCCTATTCATTCATCCATGACAAACTGAGGGCATAAAAACACAAGTGTATGTTCAAAAATCAGTGGTAGCATTACTTCTGTAAATAAATTAATCGGAAATCGGGAACATTTCTCAATCCTTTCTGGTGTTTCAGAGGTACAATGAACCTCAAGGAAGAGTAATAAGGAATATTAAGTAAAAGTGCATACAAAGACCTTTTTCATAGCCCTCAGTGAATGACCAAGAGAAAAAGATTACATTTATTCATAGCTGTCTTTCATCAAGAAGCTTAAAACCCAAACTTCCAATGTAACCCCAAATTATATGCATATTGCACTGACCTCTTTCACCCTTTTTCTTAAAGCCATGGAGGAGGCGTGATATGCAAAACCCACACATCCTTCAGCTCATCATTTAGACGATTTCAGCACTTTTGGTTTTCCAGCTGTCCAAGGGTGATCACGTTAGTCACTAATAGATAAAGAAAAGGCTCCTCCATTAGCATGGAGGTCATATATGTAATGTCAAAAAATCCAAAACCCTGCTGTCACTGCAGTCAGAGAAAAAAAACAATGTGATTTACATTTGAAACTCACTTGATACAATGTCAAATGCTACCAATTGAGAGACAGAGAAAGCACTAGATAACTGCAATCCATTCCCACATTATCCATTGTTAACACTCGTGCTTTTGTCACCCATCTCTGCAGCTATGACCTATTAGCTTTAGTGAAGTGTTCTGAGGCCACGGAGCCATGTGAAGGTTGTTCACCCATCCAACAGAGCCATTTACAGGAGAGAGACCCCAGAGCCGAGCCGCAGCAGCTCTCTAATGACTCTATCAGCTACACTGATGGGAGTAAATGGCACCCAGAGATTTCAACATATTCCCTGAGCATGTATTACATTTGCTCTCCTTATTTCAGTTATTGTGCTCTAATGGAAAAACATAAGTATGCATGTAAGGACATTGTAAACCATTTCAAAATAGCAATATCAGATTTTCATTTTGAAGAATATTTAGCAACCCCTCTTTGCACATGTACATGCACACACCAAGTTTCCTCTAAAGTTAAAGCAGTATTGTGCAGTTACAATCTGAATTTGCAACACATCTTTGAATGATCTGTTAGCTCTCTAACTCACTGTGAATATAACCCCAGCACCATTATTGTGATTTCAAAGGCAAGGAGATTTGATCTTGCACCTCAATCCAACAATTAAAGGAAACTATGTGTAAGATAAAAACAGAGTATGCTTCCCTTTCAAAGAGATGGTGCGAAGTCACAGGAGTATTCATTAAGGCCTTTGTGTCCTGTTTGAAATAGTGCTGTTAAAGGCTTTAGCTGTGGGCATCTCTTTGGAAGAGATATAATGATCCTCCAATTAGAGACAGAATCATGAGACCTGTTTATTAGTCCTAATTCATCTCCTCATTGTGCTGAGCATATCAAATACTACAGCGTTTAAAAAAATCAACAATTTGCCCACCATAATTACAGATCTATTAATAGTTTCACAACAATGACAAGCAGAGCTATTCACATCATTTTCTACAGTCAAGAACAATACCACAGCAGTGTCAATGTATCCATTAAAGGCTGCATTTATACCAGCTCAGTGACATCTTGCATTTCAAAGAAGGCTCTGCCTCTTCAGATAAATTACACTTTTTCATTAACCAGAATGGTTTGGGTATTATTAATTCTTAATGGATTTCCAGGCACTTCTCTACTTTTGTACCTTATCATACAATAGCAGGCTTTTGTTGCTGCAAAGGTATTTTCAATTAAGAAAAAAAACCTGCAATGTATTGTGAAGGTTTCTGTTTCAGGAGTATGCCTATCAAGGTAAAAAGGGATACAACCTAATTCAATGACAAAAACAAATAATGATAAACACAAATGAACAACCCACAAAGCTCATCAAACTGGTTACTGTTGTCCTCCTCAAAACACAATATTCCTTAAGATTTTTATGGTGTTTATAATTCTAAAGGATGACAACAAAAGCACACACCATTTATATACACTTGATTGTTGAATGAACCCTTCGGAAAAACTCATTTGAACTCACACTTTGTACAGTAAACTGTTTTATGGTACATGGTACACTGTGGATACTACACAATGGCAATAGTTTACTGGTCATGGTGTAAATACGGTTATATGGCAACGTGCAAGCCACAAATCATAATCATAATCACTGTATGTTGCATCTGACATGACCATGCATGCATTACCAGCCATAACGACAATCTGATTTCCGGCAGTGTGCAGGTAATAGCATGCTAGTTGCTGCAGCAGGTGTTATTGTGTGTTTGATGAGGTTTACCTTGGGCTTCTGCAGTATTGGCTCTCTCCACCACTGAAGTGTTTAACGTCCTGCTACACACCACACAGTTCAATAAGGTGACACTAGTAGCAGACAGGTAACTTCACTCTGAGCAGCTCCAGGCACTGACGCACACAAACATTTCACGGGAGTGCGCAACAGGATGCACGGTAGCGCGCTAGGTAAGAACATGTTTGTGAAACAGTCATGAAAATGTGAATGATAACCATACAACGGTTTAAAACTGTTCACCAATAAAAAAGCTGTCACATTTCTAGTAGCTACTACCAACGTTTGGAGTTTTGTTTTTAGCCAATGTTAGCTGGGGTAGGGTTAGCTTGATAAAGTTAGGTTAACGTTAAGATAACGTGAATACAGTTTAGTGTTGTTACGGTTGATATAGCATATATGCTATATAGCATGTATGCTATATCAACCGCCAGCTAATTCAAGTATAAAAAATGAACCTACTATGTTGCAGTTTGTTAGATAAGGCTAATGTCAACCTAATGCTTTGTGAAAAGCTGATACTGAATGTAAGTAGGCTAACGTTAAGTTTATTAAGATGTCAAAATTGAGTACGATAAGGTGTTGAACATTGCCAACAAAAACATCATTTATCTAGGCTATGGCCTATGCGGTATTTGACTTTACTGAAGCTATCTTTTTCACTCATGTTTGATAATAGTAAACAGAGGAATAACTACCTATAACACCCACAGCAAAAGTCCCTGCAGTGCCTCATTGTGTTATCATTCTTGTATAGGCTTACAGGAGATGATATAAAGCTTTCCTGTTCATAACAGACCAAAAACAGACACCTCATTTAGGAAACAGGACAGCTCAGTATAATAAGATCTACTGGTTTTGCTAAAAATGTGGTCTGATGATAAGATACAGATACAGATACAGATATGATGGAACATTCAACATATTCAAATACTTATAGTTTACAGTCTATATATTTTACAGTCAGTGACCAGAAAATAAACGGTACAATTTAATGTCTACCAGCACAAGAGCCCGGCCATAAATCCTTACTTGGCGAAACTTAAAATATAGCATTTTTTTGAGACTGTGACAGAAGGGTGCTGAATACACCTTTATGGCACACGATACTTTATTGGGTGATTATATTTTCACTGCATGAGGTGATACAACCTTAACATCAACTCCTTCACAACATCACAGGTACACCTTGTGAAAGTAGCCCATTTCAGGGTCTTGAGGAACTTTGTCAGCATGAAACCTATTTGGCATACTGTTAATAATAGGCTTAATTTAGATAGCAATGGTGCTGTGCTGTTGAAATAGGCATATCAGTGGCCTGGTAATGGTACAGTCCATGACGGTACAATAATATATAATAGTACATTTTACGAGTGAATAACCTGTATAATGTGCCATCATACACTAGCATTAGTAGTTATATAAAATGTTCCCCCCATTTATGTTGTAATAGAAATAACATTAACAACATTTGCACAAGATTTGGTCAAATAATTCATTTAACACTTGACCAAATGATCTAATCTCATTTTTATTGTATTAAACAGAAAATACACTTTCCTAAATATTTTGGCTGTGAGCTTCCATGTGATGTTCATTTTTTATCATCTGCACAGTTATGCCAGAGATCTTAAAAACAATATGTTAATGTAGGATTGCAACCCCTTTAAATTAAGGTGTAGGTAAAAAGTGGACTTTATAACGATAAGGATTCTCAGTAAAAGTATATATTTCTTACTATTTTGCTTGATAATTGCTCCTAATTGGTCAGAAACCTTATATTGATATGGCTAGTCACGGCTATTTTTGTCTATGTACGTTGAGTCATCATAAGGATAGACTAAGGATTTCATTTTTTATAAATGAATTATCTTCCTTTGTGTTTAAATGTCTGCTTAAAATGTTCTAAATGTTAGGTGACTACATTCTGTGATCAATGTATGTTGGAATGGAATTTACTAAAGCAAAATAAATGAAAATACAGCTACAGTATAACCAAGAGTATGTTTGATATAGCTGGTGTGTTATTGTATGGGTAATATTATGATTTTTTTCTACTGTGAAATATGCTTCAAAATTGCAGTGTTTGCGATCTTCTGAGCAAAGCTGCTGCCTTGCCTCCTCATTGCCGTCCATTCATTCCTCCTGCCTCAAAAAGACAAGCTGCTCCGACCCCCAAAATGATGTCGACCTCAAGTCAAGGTAATGCTCGTTAACAGATAGAATAAGTTCATAGCCATTAACTATAAGAGCTATCAAACTCCAACCCAACTGTCATACACATTTTATGTTTCCTTAAGAATAATCTTTGCTGCCTCTTTGACAAATAGTACAGAACTTGACAGTAGAAGCAGAGGCTGCTGCCAGCTTTTGGGAACAAATTGAGGGCCTCACGAGCACATCAGTTTCACAGGGTGCTGAATTTATCCTAAACTCCATCATACTACCAGCCAGAATGAGGCCAATGTGTTGGCACATCAGAGAAAATGCTAGGCTGTCCTTCCAGTTTAGCTGAACCTGGCCCAGCTCTAACCACAACACAATGCAACATCATCCAGCAATGTAACTGGAACCCGGGCAATTCTAAAGTTTATCTCATCATGATAGAGTTGTAAAATATAGTCTTGAGGTATTATAAACACATGTGCAGTGTTTGGGTCTGATAAGCCTTCAAACTTTTGGATCTATTTTCTTGAATATATTGTAAACAGGGCTGTTTAAAGTCTGGATTCCCAGCCAATCTGAGACATTACGTTGTACAAAATCCCCCAAAATGTTTACCTTTACCTTCGTGGCACCTTTGAATCTTTTAAAACAAAGTTGCATGACATATTGCTGATCACATCACACATATATAATCCATTTATTTTTCAACAGTAACGCATAAGTAAGAAGACATTTTATTCATATAGTTTTTCTTGCTTTTTCTGCTGTGACACACATTTTTACTTCTTAAATAAATTATCCAGCAATAGGCCTACTGGATTATTACCTTTTTAATGCCACAACTTTTATTTGCAACATAGCAGCTTAACTTGAATTTAGTGTTGTGGCATTTTTATCCATTCATAACATGGTTTGGTAATAAAAGTTAATTATTAATTTGTGAGGCTAATTATTCTCACTTACTCTCAATATGTGCCCTCTATAAATGTGTTACGGTAAATAAGAATAAACAAATGCCGATAAAGAGGAACCATGTGTTCCCCAGACGTCTAAGTGAGACAGACTGAGGCCCGGCTGTCTGCTGGGACAGGGCAGCTCTACTTTGGACAAATTAATCTCCAGTAAAGATGACTTAGATCAACTTTGAAAAACACTAAGATGAAAACCCATAAAATGATTACGAGCGGCGGCCAGAATGACAAGTATTATCAACAAAAATTAATCAGGTGCATCTTTTCATGAACTCAATTAATAATGTGCAACAACGGGGTCTTTTTTCCCTGGAATGAAAATTAATTAGCAGGGGAAGGTCACTCGGAGATGCTGACATCACTCATCAGGCCGCTGTGGCAGTTCTAATTATTTGTCTTCCAGGCTTGGCTGATCAAAAATTATTGCCATACCTGAGCAACATTTAGAAAAAAAGCTTTGTTTAAAGCGCTTTTAATTAGACCTGCTATTTGATTAATGCCGTGTAAGCGCCCAGGATCGGCCCTCTTATCAGCATTTCTGACAAGTTTGCTGGCTATTGTTGTGTGAAAGACATTTTACTGACGCTAACCGACTGTTTAGTATCTAATTCGTTCACTTTAGTTGCAATTAAAAAGCTATTTACTCTGAGGGCACTTGTTGATATTAATATAGATGTTGTAAACTTTGACAAAGCACTCTGATTGGATACTTGAAATAAATGTGGCTTTAAGTAAATAAACTTGCATTACGTGGCTTACACCTGATAAAGAGTGCAGTATCAAACAACATGGTGCTCTTATGAATCGTGCAACGATCACCCAAGTTGCTCCCTGCACATTCTTAGAGTGAGCAAGTGTAGCTCTAAGGTCCTACGATTTATTGCGTTTTTGTCAGCCATAATTAATAACAAAAGACAAAGGTCACAGCAAGCAAATATGATTACCTAACCCCTGCCTGATAACATATCTCGCCACTACTGGGCCCTTCGG